>NC_033636.1:8323146-8444737 GCF_001540865.1 Ananas comosus
TCATGGACCAAATCCCATGAGCCAAAACCAAGTTCATGGACCAAATCCCATGAGCCAAAACCAAGTTCATGGACCAAATCTCATGAAACCAAAACCAGACCTCGTGGACCAAATCCCATGAGCCAAAACCAAACCTCATGGACCAAATTCCATGAGCCAAAACCAAATCCCATGAACCACAACCCCACAAACCATACACCAAACCTTATGGACCAAATCCCATAAACCATACATCCAACCTAATACCCAAATCTCATAAACCAATACCCAAATCCCATGAACCAATGCCCAGATCTCATACCCATATCTCATGAACCAATTAGACTCTAATACATAGAGTTTAATATCGATTAGGTCTTAACACATATACTCAGGACCTAATCAACCTCAAATCCAACTGAATCCTAATACATATACTTAGGATTCAATAAACCGAGATACGATCCATCTCATCCAATCTATAAAGGTCTCTTAATCGAAGGTGCCCCAATCTCAAGGGGGTAATTAACAGTAGATGCTTGCATCTATTGGAAGCCATGGACCCGCAAAATCTGATACCCACATACATATAAATATCAATCTGAATCATGAATACTACCCCACGGCCCCGAAAAATCCATCGACCGTGCGAGGTGCGTCATTCGTGGTGGCAGACAATTTACTTGTAGAGCTCTAGGAAGCAGAACTGTAGCGGCAAATAGAGCACCTTTCATTCATTTACTTTTGGTGCAATCGAAATCTATTAATGCTCAGCAAGAATTCGGTGGAATACAAAGCTGAACATAGGAGTGGAAATGGTAGTGTAATGTTGTTTTAAGCTAGATAAAATTGACATAGGTACTAGTATTAAGTACAGGTAACAAATAAATTTACGCTCTTGAGTAATTCTCTTCTTTTAGAGTCATTAAGGATATAGCTTTTGTCGGATAAAGTTTAGTTAATCCTTTTTAAGTTGATCTAGTTAACTGGACGGTTCAATTTCACTTGGAGGAATTATTGTGCAAAAGGGTCATAATCAAATCAGAAAGGGTAATAACTTTTGATCTGCAGCTAATTTTGGTTGTGAATCATGTTGGATGGTTATTCCGCGCATGTTGGTTGCGTTTTCAAAACTAATCACAACTAAATACTCCTCTCGCAGTCTCGACCATATCTGATACGAGCACTTGCAAATCGAGATTTCGGAGCTCTACCCGATCCTCGACTTGAAATGAACTTCGATGGAAACGAGATGTACTGCATGATCGAAGCAGCAGCTGCATGCATTCGGCATTCAGTTGCGATGCGACCTCGAATGGGACAGGTAATTCTTAAGAAAGTGTTTTGTAACTTTACTGATAAGTTTTTAAAAAAATCTTACTTGATGTACTCTGATGTCCAGGTGGTGAGAGCTCTAGATAGTTTAACCGACTCGGATTTAACCAACGGAGTCAAGCCGGGTCAGAGCGAAGTATTCTTAGAACCGCAATCGGAAGAGATTCAAATGTTCCGGATGAGGGAATTTAACAGCCCCGACTACAGCTGCGAGACGAGCCAATCTAGCTGGGGTCGTCTGAGAGAGTTGTAAACAGATTCCCTTCATCCTCAAGAACTTATGTTCATTATATTTTTTTCTTGTAATTAGTTTTCTTTTCTTTTTTTTTTTTTCTCTTTACATCATTGGAATAATTCCCATTCTTAGTTGTACAAATCTTTAATTAAATGTTTATTCCAAAATTTTGGAAACCTTCTTCATATGTCTCGAGTTTTTTGTACTTTGAAACACATTATTTTGGCTTGACAATTGGTAGATTAGAAGTTGTTTCTTGTTGCAGTTATTAAGACTATTCCGGGCAGTTTTTTTGTGAGTGCACTTTGCGTATGAGTGTGGGTGTTAAGATTATTTCTGAACTGTTCCCATTACTTTTGGTTTTAGAAATTTTGATATTTGCTTTGATGTATATCGATTTCTTTTCTTTTCTTTTTTTGGATTTTTCTATATGATATCCTTTAATTACTTCAATTATAAGATGGTATCTTATCTTTCATAAATCTTGTTGACAATAGGTTCTGCAATTTATTCTGCAGAGCTTTTGTAAGTTTATGCTTAATTGATCTGTTCTTTTTTTTTTTTTTTTTTTTTTTTTTTTTTTTTTTTTTTTTTTTTTTTTTTTGGTGGGGTTTACTGGTAGCTTCATAATTAAACATGTTTGCAGGATTTTAGCCAGCATACTTTGGTTATGATTCTGACAAAATTATTCTGATTGTTGATCTTTAATCAGTGAAAGCTCCAAAGAGGGCTTAACAGTGAGACCTGTGTAAACTGCTAATAAACGGTTGCATCCGGATCTGAGATTTTTTGATACGCTCAAGATTTGACCGTGAATTAAATAAGAGAAAAAATTTATGCTTGGAATTTAGTGGGATTCGAACACAAGATCAATGAGATATTAAATTATGTGAAACAATCGTTGTTCGTCAAAAGATGCGTAAGTTACTGGCGAACAGTAATATTTGAACTCGAGACTTTTTAATGGGCTCAAGATGTGGCCTTGAATTAAATTATATAAGGAGTTTAGTAGGATTCGAACATACGTCCTTCTATTTTGATAAGATATTAACTTATATAAAACAATCTATTTTGATAAGATATTAACTTATATAAAACAATCGCTATTCATAAAATATTTAAGTTATTATAGAACCATATTTTTAACATACATGCTCTCTCTCTCTCCTTTTTCTATTTTCAAGGGATTGGGAATCTTATAATGACAAAGGGCTGTTTCCAAGTGAAAATCATAAATGCAAAACGCCCACTTCGGTTGGAACTCTCAAGTTCTATGAGATCCAAATAACTAAACTCAGATAGTTACACTGGACATCCACTTCACTAATAAACAGAATATCTGAAACAAACTCTAGACTCTTTCTCTTTCGTCTCCATTACTTGTACACCCAAAAATAGAATATAAATCTTACGCCCACAAAATCAAAAAATTATACTCTTTTTTATAAATTTCCGTGTGCGCACACGCAACGGATTCAATTTTATACTTTCAATCCAAAATATTTAAATAAATTTAAAAAAATAGTACTCAAATTGTGAGAGAAAATTACACCATTGATACCTAGACTATATATCAATGAAATTTCACAGGGGTACCTAAACTTTGATATATGTCGGTATTTGGAGGCGCGAATTTTGTCTCTTTGTTTGCTAAGCGATGGAACATCGGTTGCCGACTCAAACGGAAATCGGAGTAAGCACGCTCGAAAAATTCGGCGGCGAAACACCCCACGTTACCGAGTTTAACAATGCGTTATCGGATTCGGAAATGAGATTCGACAACGTCACAAAAATCCGACCGGTCGAATCCCCCGGACGGCGGCGTCCGCATAGAACGGCTCCTGTATAATGGTGAATCACCTAGAACGAGCCATGGGTGCGGTGGTGGTGGATGCGATGAGCCTTCTCCTTCTCCCTCGAAGCTTCGCCGTTTCCCCCTCCTCCTCCTCCTCCTCCTCCTCCTCCCCTTCCTCCTCGCACCTGCGATTCCTCTCCACGAATCGCCTCGCTCCTCATCTTAGGGCACCATTTCTCAGGTTCTTACGCGCGCTCTCTCTCTTTCTCCACAAATTTGAGACATTGATCCGAATTTTTGGTGATTTATGCTCTGTTTTGATGTTTTTCGATTGATTTGGTTCCCAGGTGGAAGATATCTAATGGGGGGAGAGCGATTAGAAGCGTGGTGTGTACGAGTGCGTTGAATTCCTCGGAGAATTACGACGCCGATAGCAGCAAATCGCCCTCGCAGGTTTCTTACTGCAACCATTGTAATTGATTCTAGATTGCTTATGGTTGTTTTATAGTTAGATTCCAAGGGTCGCGGTATCTGCTTGAGCAAATTTTATATGCATGTGAATGTTGATTAATTAGTTGTGCTTGTTTTTGTATAGTGATAAACTCGTTTTGTCGTGTTAAAGGAAGCAGCTTTTGATATAAAGCTTCCCAGAGGAAGTTTCATGGTTGAGTTCACATGCGATTCTTGTGGTGAAAGAACTAAGCACTTGATAAACCGAGTGGACTACGTAAAGGGAACTGTGTTTCTCCAGGTATGCTCTGCTGCTGAGCATCTTCAACTCGTATATCTATCTATTTGCTGGTTGATCTAATTTCCAGTAGCATCCACAGTTTCTTTTGCACCTCTGTAGTTGAGAGAAAATAAAGTAGTCTAAATTACTTTAACATTTAAGGTTGACCAGGGAGGTAATAGTTATAGATTTATATTTCAACTTTGGATTGAAATCATCTAAGATGATATTCTCTGTCGTCGAGTCTAGTGCATATGCAAGCATCTAATTCAGTCTTTGCTGATCAGTTTACGTTTTTGGCTTACCGTCCTCCGATGGTGTCATCTTCTTTTTATTCGTATTGGGATTCCTTCATTGCGATTTGCTGCAATATTTGACTAATTGGCAATATTTTTACGGTTATTTCAGTAAGTCTAGGCTATACTAGAGATGGTTTCGGCCGAAATCTTTTCTTTTTTTAAAGCTCACTTCTAGAGCGTGTGAATTGACAACCTATTTTGTTGGATATGATCTAGTCTAGAGAATCTAAAGTTACTATAAATTGAAATTCGTGAGTTTTGGATGCTATTTACCCATACATCAAATGGAGACCAAAATGAATGGTGTGAATTGAATAAGATTCGTAAATATTGTATGCGATTCCTCAATTGAAAATCTGGCCATATTTCTCGATTGTAAAAAGGGAAAAAAATCCTACATTTGCAACTTATTTGGATCATATTTTACCGTCAAACTAATCACCATCTCATTGCAATCATTTAAATTGTTAATTTTAAAACTGCTCAATGCATAGGCAAGAAACATCGATAAACCATAAATTTTGATTTCTAGTACATTAAAATACAGTAGATCCGATTTGAGTGTCAGAAATTTGAGTCCAAATCCTCTTGAGTGTAGTTTAGGCTTTCTCTATCTATCTTCGGTAATTTAAATTTGTTGTGCTGATTTATTTCGCTGCTGAACTATTTCTGTGAATGTTTGAAGCAAGCATTTTCATACATAGGTTAGCCATTTTGAGGTTACACGTATCTGGCCTGTCTATTGTGCTAAAATCTCATCTGAACAGTGTGCAGGCTGTCTTGTCTACCACAAGTTTGTCGATAACCTTGGGCTAGTGGATGAGTACGATCTGCGTGAGGAACATGATGTGGATGATGTGGATTCCGATGGCTTAGATTGATTTGGCTTCGACATGCTATTTGTCTGTTTTATGCACAATATTTTTCCTCAAGTAAAATACAAAACTGCTTTTCTACATGCTTTATCGCTTACATTGTTCAAAGGATACAAGTTGGGAAGATGGAATGCAGTTTTAGAGCATATTATTAGAAGGCTTTCAGTGAGCAACTCGGTTTGGAAGGGCCACAAGGGAGAACGGAAGTGATGCTACCGACAAACATCAAGACGGTATATCCTAATGTTCTGCAAATTTCAACTGTTTCATTTGAATTATTACTCAAACATCTGGAGAATATAATTTATTCTTCTTTTCAAATTTGAGACCTGTGAGGTTTCAAATCTACATTTTTCTCTCTTTAACAACTTTGTATTCTCAGCCGTCGGCTTTCTAAATTTTTGACAGTATCACTCATCAGATAACTTCATCTATATATTTGGTTGCTATTTTTTATGTAAATACGAATTGTGCACTGCAAAGTAGTTGAATTGATTTAATAAGACTCTTCTGGCTCATAACATCCACAGAGTGATTACTTTTACTGGATTAAGAAAAGTTTATGGTTATGCATAATACCTCAAATTTCCAAGTTGGGTTTCAAAGTTTCAATTAAAAATTGAACTCAGTACTCATATGCGCAATGCGTAGTTATTAGTCAAGACCGTGGAAACTATCTAGAAGAATCTAGATATCTTCATTGTCTAGCTTTTAACTCTCCCAATTAGGTGGAACCCATATATGATTATCATGGTTCTCTTTATAGTATTTGAAGCACTGATTTGAGTTATTTCCTTTGTGTTCCAGAAAAAATTGAGTATATTTAAGGAGGTGTGTTGAGAGCGAAAGGAAGTCGCCAAATATCTCATCTTCCATAAAGTTCCATACAATTTATTGACACTGTTAATAGCAAGAATTTCTCTAGTGCTTCTTAATATCAGTGGCTCCAACTAAATTTTCGTCGTCATCTCTATCTTACTTTTTCTGCTTCTCTACCTCATCTTACCCATCTTCGACATTTTGTTCCTCAACTTTATCTTCATTTTTACCGTTTCTCTTTGCCTTGAGGAAATCGAGGAGCCCTTGAAGTGCAGCATCAGTGTCATCACTCCTCATCAGCTCCTCCGCCACTGCCGCCGGAGCTATCTCGACTTCCGTTATCAACCCTTCGATCTCTGGGAACAATTTGTGGTCATTAATGGCATGGTAGTTGGAAGCCAACACCCTGAATGCATCGATGCCACAGTAGCTCATATGTATGTGCATATCCATTCGTCCGGGTCTCAGCAGCGCGGGGTCGAGGCGCTCTTTGTAGTTTGTAGTGAATACGATGATCCGCTCCTCCCCGCTTGTCGACCACAGCCCATCAACAAAGTTGAGCAGACCAGAGAGCGTTACCTGTTCGAAACGAACATGGTTAGCATTGTCTTTTTCTGGTTTGTTAGGTTATTATCACAACGAGATTAGGTTCAGGTATCAAAACTAACCTTGTCGTTGTTTGATGTATTCTGATCCTCGTTCTTGCCCTTTTGTTGGATATTGATCGTGCAATCAATGTCCTCTATGACGAGTATTGATTTGTTGGACATACCAATCAGTAATTGTCGCAGGTCGTTGTTGCATCTTATTTCTGTGAGCTCCAAGTCATAGATATCGAACTTGAGATAATTTGCCATTGCAGCAATTAAGCTCGACTTCCCAGTCCCAGGTGGCCCGTAAAGCAGGTACCCTCGCTTCCAAGCCTTGCCGATTCTCTTGTAATAGTCCTTCCTCTTCACAAACTTTGAAAGATCATCCATCACCGCCTTCTTAAGCTCTGTGTCCATTGCAAGCGTGTCGAATGTTGAAGGGTGGTGCAAATCTATGGGGTACCATGAATCGTCGTCATTCATGTAGAGCTTGAGTGCTCTGTCCTCCTGCTTAAGTTCTTTTGCCCTTGCTAATATAAATGGCAAGTAGGAGTAAAGTGCCTTTTCCTTGTGCTTCTTGTGGAAGCCGAGCTCGAATGATCGGACTTCGATCTGCCGGAAATTGCCATTGCTCGAAGTGCCGCTGGAGGTTTCCCGGCAAACCAACTGCCATTTGAATTCGGTACCTTCATACACGTCGACCATCTCCTCCCCCTCCTCCATACTGATTAGCATGCTCTTTGTTTCGTTTACCCTGCTCACCCTTAGCCTTCGCATGTTAGTGTTGATGCGGGTTGCTAGGTACAATTTCGCAGCCTCATAGATTTGATTGTTGGCGTACCCTTCGGTCTGTTCAATCACGATTGTGTGCTGCGAGGACATGCAAGAGCGCAGATCGTGGATGCCGGAGAAGATGAAGTCCCGCACTTCGTGGGGAACGAGCTCATTGACCACCCCACGTAGGAGCATAGCAGAGGCCGCGACAGATGCGGCTGTGGTGACGGCCTTCTTGTATGATTCTATGGCCTTTTCATATGAAGCCATGGAGATCTTCAGGAGCTCGATGAGGAGGTGAGCAGATTTGTAATGCTTTTTGCTCCCTTTTTAGTTTGTTTTTCGCCTCACTCTTTTTGTCCTTTCTCTCTCTTGGGATTTGAGGAGATGAGTGTGTGTTCTGATCTGTAATGATCTTGGATGAGAATAAATAAGCAGAGGTTAGATAGTGGGGGAGGACTTTGTCGTGGAGGAGTCAACTGTCGCTTTTGAACATGTGATATCTACTATTTCCTTGCAGTCCAAGTTTCCTGATGTCTAAGAGGCATTGTGAATTGTGATCTCCAAGCTTCCAAGATGATGCTTTGGCTAAATTACAGAAACCCCTTGCACGTTAGCCCATTTACTCGTCGACACAAAAGTTTACATCAATTTTAGTCTTACACTTGGTTGCTGCTTTAAATAAGTCATAAATTTAGGATGATTGCGGAATTTGAATACAAACCCGGAATGCGTTGCCATATTTTCTTGGATTTTCATCTGAACATCTATTTGAAGTTGAAGTCCAAATTATCAAAATTGGTTGGTTTCGTGGATAATTTTGTTCCATTTATATCATTTTGTACTATTACATGTTACCTTCCTAATCCATGAACTCATTTTTTCTAATAGTCTTTGCATTTGAATTCAACAATCATTTCAATTTTTAAGTGTAGGACCAGAACTGATGCAACATTTTATGCAGGGTGTGGTTGATGAAACGCGCTTAAGTATGAGGTCTTCTCAGTAATTTGCCTAGAAGCTTTTTGACACTTTGTCCACGTTGAGATTCGTCGTTGTTGAAAGCTGAGTACACGTGGAGAGAATAGTTGTGCCCTATTTGGGTTATTTTTATTAACCAGATAGTGTACTATTGGGAATATTTTAAGTGAATTTTGCTGGGTAATTGAACTGGCCTGTGTGGAATAAACTTGAATCCGCGTCACCTTTTTTTGTTTGTGTTCGAAATGAGATGGAAAGCAGATTCTTTATTGGCTCTCTCTGATATCATATTAGCTGGTGTCTTACCTCTGTTCAATACCGGCGAAGTTGATTGACTTGAACTGCTTTTTTTGTCGGTGAGTAACATTTTATTGATGTTCATTTACATTTGTTGTTTGAAATGAGATTGGATTTGATTTGTTCTAGTCCCTTCTTCTTCTTCTTTATGTCTTGCTCGCAGGAGTATATCACTTGTGGTTGTGCGCTTTGGCGCTGACAAAAATGGTAAACTGCTGCTGCTGGGCTTAGCTATCGTTGAAAGGAGGAATTCTATTATATATCAGTTATACTACATCATCTATTAATAATTAATTATTTTTTTAATAATCTAATGGAACAAGTAAATTCAAAAAAATAATTTGCTTGATTGGTAATATCACATCAGTAATATATATATATATATATATATATACAGATGATGATGATGATGTCGGCATTGATGGTAGTGATGGATGACACCGATGATTGATACTGATGTGACAATGTCTTAATGATGCTAGTGATGGTTGGCAGTGGGTTGTCAATAATAAAAAGCAGCAATTCTAAAAAAAAATTTATTATGTCATATTTATATCACATTATCAATAACAAATTAATTATATATTTTTTTAAAAATATAATTAAAATAATTTTTTATAATTATGATGAAATAAATAAATTTAAAAAAATTATTTGATTGGCTAAGAACACTACTTCACTAATATAATTGGTGAAATTTAAAATTTTTCGTAACTCCGGTGGTAGTACAATCAACCCTCCGTGGCTAGTCTTCAAGTCGACCATTTATTACGTGCAACGATGGAATCTTGAAAGCAGTGATGGAAGGAACATCGCGTCATTAATATTCTCTATTTTTTAAGAAAAGAAAAAAAAAGATTTTTTTTTTCTCTAAAAAAAAAATAAATTACAGAAAATTTTCCTGTCAATATCTAATTTTTCACTTTTCTCCCTTATCATTTAAAAACCCTGCATTTTGCTTCTTGAAAAATGAGAAATATTCATAGGGGTACACCGTGACAAAATGACCAAAATGCCTCTCACCATCTTCATCTTCTCCCCCAACCTCGCTCAGCCGTCGTCCCTCCTCTTTCGTTCTTCGCTCTTCGCTCAACCGCAGCTCCGACTCCATTTTTCTTCACACGCTCCCCCGCTCTTCTGCACTCGCGTTGTCCCTCCATTTCGGTGACGATAAGGAGGAGATCGGAGTGGACATGGACGGAGAGACATACGAGGACGAGGGCGAGACGGCGGAGGAGCACGAGAGCATTTGTGTGGACGCAAATGAAGGAGTGGGCGAGCGCGAGGCGAGGTGGCGGTGTAGGGCGGCAAGGAAGGAGGCAGCAGGAAGGAGAGGGTATTTTGAGTATAAAAAATATATAATAATAGAATATAAACGGAACCCCAACAGAATACTGACGGCGGGGGACCAAAGTGAATATTTTTTATTTTTCAAAGGGGCAAAGTGTAGGTTTTTAAATAATGAAAAAAAAGTGAAAAAGTGAATATTAACAAGAGAGTTTTCTAAAATTTAGCCAAAAAATATATATACAAAAATTCTCGTTCTCCATAATAATCTCTATTTTGGTAAAAGCACCCCAAACTAACATAATTCATACATTTCATTAACAGTTTTCGCTCAAATTTGTGTATATGGAAGGAACAACGTGTCATTAATAATTTAATGATATTCTGAAATTTTCAATAACTTTTCATTATTTAAATCGAGGGGCGCAATCCATAACTTAGTTTCTAGAAAACATGACCAGATATTCTTCTAATTGATTAAATGATTAATTTCGTACAGATCTCTGCAGACATAATGAATGACAAATATATCCCTTCAAAGTTTAACTTTCATATATTGTTCCTATAAAAATCCTGATGTTTTCTAATACATCCCTGCCGTTAGAATCCGTCAGAAAAATTTAATTAACCATAGGTTAAACACTTAATCTTGGTTAATTTTTAATATTTTTATTCCTTTATATTAGACTATTATGTCTTTTAGAGAGATATATTTGTGATGACAAAGTAATGGCAAAATTGAAAATATAAATAATTTTTTAACGATTTTCTAATGATAATAAACCAGAGGAACATATTTGAAAATATCAGGACTTTTACAGGAACAACATATGAAAGCTGAACTTTATATAGATATATTTGTTATTTACTATATTTGTAGGAATTTGTATGAAATTAACCCTTGATTAAAACATGTAACTAAAGGAACTAATAGAGATCAAATTCGGAAATCCTTATTTGTTTGACTCTTGTTTGGAAAGTAAAGACATTGTTAGCTCTCCATATATGTAGTTAAGTCACTAATGGGACCGCAAAACTTCTACATATAATATAATATAATACAATATGCCAGTAATCTCTAATAGATTCTAATAAGATGCGTTTAGTAACATTCAAAAGGCAATTTTATCACAAATCAACTAGTGTTTTTCTCTTTTCAATTTTACCGTTGATTATTGAGACTTTTTTATGTGTAAGTTTTTGTAGTAGATTGTATCTATCGAATTTGATTTTAATTTTTAAAAAATTGATCATCAAAAACTGATTGTGGTGCATAAGGCATACCTGTACTTCGGGTGCAGGCAATATTTTGGAAACTCGAGCTCAGGCTCTTTTGTTGGCCTAGTGGCCCTAATCTTCTATTAGATTTTGATGATAATAAATAATTACGATTATTGGACTAATCTTTTATCTTAATTTTTGTGTTTTAGATCTCTCTATATTCAAAAAGGATTCAAGATGGGCAATATTCTAGCACTGAGCTTCACCACTTGAAGCTATACTTGCTTCCTTTGTCAAATAGACAAACTCACTCTCTCTTTTCTTAATTTGATTAATATTATACTTAGAGTGAGAAATTTTGAGCTAAGTTTAAGCTATTCATTTTTATCACCTTATAGATCACTTAAACAAATTTCTAACTTGTGATTAGGTGCATAGAATTTTAAAATATTCAAAAAACTGCTCAAGTTCTGTGTTCTGTCAAGTTACGATTTCTGGACCCTGTTCTAGGCGCCCTAAAGTGGATCGGAATCTTTTGAGACTTTTTGGATTCTGCCTGTTTGTTGTTCGGGTGATCCAGAAACTTCTTTACCTGATCTGGGCACCATTACTTTAAATTAGGGCAACCGAGACTATTTGACTTGACAGGTTGCATATCAGCCCAAAAAGTACTGATAGCAGGCGGCGCGCAATCTCAACGCCCAGATCTTATGGAAGCCCAAAAATGATTTTGGTCAGAAAAAGCGGCGCACGCAATCTGGGCTGTCTGGCAAGAAAGTCAGCACGAGTTTCTGGGCGCCCACAACTTTTGATGGCTCGAATCCAGAAAAAAACGGCGCATGTCAGAAAAGTTATCCCTCGAGATCTGGGCGCCCACAATTTCTGACGGCCCAAATCCAGAGGAAGCGGTGCGTGTCAGAAAAATTGTTCATCGTGTTCTGGGCGCCGACAACTTTTGACGGCCCGAACATACAAAGTCAAGAAAAGTGGCGCAAGTGGTCGGACAGGCAGCTGTCGTGCACAACTTCTAGGCGCCCGGAAACAGATTTAGGGCGCCCGAAAGTACAACTGACAGAAGCTGCCCGAGGCTATAAATAGATGGTATTGAGGCCTTTCTCAACAGCAACTTGATAGTTCATTTGAGCTTAAAAACTTCAGTGATATTAATACTCTTAGCTCTCAATTCTCTCTCTAAACTTGAGTGAAATTTGTTGTAAGATTTAATCTTGTAAAAAAGAGAGAAACAAAGTCTTGAAGCTTGAAAGAATAAGATGTTGGTGTGAAGGCTTGGTGCTTACCTGCAAAAGCATCATCTAGTGGAGATCCAACATTCTCTAGTGTTGAGAAGTTGGCGGGGACGTAGGCAAAGTGCCGAACCTCGAAACAAATTGATCGTGTGCTTTTTGAGTTTGCATTTTCTTAAACTCCTCACTTTATTATTTGTTTCGGATTTTTAAATTGTTTGATATTTGACTTTTTATTTTAGAAACCTAATTCATCCCCCCTCTTAGGTTGCCATTTTGATCCTCATCTTTAAGGTTGCGTTTGATTCAGGTATAAGTAAGAACTACTTATTTTAGAAATAAATATAAATTTAGGTATAAGTAAGAACTAGACTAATTTTACATTTGGATAAAAATTAATAGTATTTGGATGGTTAGATTAGGACAAAGCAAATAAGAGTTATAATTTTAAATTAAAATTATTTTATCTAATTAATTAACATCAAAATATTATATAAAAATAATAAATTAATATTAATAATTATAAACAATAAATTAATTAAATAATTATAACTAAATAATAAATTATTAATAATTATAAATTATAAATTGAATCAATTATTAATAAATAATTATAAATAATATATTATTAATTAATAATAAATTATTAATAATAAATTAATTAGATAATCTAGTATAAATAATAAATTAATAATAATTATAAATAATAATACATTAATTAATAATAAATTAAATAATTTATTAAAATTATTATTTATAATTATTAATAATTTATGATTATTAATTATTTAATTTATTATTAATTAATGTATTATTATTTATAATTATTATTAATTTATTATTTATAAATTTTATTAATTATTAATTAATTTATAAATAATCTAGTATAAATAATAAATTAATAATAATTATAAATAATAATACATTAATTAATAATAAATTAAATAATTAATAATTATAAATAATAATTTTAATAAATAAATTAATTAAGAATAAATTAATGATAAATTGTTAATTATAAATTAATAAATTAAGTAATTATTATAAATTAAACATTAAATAATAATTTAAATATATTAATTAAATTAATTAATTAATTAATATCATAATTAAAAAAAATTTAGACTTTAATTAATCTTATTCTCACATGGGAATAAATTTGTTTTAAGAAAAAAATGAAACAGCAGTTTCACCCTTATACCGATTTATTTCAGAAATCCGATAACTACTGTTCTCGGATACCAAACTGCGTTTGAAAATAAAGGAACGAATAAGGACTTATTCCCTCCTTGTTCCCGAACCAAATGCTCCCTGAGAGGCCAGAATAACTCAACAGTTGCAGGGTTACAACTGCCGTCGGAGAAGCACAAGCACGTAAACCTCAGTCGATGGAGCTCCAACCGGGCGACTTGGGCACGCCGCAGAACCGCATCATCTTCCTCGCCCTCGCGCTCTCGTCCCAGCGCCCCATCGCCGCGTACATATTCCCCAGCATCACGTACGCCGACGCCACAGAGGCCGTGCCCGCGCGCGTGAGGCGCTCCGCCGCCCACTCCGCGCACGGCGCGAAGCCGCGGTCGCAGCTCGCGCTCAGAAGGGCCTTGAGCACCCGCTCGTCGGGTTCCACGGGCATCGCCCGGACCAGCTCCCACGCCGCCTCCACCCTCCCCGCGCGCCCCAGCGCGTCCACCACGCACCCGTAGTGCTCCGGGCCCGGCTCGATCCCGTGCGCCGCGCGCATGCGCTCGAGGAGCGCCCGCGCCTCGCCCACGAGCCCCGCGTGGCTGCACGCGTGCAGCGCGCCCACGTACGCCACGCGGTCGGGGCGCACCCCGCGGCGCACCATCTCCTCAAAGAGCCCCAGCGCCTCGGCGCCCCGCCCGTGCGCCGCGAGCGCCGCGACCATGGCCGTCCACGCGGCCCCGTCGCGCGCGGGCATCTCGTCGAACACCCTGCGGGCCGCGCCCACGCGGCCGCACTTGGCGTACATGTCGAGCAGCGCGGTGCCGAGCGCGGGGGAGAGGGGGTGCCCGCGCGCCACGGCGTCGCGGTGCGCGCGCTCGCCCTCGGCGAGCGCGCCGAGGGCGGCGGCGGCGGAGAGCGAGGAGACGAGCGCGGCCTCGGTGGGCGGGGCGCCGGCGCGGCGCGCGCGGCGGAGCGCGGCGAGGGCGTCGGCGGGGCGGCCGGCGCGGGCGTAGGCGGAGACGAGGGCGGCCCAGGAGACGGGGGTGGGGCGGGGCATATCGTCGAACGCCCTGCGGGCGTCGTCGGGGCGGCCGCAGCGGGCGAGGGCGGAGAGGAGGGAGGTGCGGAGGACGGGGTCGTGGGCGGCGTGCGGGGGGAGGGCGAAGAGGCGGAGGAGGAGGGAAGAGGAGGGGGAGGGGCGAGCATAGGCGTAGGCGGAGATGAGGGAAGAGCGGAGGAAGGGGTCGGGGAGGAGGAGGGAGAGCTTGGTGAGGTGGGCGTGGAGGAGGGGGACGGCGCGGGGGACGCAGCGGGAGGCGCGGAGGAGGAAGGTGAAGGTGAACTTGTTGGGTTTCGCGCCGCCCCGGCCCCGGCCCAGGGGGAGCCGCGTCATCCACTGCGCGTAGAGGGCCAGCGCCTCGCGGGGCGGGGACCGCCGCAGTATGCTGTTCCACTCGAACGTCGTCGTCGGCGGCGGCGGCCTTTCTGGCGCGAATGGACGGTCGTCGTTCCATCGCGCCATCCCCGCCCGCTTCCATGGAGAGCGCCGCGCCGCGCCGCGCCGCTCTTCTCTTAATCGGACAAAACTCCAGTGAGGAGCTCCCCAACTCACGAGCCCCTATCCGCCGCGACAGGTGCTAATTTGGCCTCTATAATTTAGGGATGTAACGTGGGCCGTACCGGGCCGACACGGCCCACACTCGTCCGGTCCAAACCGGGCCATTTGTCAGTCCGGCCCGGCCCGGACAACATTCGGGCAAAGTAATAAATTTTTTAAAATAATTTTAAAAATTTATGAAACTTTGAAATTTTTTTAAAAAATCTTTTTTTACAAAATATCTGTAATCCCTTGGGCTTCATTTAGTTCGAGTATAACTAAAAACTACTTATTTCAGGAATAGATACAAATTCGGATATAAAAAAAATTTTCAATTTTACGTTTGGATGAAAATTAAGTTGTTCCTAAAAATAAGAAAAATAATGTTTGAATAAATAAGATGTAATAAAAAGAATAGTGAGTAGTTATAAATAAAAAATAATTATATTACCTCTTTCATTATATTTGAATTTAAATTTTTAAATTTTACATTTATAATTTTAAATTAAAAATTTTAACTTTTAAATATTAAAATTTGAAATTAAAATTTAAAACTTCAACTTTTAAATATTAAAATTTGAATTTAAAATTTAAAATTTAAAATTTAAAATCTTGATTTTTTAAATTTCAAATTTAAGACCAAATTTAAATTTGAAAAAAAATATAATTTAGAATTTTAAATTATAAATTTTAATTTTGAGATTACAAATTTTAAATTTTAAAATTTTAAATTCTAATTTAAAATAAAAATCAATCTCTCTAATCGCAAAGGCAGAAATACTATTTCCTTTCCTATAAACTCTCTCTCCTAAAATTTTTTATCCCCTGCAAAATAATATAATATATTATATTAAATATAATTTTTAATATATATATTTATAAAAATAGAATGCTAAATTTAATACTTTTAATATTTCTTTAATTCAATCAAATATTTAAAACGTATTTAATTATTTATACTAATAATTGTTTTATATTTTCAGCCATTTAATATGCCATACTTAATAGTTTAAAAATAAATAAAAAGTAAAACTAAACTGAACAAAATTTAAACTCGTTAAATTAAAAGTAAAATAAATTAATTTTAAATAAAAAATTAATTTAATATATTTGTCTAAGAATCTGCTTAAAAAAATCAAATCCCATAAGATTAACATAAAATTTCCCTATTATTAAACACTGTAATGTAATACGCAGTTGATAAATATCCAAAGCACCATGTCGGCAAACGCTTGACCCAGAAAAACAATATGATCACAATTCACAACAACTACCACTCCCCACGTTCACTCGCTTTCAACACGGACGACACTTCCACATCATCAACACCATCAAATTACTGAGAAACCCTCGTACTTAGGCACGTGTTTCATTTACAAACCCTGCATCAAGTTTTGAAATGATTGTTGAATTCAAATACGAAAATTTAGAAAAATGAGTCGAGGGAGTAAGTTGGAAATATTTCACAGGGCAAAATTTACATAAGATGAACAAAATTCTCCAAAAACCAACCAATATTCGTAACTATAATATAAAAGATCGCCTTTGTGTAATTCTTACTTCAACTGCAGTAGATTTCATTCCATTTTTGTACTCAAATTCAACAATCATCCTAAATTTCGGGCTTATTTGAAACAGTGATAAAGTGCAAGAGTAAACTGTATGTAAATTTGTATGCTAAAAGAGTAATTGGACTTACATGCAAGGGGTGTTCTGAAAAGTAATTTAGCCGAAGCTTCTTCTTGGAAACTTGGAGAGCACAATTCCTCTTAGCCAACAGGAAACTTGAACTGCAAGGAAATAATAGATATAATAATATAATATGGCAGCATATATTCAAAGGAGAATTGATTTTTCCACAAAAGAAAAGGTCTTCCCCAGGTCCACTAACTCTCTGCCTATATAAACTAATCCAAGATCATTACAGATCAAAACACACACTCTATCTCCTCAGATCCCAAGAGACAGAAAGGAGAAAAAGAGTGAGGCGAAAAAAAAAAACTAAAAAGGGGGCAAAAAGCAGTACAAATCTGCTCACCTCCTCATCAAGCTCCTGAAGATCTCCATGGCTTCATATGAAAAGGCCGTGGAATCATACAAGAAGGCCGTCACCACAGCCGCATCTGTCGCGGCCTCTGCTATGCTCCTCCGCGGAGTGGTCAATGAGCTCGTCCCCCACGAAGTGCGGGACTTTATCTTCTCCGGCATCCACGACCTGCGCTCTTGCATGTCCTCGCAGCACACAATCGTAATTGAAGAGACCGAAGGGTACGCCAACAATCAAATCTATGAGGCTGCGAGACTGTACCTAGCAACCCGCCTCAACACTAACATGCAAAGGCTAAGGGTGAGCAGGGTGGACGAAGCGAAGAGCATGCTAATCAGTATGGAGGGGGGGGAGGAGATGGTCGACGTGTATGAAGGTACCGAATTCAAATGGCAGTTGATTTGCCGGGAAACCTCCGGCGGCACTTCGAGCAATGGCACTTCCCGGCAGATTGAAGTAAGATCATTTGAGCTCAGCTTCCACAAGAAGCACAAGGAAAAGGCGCTTTACTCCTACTTGCCATTTATATTAGCAAGAGCAAAAGAAATTAAGGAGGAGGATAAATCACTCAAGCTCCACCTGAATGAAGGCGACTCATGGTTTCCCATAGACTTACACCACCCTTCGACGTTCGACACGCTGGCGATGGACGCAGAGCTTAAGAGGACAGTGATGGATGATCTTTCCAGGTTCGTGAAGAGGAAGGACTATTACAGGAGAATCGGCAAGGCATGGAAGCGAGGGTACCTGCTTTACGGACCACCTGGGACCGGGAAGTCGAGCTTAATTGCTGCAATGGCAAATTATCTCAAGTTTGATATCTATGATTTGGAGCTCACTGAAGTAGGTTGGAACAGCACCCTGCGACGTTTACTGATTGGTATGTCCAACAAATCAATACTCGTCATAGAGGACATTGATTGCACGATCAAGCTACAACAAAGGGACGAGAACGAGGATCAGAATACATCCAACGACGACAAGGTTAGTTTTGATACCTGAACCTAATCTCATTGTGATAATAACCTAACAAATCAGAAAAAAAACACTGCTAACGATGCTCATTTTGAACAGGTAACGCTCTCCGGTCTGCTCAACTTTGTTGATGGGCTGTGGTCGACGAGCGGGGAGGAGCGGATCATCGTATTCACTACAAACTACAAAGAGCGCCTCGACCCCGCGCTGCTGAGACCTGGACGAATGGATATGCAAATCCATATGAGCTACTGTGGCGTCGACGCATTCAGGGCGTTGGCTTCCAACTACCACGCCATTAATGACCACGAATTGTTCCCAGAGATCGAAGGGTTGATAAGGGAAGTAGAGGTGACTCCGGCGGCAGTGGCGGAGGAACTGATGAGGAGCGATGACATTGATGCTGCACTTCAAGGGCTCCTCAATTTCCTCAAGGCAAAGAGAAAGGGTAACAATGAAGATAAAGTTGCGGAACAAAATGTCGAAGATAAGGATAAGATGAGGTAGAGAAGTGAAAATGTAAGATAGAGATGATGACGAAAATTTTGTTGGAGCCTCCGATATTAAGAAGCATTAGAGAGATTCTCGCTATTAACAGTGTCAATAAATTGTATGAAACTTTATGGAAGATGAGATATACAGTGACTTCCTTTCACGTCCAACATACCTCCTTAAATATACTTGATCTTTTTTGGACCAAAAAGGAAATAAATAAAATCAGTGCTTCAAATGCTAAAAAGAGAACCATGTTTAATCATATATAGGCTCCACCTAATTGGGAGAGTTAAAAGCTGGATGATGAAGATATCTAGATTCTTCTAAATTGTTCCAAAGCTCTTGACTAATAACTACACATTGCGCATATGAGCACACGCCCAATATTTAATTGAAACTTTGAAACCCAACTTGGAAATTTGAGATATTATGCATATTCATAAACTTTTCTTAATCCAGTAAAAGTAATCGCTCCGTGGATGTTATGAGCCAGAAGAGTCGTATTAAATCAATTCAACCACTTTGCAGTGCACAATTCGTACAGACATCAAAAATAGCAACCAAATATATATACATGAAGTTATCTGATGAGTGATATACTGCCAGATAAAAATGAAATTTAGAAAGCCAAAGTCTGAGGATACAAAGACGTTAAAGAGAGAAAAAATCTACACTAGAAACATTGAAAAGAAGGGTATATTATATTCTCCAGATGTTTGAGTAATAATTCAAATGAAACAGTTGAAATTTGCAGAACATAACGATATACCGTCTTGCTGTTTGCTGGTGGCATGGCTTACTTTCCCCCTCGTGGGCCTTCCAAAGCTTACTTACCCCCTTGTGGGCCTTCCAAACAGAGTTGCTCACTGAAAAAAATTCTAAGAATATGCTCTAAAACTGCATTCCATCTTCCCAACTTTTATCCTTCGGAGAATATAAGCAATAAAGCGTGTAGAAAAGCAGTTTTGTATTTTACTGAAAGGAAATATATTGTGCATAAAACAGACAAATAGTTTGTCAAGGCCCATATCAATCTGTGCCATCAGAATCCACATGATGTTCCTCACGCAGATCGTACTCAACAACTAGCCCAAGGTTGTCAACAAACTTGTGATAGACAAGACAGCCTGCACACTGTTCAAATGTAATTTTAGCACAATAGACAGGCCAGATACGGGTCTAACCTAAGTATGAAAATGCTTGCTTCAAACATTCACAGAAACAGTTCAGCAATGAAATAAATCAGCGTAACACATTTAAATTACTGAAGATAAATAGAGAGAGCATAGACAACACTTACGAGGATTTGGCCTCAAATTCTGACACTTAAATCTGATCTACTGTGTTTTAATGTACTAGAAATCAAAATTTATGGTTTTCCGATGCTTCTTGCCTATGCATCAAGCAGTTTCAAAATTAGCAATTTTAACAGTTGCAATGAGATGGTGTTTAGTTTGATGGTTAAATATGAACCAAATAAGTTGCAGATCAGTAGGGTTTTCTTCTTCTCTTCTTTTTTAGATTGAGAAAATGGCCAGATTTTCTATTGAGGAATCGCATGCAATATCTAAGAATCTTATTCAATTCACACCGTTCATTTTGGTCTCCATTTGATGTATAGGTAGATAGAGCAAGCAAATCCCACAAATTTCAGTTTATAGTAACTTAGATTCTCTAGGTCATATCCAAAGGAATAGGTTTTCACATGCTCTAGAAGTGAGCTTTTAACAAAGGAAAGATTTGGTCCGAAATCCTCTCGAGTATAGCCTAGTCTTACTAAAATAACTATAAAAATATTGCCAGTTAGTCAAATATTGCAGCAAATCGCAATGAAGGAATCCCATTACAAATAAAAGAAGATAACACCATACGAGGCCTAAACGGCAAACTGATCAGCAAAGACTGAATTACTACAGATGCGCATATATGCACTAGACGAGACGACAGAGAATATCATCTTAGATGATTTCAATCCAAAGGTGAAATGTACATCTATAACTATTACCTCCCTGATCAACCTTAAATGTTAAAGTAATTTAGACTACTTGATTTTCTCTCAACTATAGAGGTGCAAAAGAAACTGTGGATGCCAGCAGCTGGAAATTAGATCAACCAGCGAATAGATAGACATACGAATCGAAGATGCTCAGCAGCAGAACATACCTGGATAAACACAGTTCCCTTTTCATAGGCCACTCGGTTTATCAAGCGCTTAGTTCTTTCACCACAAGAATCGCATGTGAACTGAACCATCAAACTTCTTCTGGGAAGCTTTATATCAAAAGCTGCTTCCTTTAACATGACAAAACGTGTTTATCACTATACAAAAACTCGCACAACTAATTAATCAACATTCACATGAATATAAAATTTGCTCAAGCAGTTACTATGAACCTTGGAATCTAACTATAAAACAATCATAAGCAATCTAGAATCAATTATAATGGTTGCAGTAAGAAACCTGCGAGGGCGATTTGCTGCTATCGGCGTTGTAATTCTCCGAGGAATTCGACACACTCGTACACACCACGCTTCTAATCGCCCTCCCCCCATTAGATATCCTCAACCTGGGAACCAAATCAATCGAAAAACATCAAAACAGAGCATAAATCACCAAAAATTTGGATCACTAGCCCAAATTTGCGGAGAAAGAGAGAGAGCGCGAGTGTAAGAACCTGAGAAATGGTGCCCTAAGATGAGGAGCGAGGCAATTCGTGGAGAGGAATCGGAGGTGCGAGGAGGAAGGGGAGGAGGAGGAGGAGGAGGAGGAGGGGGAAACGGCGAAGCTTCGAGGGAGAAGGAGAAGGCTCATCGCATCCACCACCACCGCACCCATGGCTCCTTCTAGGTGATTCACCATTATTCAGGTGCCGTTCTAATGCGCGCCTTTGTATGCGGACGCCGCCGTCCGGGGGATTCTACGGGTCGGATTTTTTTGTGACGTTATCGAATCTCATTTCCGAATCCGAATCCGATAGCTCGTTCTTAAACTCGGCAACAGGAGGTGTCTCGCCGCCGAATCTTTTCGGGACCCTTATACCGACAGATATATCATATCACATATCATATATATATATATATATATATTAGTCGGTAACTATTGGGATTTCACCGCCGACTACAGATCACCTGAACTATAGCTTATTTTAAGTGGAAAAAGAACAACTTTCAACTTGAAAAATACTATCCGTACACCCCATTGCCCAATTATAGGACGTACATTTTATACTCTAACAGCCAAGAATTTAAATTTTTTCAATTTCTAGTATTAAAAAAAAATTTATGAAACAAGTGAGTAAATTTGATCCTAGTAAAGAATAAGGTGTAACATTTGCACCAACATAATAGATGTGCGTAGAGTATTATTCTGTCAACTTAGGCTTAGTTTAGTATTAAAGCTTATTCGAGGCTATTAGATAAAATAAAATTAGAATAAAAACATATAGGAATATGTTTTACGTTTTTCGATAAAATCGCAGAAAATATATTATAATCAACTCATCGTAATATGCGAAATATATAAAAATAAACAGAATATTTTTTCATCGTACTTTCTCATCACACGTAACGCAATCTCTCCGTAATTCCAAACGAAGTCTTAGACTCTTTTTTAGATCGTGGTGCTCGAGAAAGTTGTACTACGAGAGCTTTTTGGCCTGCGACATGATTTTCATTTCTATTGATCCCAAAGAGCAACAAATAGGTCATTCAAAAACTCCATGTTTTCTTAACGACAAAATGCACCAAATAAGCATCCTACCGATAAGTATAAATCTTACACTCGATCAGTCAAGAGTTCATAAAACTTCTTTGGTTTTTAGTGTAAAGAAAAACTTAATTATAAAAACTCTTTCAGCATTTTGCCCCGTGTCTCAAATACCTCCTGCAAAAAAATTTTGAACAATATCAGTTCTGTGCTTTAATCATGTATCAAATAGATCTAGTAATTTAAAATTTTATCAATTTTTGTTAAGAAGATTTAGCATTAAAAAAACACTTGGACACTCACACCCGATAAAGAAAATCCCTCGCATGAAGGCTTTTTCGTAATTCCTTTTTGAATTTTGTGCTTAAAGAATGTTAGATTTAAAGATGTGCTATCTCAACATATATTATTATAGCCATTAAAATAAAGAAAAATCCTAACAAAGGAATCTATTAGAAATAGAGCTAAAATACAAGATTGGCATTACTTAAATATTTTATATAGGAAAATATTTATGATACCGAAAAGAGCTAATTTTTTAAAAAAGTGCTTCACTAACACCTTCTACAACTATCTAGTTTTGAGTTGACTAATAATAACTTAAATTTTTTTAATAGAAAATATAAAAAAGAGCTAATTTTTTTAAAAAATTACTTTTAAATACTTTTTTTTTTTTTAACTTTTCTTCCGGACTTTCAAAAATCTATATTTTATCCCATTAAAATTTTAAAAATATTTTCAAGAGTTAAGAGCGTTAATAAAGAATGCAAATTAATCCTTTCTTGTTCTATAAGAAAAAAATATTTTTTAAAAATATTTATTCTACCTTTAAAAATATTTTCAATATAAATTATAAAAAGAAAATATAGAATAGTAATAAAACCCCGACGGAGAAGGATTAAATACATCAACTTGGTAAAATGTAAATTAAAAAAAAAAAAAAGAAGAAAAAGTTAAAACACGAATATTTCTAAAAACTTCTCCTATATTTTAACCATAAAACATTATGGAAATATATTGCATACCTTAAGTACGGGAGCATTCATACGTCAATGTGATCCACGTACGACCGTGACATCACCACCATCACTAACACCCTTGTAACATCACAACGTATAGAAGATGTCAGAATCGCATCTAAACATCTATCTCAATATGGTATATATCAAACATAGATGAAGACATCAGATAACAACATGGTACCAGAGCCAATGGCGATAAATAATACTTGAAAAGAATCCTATCCTAACCAACTCATGTCAATTGCGCATCTGATTCTTCTACAACTTTCTGCCACCGTTTGGTTCGGGGTTAAGAAAAATTAGCTATTCCAGAAATAGGGTTAAGTTCAGGGTTAAAATAGTGTTAAAAATTTTTTTTGTTTGGTTGGAGGTTGGAGTTAGTCTAGGATAATGAAAAAAAGTGTTTGGTTGGAGTAGGTGGGATAAGAAGATAATGATTGATAAAGAAGAAAAAGGTGAGGGCTCGAGATGCGTGCGGGGTTAAAGTTGGAGGGGGATTGAGGTTAATGATTGATAAAGAAGAAAAAGATGAGGGCTCGGAATGCGTGCGGGGTTAAAGTTGGGAGGGGAAGTGGGGTTAGTAAACCCCACTAATCCGGTTTGGGGTGGGGTTTACTAACCCCACCCCTTAAGAGTGGTGTTTGGGTATAAATTGGGGGTTAAGGGGTTATTCCACCCCTTAACCCCCAACCAAACGGTGGCTCTTAGATTAAATTTGGTTGTGAACAGGAGTAATGCATAGTGGATAAATATTCCAAGCCCCGCCTCGGCATAAAATTTGAGCCACAAAAACAACATCACAGCAATAGTTTCTACAACCCTTTAGCCAACTCAAACCTGGGAAAAGCATAGAAAGCATCTAGGCAAATTGCCGAGGAATCCTCATACTTTAGCCCGCGTTTTATTTGCCAACCCTGCATAAAATTTTGCATCAGTTCCAATTGTACACATAAAAATTGACATGACTCTTGAATTCAAATGGGAAAAAAAATTGGGAAAATGAGTTCATGAAATTAAGTTGGTAATATTGAACAGTACAAAATGATCTAAAATGAGCAATCTTTAACTGAATATAACCAATTTTGGTAACTGGAATATAAAAGATCTCTGGTGTAATTATATTTTCATCCACTGTTCATGGTGCACTTCAACTTCAATAGATGTTCAGATGAAAATCCGACAAAATATGCCGACTCATTCCGGTTTTGTATTTAAATTCAACAATCATCCTAAATTGATGTAAATTTTTGTGATAAAGTGCAAGATTAAAATTGATGTAAATTCTGTGCTGGTAAGTAATTAGGCTAACATGCAAAGGGGGTTTCTGTAAATTAACAGAGGCTGTTGATTCTTCCGCAAAGAAAAGGTCATCCCCAGCTCAACTAACCCTCTATGTATATTTAACTCAACCGAGATCACTGCATATCAAAACACACACTAATCTCCTCATATCCCAAAACACACACTAATCGCCTCATCAAGCTCCTGAAGATCTCCATGGCTTCATATGAAAAGATCATAGAATCGTACAAGAGAGCCGTCACCACAGCCGCATCTGTCGCGGCCTCTGCTATGCTCCTCCGTGGGGTGGTCAATGAGCTCGTCCCCCACGAAGTGCGGAACTTCATCTTCTCCGGCATCCACGATCTGCGCTCTCGCATGTCCTCGCAGCACACAATCGTAATTGAAGAGACCGAAGGGTACGCCAACAATCAAATCTATGAGGCTGCGAAATTGTACCTAGCAACACGCATCAGCAGTAACATGCAGAGGCTAAGGGTGAGCAGGGTAGACGAAGTGAAGAGCCTGCTAATCAGTATGGAGGAGGGGGAGGAGATGGTCGACATGTTTGAAGGTGCAGAATTCAAATGGCAGTTGGTTTGCCGGGAAAACTCCAGCGCCACTTCGAGCAACGGCAATTCCCGACAGATCGAAGTAAGATCATTTGAGCTTAGCTTCCACAAGAAGCAGAAGGAAGAGGCACTTCACTCCTACTTGCCATTTATATTAGCAAGGGCAAAAGAAATTAAGGAGAAGGATAGAGTACTCAAGCTCTACATGAATGAAGGGGATTCATGGTACCCCATAGACTTACACCACCCCTCGACGTTCGACACCATGGCGATGGATACGGAGCTTAAGAGAGTGGTCATGGATGACCTTTTGAGGTTCGTGAAAAGAAAGGACTACTATAAGAGAATAGGCAAGGCTTGGAAGCGAGGGTATCTGCTTTACGGACCACCTGGAACTGGGAAGTCGAGCTTAATTGCTGCAATGGCAAATTATCTCAAGTTTGATATCTATGATTTGGAGCTCACTGAAGTGGGTTGGAACAGCGCCCTGCAACATTTACTGATCGGTATGTCCAACAAGTCAATACTAGTCATAGAGGACATTGATTGCACGATCAGTCTCCAACAAAGGGACGAGAATGAGGATCGTATTGCACCCACCAATGACAAGGTCAGCTTTGATACCTGAACCTAATCTCATTGTGATAATAACATAACAAGCTAGAAAAAACACTGCTAACCTTGTTCATTTCGAACAGGTAACACTCTCTGGTCTGCTCAACTTAGTTGATGGGCTATGGTCGACGAGCGGGGAGGAGCGGATCATCGTCTTCACTACAAACCACAAAGAGCGGCTCGACCCTGCGCTGCTGAGACCCGGACGAATGGATATGCACATCCATATGAGCTACTGTGGCGTCGATGCATTCAGAGTATTGGCTTCCAACTACCATGCCATTAATGACCACGAATTGTTCCCAGAGATCGAAGGGCTGATAAGGGAAGTAGAGGTGACTCCAGCGGCAGTGGCGGAGGAACTGATGAGGAGCGACGATACTAATGCTGCACTTCAAGGGCTCCTTGATTTCCTCAAGGCAAAGAGAAAGGGTGACAATGAAGATAAAGTTGAGAAAGAAAATGTTGAAGATGAGGTAGAGAACCGGAAATAGTAAGATAGAGATGATAAAGAAAATTCAGTTGGAGCCAATGATATTAAGAAAGTACTAGAGAAATTCTCGCTATCAACAGTGTCAATAAATTGTATGAAACTCAATGGAAAATAAGTTCAGTGACTTCCTTTTACTCTAAACACACCTCCTTAAATGGAC
The DNA here is from genome assembly GCF_001540865.1 of Ananas comosus. Lineage (NCBI taxonomy): Eukaryota > Viridiplantae > Streptophyta > Magnoliopsida > Poales > Bromeliaceae > Ananas > Ananas comosus. The sequence goes on from NC_033636.1 coordinate 8,349,756, forward strand.
TCATTTTTTTTCTAGACCAAAAAAGAAATAACTCAAATCAATGCTTCAAATACAAAAAAAAATAACCATGCTAATCATATATAGGATCCACCTAATTTGGAGAGTTAAAAACTGGACCATGAAGATATCTAGATTCTTCCAGATTGTTGCCCAAGTTGTTGAGTAGTAAATACACATAGCGCATATGAGCACACGTTCAGTTTTTAATTGAAACCCAACTTGGAAATTTAAGATATTATGTATATTCATAAACTTTTCTTAATCCAGTAAAAGTAATCACTCTGTGGATGTTATGAGCCAGAAGTCTTATTAAATCAATTCAACTACTCTGCACTGCACAATTCGTATAAAAAATAGGAACCAAATAAATGAAGTTATCTGATGAATTATGTACTGTGAGAAAGGGAAATATGAGATAAAAATAGAATTTAGAAAGCAGGAGTCTAGGCCTTGTTTGGTATCATGTTTGTTTTATATTTGTTTAATAAAATTTTTATATAAAAAAATATAGGAGTTGACAATAGATTGCGTGCAATCCTTTCACCCAAGATGTTCATTTGATGGCAAAAAATAAAAGTTTGGAAACAACTTTTTTTTTGCTTTCAATTTTTCTTTTTTTAACATTGTTTCATCTATTACTTAGCCGGGTGCATTGCAAGCTAATCAATTATGACAACAAGAGAAAAATTCTTCAATCAATCCATCAAATTACATAGAATTAGTGTAAAAAAAAATTAAAAAATGACAACGATGTCAAATGAGGACTAAGAATACAAAGATATTAAAGAGAGAAAATTCTACATTTCAAACATCATAGTTTTCAAATTTGAAAAGAAGAATAAATTGTATTCCCCAGATGTTTGAGTAATAATTCAAACTAAACAGTTGAAATTTGAAGAACATAATGATATACATCCTGCTGTTTGTCAGCCGCATGGCTTACTTTCCCACTTGCAGGCCTTCCAACCGAGTTGTTCACTGAAAAGCTTCTAATAATATGATCCAAAACTGCATTCATCTTCCCAACTTTTGTCCTTTGAAGAATATATGTGATGAAGCATGTAGAAAAGAAGTTTTGTATTTTACTGAAGGAAATATCCTGTGCATAAAACAGATAAATCGCTTGTCGAAACCATATCAATCTGTGCCATCAGAATCTACATCATATTCCTCACGCAGATCGTACTCGACCACTAGCCCAAGGTTGTCGACAAACTTATGGTAGACAAGACAGCCTGCACACTGTTCAAATGTGATTTTAGCACACAAGACAGTAACCACAAAATGACAGTAACCACAAAATGGCCAACCTAAGTATGAAAATACACCTGAGTATTTTGTCTCAGATTCTACATTTAACTCTGATATAGTGTATTTCAATGTACTACAAATAAACATTTATGGTTTTTCATTTCTTCTTGCCTACGCATCAAGCAGTTTCAAGATTAATATTTTTAATGGCTGCAGTGTAACGGCGATTTTGAATAAAAAGAAGAAAACACCATAAGGAAGGTGAGGTCAAACAGTAAACTAATCGGCAAACACTGAATTACTACAGATGCACATATAGGCGCTAGAAAACAAACAACATCATCTTATGGATGATATCAAGGTTTTAAGTGCCCGTCGGCACGGCCGTATCTACCGTCCCGTACCGTGCCAACAAGATACCGGCACGATACAGACCCAGTGCCGATGGCACAGCTCAAAACCCTCTATTCTTTAAATTAGTAAGTAATTTCCTCAATAAAGTTCAAAAGATGTGATAAGAAGACATAATAAATAGTTAGAATATTTTGTTGCTAAAGAAAATAAAAATTTCATGCTATCATGTGTCGGCACACAAGAATTTTTTTGACCGGCACGCATCGGCATGACTCGGCAGGCACCGTGCCGTACCATGCCGGCAAGTTTCCGACATGACCCCGTGTCACGACACTTAAATCCTTGGATAATATCAATCTGTAGGTGAAATGTCTATCCAAAACTATTACCTCCCTGATCAACCTTAAATGTTAAAGTAATTTAGACTGCTTTTCTTTTTCTCTCAACTACGGAGGCGCAAAAAAAAGTGTGGATGGTAGCAGCTGGAAATTAGATCAACCAGAAAATAGATAGATATACAAGTCGAGGATGTTGAGCAGCAGAGCAAACCTGGAGAAATACAGTTCCCTTTTCGTAGGCCACTCGGTTTATCAAGCGCTTCATTCTTTCACCACAGGAATCACATGTGAACTGAACCATCAAACTTCTTCTGGGAAGTTTTATATCAAAAGCTGCTTTCTTTAACATGATAAAACGAATTCATCACTCTACGCAAGCTCGCACATTCACATGCATATAAAATTTGCTTTAGCAGATACTACGATCCTAAGAATCTAACTATCAAGCAATCATAAGCAATCTAGAATCAATTACAATGGCTGTAGTGAGAAACCTGCGAGGGCGATTTGCTACTATCGGCGCCATAATTCTCCAAGGAATTCGACACACTCGAACACACCACGCTTCTAATCGCGCTTCCCCCATTAGATATCCCCAACCTGGTAGCCAAATCAATTGAAAAACATTAAGCAAAGCATAAAGCACCAAAAATTTGGATCAAGAAACAACAAAACCCTTACAAAGCCCAAATTTGCGGGGAAAGAGAGCGGGCGAGAGAGTGAGAACCTGAGAAATGGTGCCCTAGGATGTGGAGCCAGGCGATTCGTGGAGAGGAATCGGAGGTGCGACGAGGAATGGGGGGAGGAGGAGGAGGAGGAGGAGGAGGAGGAGGGTAAAACTCCGAAGCTTCGAGGGAGAAGGAGAAGGCTCATCGCATCCACCACCACCGCGCCCATGGTGTTTCACCGGTATGCGGGAGCCGTTCATTTTTGTATGCGGACGCGACCCTTTCGGGGATCATACGCGTCGGATCCGTGATGTTATCGTATCCGAATCCGAAAAGTCTTCGGGTCACTTAAAATCCGCAAGGAGGAGTGTCTCACCACCGAATTCTTCAGAGCTCAGTTACGTACGTACATTTAAGTCGGCAAGTTTCGCTGTATCGCTGCCGACTTGTACTACGTTTGAATCATCCATAGAACTTCAAAACGTAACACAACGATCATTTTTGGATGCATGATATCTCTGTAATTTTATTAAGAAATTTATATTATTTGATAGTTGATAAGATTGATCATATCTCAAAAAAAAACAAACATAATCATCTTATTGATAAAATATATTATCTTATCAAATTTCAAATTATAAATATTATAAAGAGGTTATTACTGGACAATTTATTCTACATTCAAATAAATGATGAAATTGTATTTATTTCTTAAATTAACATTTGGTGAATTTGTATTTATTTTAATTTAAGTTATTTTTTTTTCTTTTTCTTTTTATTTTTTTTGTTTTGTTTTGTTTTGTTTTGTTTTGTTTTTGTTTTTGCTTTTTTCTTTTTTTTTTTTTTTTTTTAAGGAACCATGAGGGGTGGTACTGGTACCTGATCAGGAATGACCCATTAAATCCCTGGATTAGTGCGTTATCAAAATAAGTAAAAACAAAAATAGTGGCCACGTATACATATCAATTCAACCTTGAGTAGGTATATAGCTTATAAGAAGCTTCTGGCCAAATTACAAAAAACCCCTTACCTTTTAGCTGATGTTTTGATTAACGCCTCTGTGTAAGATTTTACATTCAATTTTGGTTCTGCACGTCACTGCTAATATCCAAATAAACTGACAAAAAAAAAGAAACAAAAATGATTTGTACTAAATTCAAATGCAGAATTTTACAAAAATGAACTGACCGATGTGACATCGATTACATTCAATGAACCAAAATCATATAAACTGAAATAAAATTTATAGTAAACAATCAATTTCGGTCCCACTAGTTTAGATATTCTATTTATTTGAGTACACATATTTATTATTGAAATTAGGGCAAATTAATGTAAATATATATTTCGTACAGAAATAATTAAGACAAGGGCTAAAGTGCAAGAGATTTTTGTTTTATTTTTTTGGTAATTTAGCCAGAGCTTCTTTTGGAATGGCGAAAACTTGGAGCACAATCACTTCAGAAATTAGAAAAACTTGGAATGCAAGGGAAATATATTTTCAAAAGAGGTTTCTTTTGATTTTTCTACACAGGAAAGCACTTTTCACACACTCAAACCAACCCTCTAACACACTAACTATGAAAAGTTAAGAACTCCTACATATCAAAGTAAACATTAGAGGAGAAAAAGAGTGTGGGTAACAAATTAAACTAAGGGCAGAAGAGCAATACAAATCCACTCACCTCATCTCACATCTGATCAAGTTCCTGAAGATTTCCGTGGCTTCCTATGAAAAGGCCATAGAATCATACAAGAAGGCCATCGCCGCAGCCGCGTCTGTCGCGGCCTCTGCCATGCTCCTCCACGGGGTGGTCAGTCAGCTCGTCCCCCACGAAGTGCGCGACTTCATCTTCGCCGGCATCCACGATCTGCGCTCTCGCATGTCCTCGCAGCAGGCGATCGTAATCGAACAGACCGAAGGGTTCGCGAACAATCAAATCTACGAGGCCGCGATATCGTATCTTGCGACCCGGATCAACACAAACATGCAGAGGCCGAAGGTGAGCAAGGAAGATGAAATGAAGAGCATGCCAATCAGTATGGAGGCCGGGGAGGAGATGGTTGATGTGTATGAAGGTACCGAATTCAAATGGCAATTGGTTTGCCGGGAAACCTCCAGCGGCACTTCGAGCAATGGCAAGTCCCGGCAGATCGAAGTCCGATCATTCGAGCTCACCTTCCACAAGAAGCACAAGGAAAAGGCGCTTTACTCCTACTTGCCGTTTATATTAGCAAAGGCGGGAGAAATTGAGGAGGGAGATAAAACACTCAAGCTTTACCTGAATGAAAGGGATACATGGTACCCCGCAGAATTACACCACCCTTCAACGTTCGACATTCTGGCGATGGACGCAGAGCTTAAGCAGGCGGTGATGGACGATCTTGCAAGGTTCGTCAAGAGGAAGGACTATTACAAGAGAATTGGCAAGGCTTGGAAGCGAGGATATCTGCTTTACAGGCCGCCAGGGACCGGCAAGTCGAGCTTAATTGCTGCAATGGCAAATTATCTCAAGTTTGATACCTATGATTTGGAGCTCACTGAAGTAGGTTGGAACGGTGCACTTCGACGGTTGCTGACGACTGTGGCCAACCGATCGATACTCGTTATTAAGGACATGGATTGTGCGATCGATCTTCAACAAAGGGAATGTAGCGAGGACCTGTACGGATCTAAAAGCGAAAAGGTTAGAACCAATACATGAACTTAAATCTCATTGCGGTTGTAACCTAGAAAAGAAAAAAAAGAAAAAAAGAAGAAGAAGAAAGAAACATCGCTAACAATGTTGATGTCGGACAGGTGACGCTATCCGGGCTGCTCAACTTTGTCGACGGGCTATGGTCGACGAGGGGGGAGGAGCGGATCATTGTGTTCACCACAAACTACAAGGAGCGGCTCGACCCCGCGCTGCTGAGGCCTGGCCGAATGGATATGCACATCCATATGAGCTATTGTGGTGTTGATGCATTCAGGGTGTTGGCCACCAACTACCACGCCATTGAGGACCATGTATTGTTCCCGGAGATCGAAGGGTTGATAAGTGAAGTGGAGGTGACTCCGGCAGAGGTAGCAGAGGTGCTGATGAGGAGCGATGAAGCTGATATTGCACTTCAAGAGCTTATTGATTTTCTCAAGGCGAAAAGAAGGGGCGTAGACGAAGACGAAGATAAAGTTGACAATGATAAAGCCAACGAAGAAACTGTCTGAGGTAAGGATAACACGAGGGAAACGAGCAGAAGTAAGCTGGAGATGGTGCCGAAAATTGAGTTGGAGCCACTGACATTAAGAAAATTATGTGCATATACCGTATGGAACTATATTGAAGAGAAGATACTGAATGCTTTGCTTCCACTGTAAACACACCTCTTTCAATATACTCAATTTCCTCTGGGCCAAATGAAAAAAAAAAAAAAAAAAAAAAATCAATTCAAACAGTACAAACAGCTCTAAAGATCATGCACCAATGCCACCTATCTTGAGGGCAAAGGGAAGAAAAAAAAAAAAAAAAAAACACTCAAATCAGTGCTTCATATACGAAAAAGAGAAACATGCTGACAATGCTTAGCAGAGTATCAGAGTATTCCATGAGATACAAGTACATATACAGGCTCCAAGGTGTTAAGATATGACTAGATTCTTCTAGATTGTTCCCAAGGTGTTAAGTAATAACTTGATATTGTGAATATGTGACACAGGTTCAGTTTTTGGCTGAGTAGTATAGGATTCATAGTTCTAATGCAGTACTGGTTACATACTCTGATGGCCACAAATCTTAGGCATCATATATTGTGTCAGGCAAAAGAAAATGGAAAAAACGAGATCCATAATTGTCACGACTACGTGAACTCCCTTCATCTAAGCATTCATTTCTGTGATTTGGTGTGCAAAATACGCAATAATACTTACTTGCACAAAGAGGTAGCGGTAAACACCATGATCTAGCAAATCAAAGTAATGTTGCAATGCATGCAATTGATCAAATCACCTGTATTTAGTTACTGCAGCTCTAGAGCTCTCAAATAGTTAAGGCTACACTATCATTTTTTTTTTTTTTTTTTTTTCTGAGTAAACAGGGATATACCCTATTTGGGTACACTATCATTTTTCACAGCGAAATTGAGTCTCACAGGAAAAGAAATGTAATTTCGCAGGCTTCTAAACTGGAAGAAGACAAAAAAATAAAAAAAATAAAAAAACAGTTTCAGCCAAAGCAACCGATAACTCAGTTGCTACCTTAAATCTAACAGATTCCCTGAATCTTCGATAAAGATACCAAATTCAAAATTTTCCTCACGAACACAACAAAGTACATCATTCGAGTACCTGTGATGCATTAGCAAATGACGAATTTGAACTGAAACACATGTGCTTGTGGGTTTCTACTATTTTGTAGATTTAACAAAGTAAAGCAATTATTAAGTATATAGGATCATGATAATATGCCATACAAAGCCTTTTTAGCAAAATTAAGAAATCATGGTGAAATTATCACATAATCTTGATGAAATTCTACTATCAAACAATCAAACGCAAACACAATCAAACACACCATGCATCTAATCGCTCTTCCCGCTACTACATATCCGCAACCTAGGAACTAAAACAATCGAAATTTGGATCCACAAAGCACAAAACCCTCCTTGCAAAGCCCAAATTTGTATAGAGAGAGAGAGAGATTAAGAACCTGAGAATCGGTGCCCTAAGATGAGGAGAGAGGCGATTCGTGGACGAGGACAAGGACGAGGACGAAGAGGTAGAGAGGGGCTCAGTGCGCGGGAACCCTTCTAGGCGTGTCCTTGTATGCGCACCCTACTGTTCGAGGATCATGCGGGTCGGATCTGTAACGTTTCCGAATCCGATAACGCACTGGGTCGCCTAAAGTCGGCACTGCGCGGTCCTTTTGTCGCCGAATCCTCTGTTAGAGCATATCTGTAAGCGTTTTACATTTTTTACCCTGGGAGAGACTACCTAAACCGGTAATATCCCGTAACCGTCGCATCAGTGCATCACCCAACGCCATTCTCATCCCTCGCTGGACCGGGTCCACGCAATAACCTTTCTGATCGTTTCATCTGAAAATCTGGGCCGTTAAAACTACCCCAACCGTATCGGTTCACCCTCTCCTTTTCCTACTCCAATTAGATTTCGTAGGCGCCACTATATATACACTCCCCGCTCCCCCCCCCCCTCTTCATAAAAAAGTTTGGGGAAATTGAGAAAGAGAGAGAGAGAGAGGGGAGAAATTTGGAGGAGTCTCCACACAAGTAATCACGATCGGTTCGTCTCTTTCCCGTGGAATTGGTGAGTTTCTGATCCTCTTTAATGGATTGCTTTTACAAATTTAATCATGTTGTGATCTTAATTTCCCTGCTATCTTGTGATCGAGTTCCTGTTATTAGGTTAGGGTTTGTTGTGTTTCTCTTTGGTTTTTGGTATGGCATAACTTGAAATTGGTGTTGGAAGGTTTGAAGATTTTGATTTTACTTTCTGACATTTTGTAATTTCGATTTTAGAAAACTCTAACGAATTATACTCCAGTTTGTGGTTTCCGATGGAGAATTCATATCATAGGATGTTGATCAGTTTAGGGTTTAGGGTAAAAGAAAAAAGCTTAAAAAAGTATTGTTGAGTTTTGATTGCAACAAGATCTTTAAATCAAATATGTACGTAAGTTACAGTTTTTTCTCATGTATGCATCTCAAAATATGTTACAGTTTAGGGGGTAGCAGCTTTAAAGATTTAAGTTCTATTCGTACTTTTGATATATATATTTTTTTAAAATCCTAACACATTCTGCAAGAATTGGCTGTTTTCATCAGAAAATTTACGTTACACAAATATTCTTTAAAAAAAAGTTTCAAATATTGTTGAATTCTGATGGCTAGGTAGTTAAATCAAATCAAATCAAATGTAATGCTAGACGAAATCAAAATTTTCAATATTTTCAGGTGCGCGTCTCGAAATCTTCTATAGTTGAGCGGTTACTGATTTGATAATACTATGTAACATTTCATAGTTTTGATTTTGGAAAATCTTGACAAATTCTGCAAGAACTGGTTGTTTCAGCCAGAAAACTTCTATTGCACAATTCGTTAAAAAAGCAAAGATAAAAATACTGTTGAATATTGATAGTTAGGTGCTAGGTAAAATCGAGATTATCAATTTTTTCAGGTACACATCTCAAAAATGCTGTACTTAGGGGAGACCGAACTTTGATTTTAGATAATTTGGACAAATTCTGCTAGAATTAGTAGTTTCTGTCGCAAAATATATATTGCAGAATATTCAATAAAAAAAGTTAAAAATACTGTTAAGTTATAAGCAGGTATATCAAATATACTGTTAAACTAGTTAAATAGAGTAAAAATTTTGAAAGCTCATGTACCCATCTTAAATTACCCTATATTTCAGGTGAGCTTTATCTTTTTTAACTTGTTCTGGTTTGATAGTTAGTTTGCAATTCACCACATTGCAACATGAAGATTGAAGATGCTGCAATTGATGATCATAATGGTGTATCATTGCCTGTTTCCAAATATTTTAAGACTTTGGAAAAGGAACTTCATAATGAACCGGAGAACTTTCATAGATTCGTTCTTCTGCTGAAGGATTTCAGAAACAAGAGGTTTGTACCCACTTGCTATCTCACTTGTATTCTCCTTATGTCTCAATATGTTTTCAGATCTTAATAAGTGTTATGTATTTCTTTGTGTTACAGTATCGACCACGTCGGCATTCTACTGAACCTAAAAGAATTGCTTAAACATAAGCTCCACTTATTTCATGGCTTTAAGGAATTGCTAAACGAGGTCGATTGTGTTGAAAGGAAGCAAACTAAAGCTGAACTTGCTTTTCTGTATGTTTGTAAAGTTAAGGTATGAAAAATGGATACAAAACGACTTTCCTACACTAGTTGTATTGGCTTTTGTCTCAACACTATATTACATTTGATTGTCTTGTTTCCACTCCATGCAGGATCACTTTCATAATGACCAACGATTTCAGATATTCACAGAAATTTTTACCAAGTTCACCATGAACAAGAAGACAAAAGTTGAAGTCTATCAAGAGGTACTTTTGCTTCTCTCTTATCAAAGCATTTCAGTGCCAAATCTCTGTACTGGTAATTTTACTAAAATATAAACTACTTTTAGATGCGAGAGCTCTTAGGGAGCCACAAAGAGTTGTTCGAAGAGTTCAGAAAATTCTATGATGCGGCGCCAGAAACAATGGTGCCAGAAACAATGCCTCTCCCTACTGAACCATCTGGTGCAACTCTGAAGAACCAGGTTATACATCTGTCTGTCTGTCTCTCTCTCTCTCTCTCTCTCTCTCTCTCTCTCTCTCTCTCTCTCTCTCTGTGCGCGCGCCCGCGTGTCTCCCTGTGTGTCTTTATCCCTATATCTTCATCTTTGCAATATTTGTGCAAACACTTTCCCTTGAAATCTTCATGATGTCTGTGCGTGTATCCCTCTGTATCTCTTTCTCTTTTTGTTATTATATAATATAAGCCCAATCCCATTTGATTGTACTGTGAGATTCACTGATAAATACGGTTTAGTAGCAACAAGAAGCTGGTGCTTTCAGAAGCACCTTATCCGAGCTTTATATTGCGTCTATTATAGAAAAAAAAAAATCATCAGATTCAATCAATCATGATTTAAACGAAATAGCTTTTTTATCTTGGTAGCGACAATCTTGGCAAATCCTTGTTGTATTTGTTTGTATCTGCTAAAAAACATGTCCAAAAACATATGTTTTCCAGGATGGCAGGGAAGACTGCAGCAAGGAAGATCAAGAATGCAATGAGTCAAACATAGGGCATAAAAAAGCGAATTTGGTCGAACCAAAATCATCCAGCAAGCGAAAACGTATGCAAACGGGTGACATTATCATGGCAAATCATCAGCAAGAAGGTTAGAAACTTAGCAATTTCAAATTTTAGCTTCTTTATTTCTTTTCACTGTCTGAGGTGGTTTTCTGTTCATGATCATAATCACATGCATAAGTAGATCTCTTTTCTTTTACCTTGTTCACATGTCGAAGTTTTAAGGGATACATACTTGGAGAAGTTTGTTCTTCTTATACTGACAATTTCATTTTCGAACAATGTAACAGCAGGTGGATCCATCGAGCCGGATGTGAGAATGGGCTATGTGAATAATGAAATGGATAGGGTGGACAAAGCAAAATCCTGTCAAGGAGATAAAGCTCCGGTTGCAGTTGATGAAATTGTCCCAGAGGCTAATAAAGCTCCAATTGCAGATGATAAAATTGTCCCAGAGGTTGATAAAGCTCCGGTTGCAGATGATGAAATTGTCCCAGAGGTTGATATCTTAACCTGTCTAATTACTATTTTCCCACTGAGAATTTATCATATTTACCTTCTACTTTTATTTTAATTTGAGTAAGATGATTTTTTAATCTTTCTGCTTTTATCTAATGTTTTCTTAAATGATGCAGCCTCCGGTGTCTGAAGGAGATGATTCAGCTCAAAATGATGATTCAGTTGCAGCGAATGGTTCATGTGGAAGATCGGTCAGACTCGTGGACCAATATGAACAAGAATTATTTAAAGCGGAAGATGACAGGTACTTTTATTTTCATTCGAAGATGATGACAAACTCTAGATTGTTGGTTTAGATGTTTTCTTCTTTGTAACTGACTTGGGTATTTCAAAATACTGTAGCATTCTTCTTGCATGGACTTCACCGTTCTTATTTTCCCTTGTCATTTATTTGGTGTCAGATTTGAAATCGACGTGCTGCGAAATTTAGTGGCTTCGACTGCTATGCGAACAGCGGATTTGTTAAAGAAGATAAGTAACAAGACAGTAGAGCAGAGACCGCTTCGTCTTGAAGACCACTTTACTCGTAAGTATATATATAAAAAAACAAAATAGTCTAATGAGAGTTGCATTTATAGTTTCAATTCGATCGTCTTTTCCTATTTTTGAGATTATTTACATTGTGATGATAATTACCTGCATGGAAATGTACGAGGACCCCTGAGCTTCTTTTTTTTTTTTTTTTTTTGGATTACTTTTTGTATTGACAGCCCCTGACATTTCATTGGCTTTGATCGAAGTTATTCCAGTAAAGTGAATTAGGAACTTCATTTCATTGGTTTTGAATTAGCAATTTCGGCATAATTCACTGCGCTAACTACTTTCTATAACCGAAGCAAGTGTGGATTTCGTCACTAATGCCCGACCGATAGCTGAGATCGCACACTATTACCTGCATGAAAACCAAAATTAGTATAACGAGAGTTACATCTACACGTTTTAGTCATACATTTTCTGTTTGTGTGATTAACTTTTGTTCATTCAACAGAAAAATGCCTGTGGTGTATCGAAGAGATGTATGGTGATTACAGTCTCGAAGTGAAGGAAGCTCTACAAGAGGATCCTGCTAAGGTGCTGCCCGTTATACTCGCGCGCCTAGAGAAGAAGAAAGAGGAGATATCGATTTTGAAATCGCATTTCGATACGATTTGGAGGGTTTCTTCTGAGAGGAACTATAAATTGTCCCGTCACCTACAGAGAACTAAACTTAGGCTGCAGAGAACTAGACCAAGTATCAGAACATAAATATATTTTTGCTTCTGGAAATTTTTCTTTTTTTTTTTTGGCAGTACACTCCTGTGATGTGTAGGTCTGTAATTTTTGGCGTTGTTTGTTGGTAGGTTTTTTTTTTTTTTTTTTTTTTTTTTTTTTTTGGGAGAGATAGGTAGCACACTATATGCTTCGTTTATTTCATTTAGAAATAAACTTAGCTGGAAATGTGAATCAACTAGGATTCGAATTTGGATCTCGGGTACCAACCATCAAGCCTTTTCTCACTTGCTCTAGGGACGATCGGTTGTTGGTAGGGCAACGTTGTTAGAGTTTGTACATATATTTTATATCGTGTATTTTTCTTTTTTTTTTAGAGTTACTGTGTTTCAATTTTTTTTTGGGAGTTACTGTGTTTCAATTATTTGATATGAAAATATGTGGTTAAAACTCCTTTTTCTATAAGAGAGGAAAGAAAAATTTAAATGCATGGATTCGAGTACTGAATCTCCAAGGATTTAGTTCCTTAAGTTAAAAACTTTTGTTAAATTTAATTCTCTAATAGTTATTATTTGTTTATGATATAGTATGATGATTATTATGAAATTTAATAGAATCGTAATGTATACATTTTTACCAAAACAACAAGAAAAAACAAAAGATAAGAATATAATTTCTACTTAGTTTTTTAATCCTTTACTATAATGTTTGAAGTTTTTTACAAAAATGGGTCACTTTTTTGTTTTCACGAATTCAGATTAATTTTTTTTTAATCCGACTAAAATATTCCTATTATCTCTCATCTTGCTCTCTTTTTTATTTGCGTTTTATCTCACTCCTCTCCCATCGCCCTTGCCTCGCTCACGAGTGAGAGGACAACAACGACGAAACTTGACTAGCTTGTCACCGTAGCAGTACAGTAGAGAGTCTAGAGACAAGGGTGGCGCCGCTCAGAATATTACTTGAAGATGATCCGAAGATGGAGGCGGTGGTGACAGAAAATGAGGAAGATAATCGCTAGTTGAGAATGCTTCAGGCCATGACTGCGAGGTGGTGGCAACAGTGAGCGAGGAAATTTTGACTAAATACATAATATTGCACTATTTAAAAAAAAACATTACACTTCGAACATATATTTACACTATTAATATGTAAAATAAACTGTTTTTTTTTTTTTTTTTGAGAAAAAGTAGCATGCTACTTGCTTCATTCATTGAATGTATGAACTAGGCTATAGGAGTGAGGCAATCCAGTCGTGATAGGGGTTCCCAGGACATCAGAAGTTGCTTAATCCTTTGTACAACCATAACAGGGTCGAAATTAATATTTCGAAAAATCAGATCATTCCTAGCCTTTCAAATGATCCACCAGCAAGCAAGCAATCCAATCGTGAGAGGGGTTTTTAGGACATCAGAAGCTGCTTAATCCTTTGTACAACCATAACAGGGTTGAAATTAATGTTTCGAAAAATCAAATCATTCCTAGCCTTTCAAATGATCCACCAGCAAGCGACCAATTCAGATAAGTTATTTTGCTTATTATGCATCCCTTTCTTGGCCAACCACCTATCCCAGACGTAACGTACGTCTTCTCCCATCTCCCTAGCCTGAATTTCCTATCGAACCATCACCATACAGAATTTGATAAAGACGCATTGAGAGAACAGGTGATCCACTGTCTCCTCGTACACCCTGCACAGCACACAGAAAGAATCTCCGGTCCAATTAATAGTGCAATATTCTCATTAAATAATGCAACATATGTTCAAATAGTGCAATATTCAGCTAAATTTTTTTCTCTTACTATTGCCACCATCTCTTTGTCATCAGCCACGCTAACCATCCTTGACTAGCGATCTTCGCTTTCCTCCCTAGCCACCTTCATCTCTGTCTTCGACGAAGCTCCAAGCAGCAACGACGATGAGCGGGTTAAACCTGTTGTCCTCCTCTCGCTCATGGGGAACACCACGACATGAACGCGGCAGAGGTGAGACAAGCGTTTGAGGCTAATGCCGTTAGCAGAGACATGAGTCTACGAGGAGGGGACGGAGGGTGACCTACTTTTACAAAAAGGTAAAACTAATGAATTTTTTTAGGCCTTTTTGCATAAAAAATTCACTTATTTTAGACTTTTGTAAAATCGGGTCACTTTTTTCGTTTTTGCAGATTTGGTCCGTTTTTTCAGTAAACTGACCAAAATACCCTTATTACTTTTTCTCTTTCCTCTTTCTCTCTCCTCTTCGTTTCTTCCGTTCTTTTTTTTTTTCGTTCTTTTTTCGAGCCCGCCGCCGAGCCCCTCCTCCGCCTCCCAAGCCGAACCCCTCCTCCTCTCCCCCGCCGCCGCCGCCGAGCCCACCCCACCCCACCGTCGTCTCGCCCTCTTTCTCTCTCCTCCTCAAGCCCGCGCGAAGCTCCGCGTCCTTCGTCCTCCGCCTCCACAAGCGACCCGCCGCCGCGTCGTCACCGAAGTTGCAGGGGCGGAGCAAGCCTCCTCGTCAAGCTCAAGGTCGAGGAGTCCCATCGTCTCCCTCTTCACGCGAAGCTCCGCGCCAGCCCTCCTCTCTCCCGCCGCGCCGCCGAGCCCACCCCACGTCGTCTCCGTCGACGAGCCTAAGTCCCGCCCTTGCCGCATCGCCTCGTCACCCTCAATCGCCTCGACCACTCCCCTTGCTGAGCCCTCGTCACCCCCACCGTCGTCTCCGTCGCCGTCACCGTCGTTCCCGTTGCCGTCGCCAAGCCACGCCCATTAATGTGTAATGGTGGCACCATTGCACCTTACACCATTATGTGCCATTACACATTAATGGTGTAAATTCATCGGTGTAAATGGTGTAATGGTGCACCATTAGTGTAATGGTGCACCCTGTAATGGTGTAATGGTGCACCATTGCACCATTACACATGAAATTACACCATTAATGGTGCAATGGTGCCACCATTACACTATGAAGAAGAAGAAGAAGCAGCCGCAGCGCGCCCGCGTGCCGCCCGCCGCCGCTGCGTGCACCGCTGCGTCGCGCCGCCCGCCGCTGCGTGCACGCGGCTACGCGCCCCCGCGCCAAGGAGCAGCCGCGATCAACGCCTCTCCTCGCCGCCGCCGACGGCCTAAGCGGCGTCGTCTGCCGCGGCCCGGGGCTCGACGTCGGCGCCGAACTCCAGCAGCAGCTGGACGAGGTCCGGCCGGCCTTGCCGCGATGCCGAGTGCAACAGCAGGCGACGCCGGAGCACCGGTCCGACGGGCGTCGGCGCGGCGCCAATCTGGGTCGCTCCGCTCCAGCCGCGGCCGACGAACTCTGCCAGCCCTTCCTCCGCCGCCGCCGCCGACAGCGACGACGACCGCGGCGGCGGACGAGGGGCTCGGCGACGGAGACGACGGTGACGGCGGCCATGGGGCCGCGCCGCCATGGCCGTGGGCTCGGCGACGGCGACGGAGCGCGGTGGGGGTGGCTCCGGCGGCGGCGGCGGGGGAGAGGAGGAGGGGTGCGGGCGGCGGGAGAGGAGGGTGAGGGGAGGCAACGATGAAGAAGGAGGGTGAGGAGGAGCGACGGTTCGATCCGCCTCTTTTTTTTCCGGCGAGAAAAAAAAGAACGACAGAAACGAAGAGAGAGGGTAAAGAGGAAAGAGAAAAAATAATAAGGGTATTTTGGTCAGTTTGCTGAAAAAGCGGACCGAATCTGCAAAAACGAAAAAGGTGGCCCAGTTTTGCAAAAGTCCAAAATAAGTGGATTTTTTATGCAAATTGGCCATTTTTTTATGCAAAAAAGTCTAATTTATTTTTCGTGATAGTCGGTGTTAAACACTTTGTAATAATAAAGAGTAATAATTTTTAGGCTAATAAATTTAAAAAAACGGAGACCAAAAGTTAATTAAAATTGTTAACATAGTATTCTTAAATTTCTCTTTATCTGAATGAAGGTGTTAGCTTAAATGGGCCAGCATCCTGCCATGTGGCAGGAGGCCAGTTTGGGTCGAGTCACGTTTGAAATCGCGTGAGGCTAGATAAGCCGAGTCATGTTCGAAGTGGCGTGAAGGCCGGGTGGGTCGAGTCACAATTAAGACCCGCGGGCGCTGTATCTGTACACTTTAAGTGAATTAGTTGCGTATTTTTAACAGCTTGAGCTTTTGGGATTAACAGTTAGCACCAACGGGTTCGATTCTCGCATACTGCAATGTGTCCAAGTGCTGGAGGAAAAATTGTTGGCTTAAATGGGCCAGCATCCTGCTCTGTGGCGGGAGGCCAGGTTGGG
Organism: Ananas comosus; assembly: GCF_001540865.1. NCBI lineage: Eukaryota > Viridiplantae > Streptophyta > Magnoliopsida > Poales > Bromeliaceae > Ananas > Ananas comosus. Next base: position 8,366,170 of record NC_033636.1, read on the forward strand.
CCAAGTCATGTTCGAAGTGGCGTGAAGGCCGGGTGGGCTGAGTTACAATTGACCGGGTTTGATACCCGCATACTGCAATGTGTGCAGGTGCTGGAGGGAAAATTGTTGGCTTAAATGGGCCAGCATCCTACTCTGTAGCGGGAGGCCAGCTTGAGCCAAGTCATGTTCGAAATGACGTGAAGGTCGGGTGGGCTGAGTTACAATTGACCGGGTTCGATACCCGCATACTGCAATGTGTGCAGGTGCTGGAGGAAAAATTGTTGGCTTAAATGGGCCAGCATCCTGCTCTGTAGCGGGAGGCCAGGTTGGGCCGAGTCATGTTCGAAGCGACGTGAAGGCCGGGTGGGCCGAGTCATAATTGAGACCTATGAGCGTTGTATCTGTACCCTTTAAGTGAAGTGATTGCGTATTTCTAACAGCTCGAGCTTTTGAGATTAATGGCCAGTACCAACAATCCGACGGAAGGAACTTTTTTTTTAAATAAATAAACCTAGGACTTTTTTCTTTTTTTTTTTTGAAAGAAAACTTAGGACTTAGATAAGAAAATGAAAAGGTACTTAGGGACTAGTATGAAAATTTCCGGAAGTTAAGGGTTATACGGTGATATTGCGTGTGCGCCATTTCCCGCTCCTCGTTTTTGCCCTAGAAGTTTCAAATTCCGCGTCGGAGGGAGAAGAGAAGAAGAGACACTACCCACGACGCCGAAGCGCAATTCTCCGAAGCGGAGCGATCAGGGGTAGAGAAGGTACGATTTTTTCCTTTTTTTCCTCCTTTTTGAGATATCTCCTAGGGTTTTCTTTACACCTTGTAGCAATTGATCTCTCCCACCAATGAGCTTGTTAGTTTGAGATTATTTGGTACTTTTTTTTTTTTTTTGGTTAATTGTGAGGTAAAATGATGGAATTTGAAGAAGCAGGAAACAAAAATTTATGGTGTCACTATAATTCATTTATTATCTGTGATTCGGACATTATGTGAGGTTTTTTCTAATGCTTGCTCTTAACTGTAGCTAGGGCACCCTTTATCTATCAATACCAATGGAATTGGTCTATTTTTATTAATTCAATGTTTACTTATGGCGATTTATTGTGTGTTTGATGCGCCTAGTCCTCATTGTTTTGGTGATCGTCGTAGTTTGTTTATTCTTACAACATAAAGCTATAATTTTTTTAAGTGTTGATGCTCAAATAATAATAACCTGACGTTAAGACATTTTCAGCGCTTCGAGATCTAACAATTTTGACCTACGGAAGGTCACGAGTGTTCGGAATTTAAATTTTGCGATTGTACTTTTCTACAGTGGTTTTATGCAAAGTTGGATTCAATGGCTCAAGCTGCGAGGTTGAATCTGAGAATGCAGAAGGAGCTTAAGCTTCTGATGACTGATCCGCCGCCTGGGGTGTCCCTCCAGCTCGCTGACAACGAGAATTTTTCATCTTCTTTGTCAAGCATTGAGGCCCGTAAGATTCATATATTTCCTCCATTTCGTGCAAAATTATGTTAAGTGCTTTTCTACATTAGTTGAAGCATTTGCAGAAGTTTTGGTTCAGTAGAATTGTTTGAGAAAGTAGTAATAGCTTGTTTAGATGCCCCCATCTTGCTGCAGTAGCAGAAGTAGAAGTTTCAAATTAAAGCTACTGCTTTTGGAGACTGTTTACTCTTGTGGCTTCATACTATTATTTCCCAAATGTGTGGGTTTTTGCCTTTTGGAGTAGCGAAGCTGCTCCAGAAGCCTGACCAAAAAGACACATAACTCTAGAACTTATGGTTTGCTGTTCTCGGCATCATATGCTGCAATTTCCTTAGTGGTTCTATTGTTCAATGTCCTCTAGGGATTCAGGGACCTGACGGAACCGTTTATTCTGGTGGCACGTTTACTGTGAAGATCCAAGTACCTGAAAGGTCCTTTCATATTTCAAACTTGCATTTTCGTTTTCTGTTTTCGGATCTGTTGTTTTATCTACATTTACTAGTAATCTTTGACGCAGATATCCTTTTCAACCGCCTAACGTGACATTTGTTACCCCCATTTATCACCCCAACATCGACAATGGAGGGCGTGTCTGCCTCGATATTCTCAATTTACCCCCAAAGGTGCAGGGAATGTTATATAGTAGACTATCGTGCATAGTACACGGACTACTTTTGTGAATTAAGTTTTTCTTATGTGGAAATTGACATGATGACTACGAACTTTAAATTGTAGGGGGCGTGGCAACCATCCCTAAATATTTCAACAGTCTTAACCAGTATTGGTTTACTACTGTGTGAACCAAACCCAGACGATGGCCTAATGGCTGAAATTGTAAGTATAAATACTCCTACGCTTATAGTGATACAAGAAATGATAAGCTTCGGCCTTGTTGGTTCACGCTTCCATTCTTTATGTTTTTTCTTAAACTTGAATTCTATGTGATTGAATCGCTCGCATATGGTCTTTTCTATTCTTGTAACCTTGTGTTGTAGCTTGAGACTCAATTTTTTGTTTTTTGTTAAAAAAATAGCTGAAAAAGTTTACTAATTTTATATTTTGTTGCCAAACTAACCCTATAGATGTATATACAGATTGTGAATAGTAGTCTGTTTGCTGGCACATTCCACCACATAGAACCTGAGGAAAAGAATTAAGAAATGTATGTGTGACCAAATTAGACTGAAATATAGGATACTTTATTTACCTTTTCTTTTCTTTTGCAGAGTAGGGAATACAAATACAACAGGCAAGTTTTCGACCAAAAGGCTCGGTCTTGGACCGAGAAATATGCTAATCCTGGATCTAGTGCTGCTAATGACTTGAATAATTTAGATGCCCCTTGTGCGGTGAGCAGTTTCTCTCTATCTCTCTCTCTCTGACACATTTTTTTCTCGATAATGCCCTTAAATTTTGTTTAAAAGCATGCTACCTTTCTCTCTCCAAAAAAAAAAAGAAGAAAAACTTGTCTGCACTCATATGTCTAAGATATGTAGGAAGCTTTCTTGTTTCCGTCTTGCTATAGGTAACCCTTTTCCATTCTCCATTATAGGTTCTGCAGCCGCTGACGGAAGTTGAGAAATCAGAAGCTGTTTCAGGAAATTCTTTCAATGTCAGCGAAGGAAGTCGAAAGAAGCTTCGTTTGATGGGCCAAAAGTTGTCACTTAAATCAAAAATAGCCGAAAAGAAGAGCAATGATGATAAAGAAAATCTGGTGCCAGATGATAAGGAAAATACTTTTCCGCTGCGTGCGACTTCAAAGTTCGAAGATAAATCTCTCGGTGTCGGTTCTGAGAAAACTCCGAATGAAAATAATAATCAGGGGGAGGGAAATTTGCTGGTCACAGATACAGTTATTGTTTCAGACAGTGAAGAGAGTGAAGAGGAAGATGACAGGCCTCTGAGATCAAGATTGTCACTTTTTCGGAAGAGAGTAGCAGGAAAATGAAACAAATGACTGTGTATATGAATGAACTTTAAATAGTTTTGTTACGCTTGCTATCTTTTCTTGTTTTTTGAGTTCAAATTTGAATTTTTGAGTTGTCCTGTGTACTATATGCTGCTGCATATTAATCTGAAAAATTCATGCTTAATGAAGATGCATTAGGTAATTAGACTCCAAACTTTCAATTTTGGCAATTAGTCCCTCTACATTTTATCAAATAGTTTAACAGGTACACAATCGAAATTACTAGTTTACGCTGCCGTTTTAATCGCTTGTCTAATTTTGTAAGACTTTAAAGCACAAAGAAACATATATATTGTACCACATAAACAAAAGAGTAAGAATTGTATAGAGGCTTACTCTTTTCTTTTAATTGTGATATTTAATAATCATAATAGAAAGAGAAAATATATACTTTTTAGCATGTTGAAGTTATACAAAATCAAGTATAAAAATGCAATTGAAATGTTCGTTTAATTAGTCATTCTTTCGAGTAAATGTGATCCAAACAACAGTTTAATTAGTAACTTCTTTCGGGGAAAGGATCCTATCAAATAATATAATAATAAAGTTTAAGGCGTATGATTACCGAAATTAAAAGTTTCAGATATCTAGTTTCAAAACTTTTTTTTTTTTTTTTTTTTTTTTTGAGAGAGAGAAGGTAGCATGCTACCGCTTCATTTATAAAGAGTTTGAACTTAGCAAATACAGGAAGCAACTAGGCTTCCACAGGAATGGACAAAAAAAAAAGAAGAAGAAGAAGGTATCTAGTTTCAGATATCTAGTTTCAAAACTATTATCTACATCCCGCATCTTTCAAATTTAATGATCAATGTTTTCTTTAATATAAAAGTTTTTTTTTCTTTTTGAGGAAAAGGTAGCACGCTACCCGCTTCATTTATGCAGGAGGTGAACTTAGTTACAAGGGTGAGGCAACGAGGCCTCTAGAGTGGCGAGGACCAAGACAGACTCAAAAAAAAAAAAAAGTCTCTCCAAGGGACTTGGGGTGGAAACGAGTCGAGCTCGAGCGGGCTTACCTCGGCTCAAATTCGGCTTGAAATTAATTTCGAGCCTAAATTTAAGCTCAAGCTTGGATTGAAATTAATTCGAGCCGAGCTCGAGCGAGCCTAATTGCGAGTCGAGCGAGCTCGAACCCTAAACGAGCTGCTTGAAATTCTCAACATCATACGATTAATAATTTAATTTGTATAGAATATTATCTATAATTTGATACAAACATATGTGTAATAGTTTAAAGTACAAAATAATTATATGAAATATAGTATTATAATATGAAGAAAAATAATTTATGAGTAGAATATCTAATCTTTTCAGCCTCACATGTCTTCACATGTCTTCTCTTCCTCCTTCAATTTCTATATTATTCATTTTCATTTATGCGGTCAAAAATAAATAAATTATATAGATAAATATTGGATTAAACTATCCAATCATATGTAACTAAAATTAAAATTTTATATGAATAATAATTTTTTTTTTAAAATATTCTGTATATTTTCTCAACCATACAATTAATAGCAAGGTAGACAATAGTGGGCCTATGCTATTATTTGGTAACTTGGAGGGCTTCCGGCTTGGCCACTTAGGGTGAGAGACAGAAAAAAAGAAAGAGAGAAACATATTGAAAATTTAGAGCTCTGTGAAAGAAAGAAAGAGAGGGAAAATATATAAATTTAGTGAAATTTTACTCTTTTGTTTGTCTATTGGGTTTGTTTTTATGGGCCAACAACATTGGCTCAATTTTAACTAAACTGAGATTATTCACTCAGCCTATATATAATTAAAATATATATATTTATATATTTTTTAATATATATATATATATATATATATATAGAATTAGGCTGGAATACTATTAATAGTAAAACGCTCTTTTTGCTATCAAGTTTTTAACCCTTGGATAAAAAATTGTAGGGTTAGGATGATATTAGTCGGCTAGAATTGAGTGGTCCCCCTAGGGTTGAGTGGTCCCCACTGGGCTATAGTATTTAATCCAATGGTTAGAAATAATGAAAAGAGTTGATCCAAAGGCTAAAAAACTGGTAGCAACAATAGGATTTTGCTACTAATAGTAGCCCAGTCCAACTCTCTCTCTCTCTCTCTCTCTCTCTCTCTCTCTCTCTCTCTCTATATATATATATATATATATATATATTGTAGAACTACTATGCAATCGAAAATATAGAGGATTTGATGTCCCCCTAGGGTTGAGTGGTCCCCACTGGGTTATGGTATTTAATCCAATGGCTAGAAATAATAAAAAGAGTTGATCCAAAGGCTAAAAAACTGGTAGCAACAATAGGATTTTGCTACTAATAGTAGCCCAGTCCAACTCATATATATATATATATATATATATAGTGAGGGAGGCCTCCGTGCTGCCAAGTTGTTTTCAATGCTGTGGCTTCCAAATTGACGATCGGCTCCGTTAGACTTGATCTACATTATTGAAAGTATTTGGAAACTAAATTTCATAATTTTTCGACATCATTTGACAAGTGATCAAAATGTCTCAAAATTGACAATTTTAATGGTAGATATGATGCGTTTGTGAATTTAATGGTGTAAAACAATCCAAATCTGATGAAATTTTTATAGAAAATTTTTTTTCACTATTTAGAGTAAGATCGGTACCTCTGATCTTAAATTCAAGTCTTTTATCATCAATTTTTATGAGATTTTTATTTCCAACCGTTCATTTTTAGACTACTCGTTTGATAGGTAAATGATGCCGAAAAATTATGAAATTTAGTTTCCAAATATTTTCAATAGTGTAGATCAAATTTAACGGAGCCGATCATCGATTTGGAAGCCGCATCATTGAAAACAACTTGGTAGCACGGGGACCTCCGTGCTACTGATAGTATACCAGCCTAGTTATATATATATATATATTGAGAGATAGGTAGCAGGTATATGTATATTTATTATTTGTACATTATATATAAGAATGTACATCTCACACATTTATATATTAGCCTGTGTGTTGTGTGGGATTGAAGAAAAAACTGTGCATAATCGGTTTTTTACCGAGAGTCGTTCTTTTAATTTCTATTACATGATTTTTTATTTTTAAAAACGTAAAGAAATACCAGTTTTAACTGGTATTAGACATGTTAAAGTATAATTAAATTTTATTAATAATTTATTAATTAACAATGCACATAAACATGTATGTAAGTTGATCAGTTTATTTTTAAGATTACTAGGTGTATATTAAGATTGTTAAAGTGAAAAAAGATAAAAGATATATTAGGTGCGTGTTAAAATTACTTACGCCACTTGCTAAATAGCGTAAATTTTCTTTATCTTCTTTTGTCTTTTTCTAAGTGGTAAAAATTTTCTTTTCTTTTTTCGCTCTTTGCTAAATGGCGAAAATTTTCTTTATTCTCTTTTGCTCTTTGCTAAGTGGCAGAAACATTTCTTTAGAACTGCACCGTGAGTGCACCGCTTTCCTCCCAATAAAAATATTTATTTTAAAAGTGTCTTAATAAAACAGTTAATGTCAAAAAATCACTCAGTAAAATATTTTTTCGGGACGTGGGGGCAACCTAAACAAAAAAAGGCGAGGCGGACCCTAAGTTAGGGCCCTGGAAAACCCAACCGGAAGAACAACCAACAATGAGAGGAATCGGAAAAAAAAAAAGAAAAAAAATAAAAAAGGCTACATTAACCAAACAACGAGACGCGTGAGCATCATGTGACATGTGTCAAGAATGGTGACTCACGGCGGTGTACAACCGACAATCGTAATAGAACGCACTGGTGTTTGTAAAAAAAGTTTTGTTGGAATATTTTAAAAGATTAACTTATTAATTGAGATATTAAAAAAAAAAAAACCGTTTCATTGAGAAGAAAACGATATATCCTCGGTGTAATTGTAAAAAAAAAAAAAATTTCTGTACTTCCTAAGTAGCGGAAATATTTCTGTATTACTAAATGGCGGAAGAATTAAGAGGTATTTTTGTTACTTAATAAGTAACAGAAAATAAATAAATGATAAAAAAATATAGTGTATAAATTAAGATTGTTAGTATATTTTTAAAATTGTTTAATGTATATTAGACTTGTTAGACTTTTAATATTATTAGATAAGTATGTTAGGATTGTTAGTTTATTTTTAAAATTATTAAGTCCATATTAAGATTATTGAAATAAAAAAAATAAAGAATATATTAAGTGTATGTTAGTACTATTAATACTTCTACCACTTAGCAATTAGCAGAACCACTTACACTGCTTACTAAGTGACAGAAATTTTCCGGACCCTCTGAAAGTCTTTACCAATTGTTAAGTAACTCAAAGCCTTTTTTTTAGAATGCACCACTTTTTAGGATATACCGAGGATGTATCACTTCTCTCCCTATCAAACCATTTATATTTAAACTATTCCAATAAAGCATTTAATATTTTAAAATCTCTCAATAAAACATTTTTTCAGTTCGTATTGAATCTAACCTTTTCATTAATTATTGTTATTTCTTCTCGTTCTAATTCACCTTTCTCCCTATCCTATAATTTTGCCAACTACAACCATGAATTACGCGATTTATTACAAATTACGTGATTACGTTGGAATACTGTTTGAAGGACCAATCGGTGAAAGTATACACGGGATTAAAAGAAGATCGTGCAAATATATATAGTCAGACCCTCTACACTGCACGATGGAATAATGCATAAAAAAAATAAAAAGAGAACTACTGGATAAGGTGGATGGGTTTGCATCTTAACCCTAACAAGAGGAATTGTGAAAGGTTAACGAATGGAGTACACGTTGACGTACAAACAAGTTATAGAAAAGGAAATACGCCTACCAAACCTCCAAGAACGACTCCAGAGTCTGCTGCAAGCTCATAAGATCAGTTCCTGTTGATCGGATTACTACAACACTTCTCTTATTTTCCAAATTGGAAAAACAGCCATTAGACCACTCAGTAAACCTGTTTTTCCTTATTATAATAGAAAGCACACTTTGAAGGATTAGGATGGACCAACCAACTCGCACAGTTTGAGGAATACCAGAGAACCTTACTCTACTAACAGCTGGCGGCTGAGGATAGAGGCAGTAGTCAAAAGAAATAGGGAAATAAAAAGAAAAAAATTTAAAAGAAAAGAAAGTGAAGATGAAAAAATGTAAAGGGGAGGGAGAAGAAAAGAAAATGAATACAGAGCAAAAAAAAGGCCTTCGGAAGCGACGAAAGTAGAACATACAAATCAAGTAAAACGGATTATTTACTTCGTCTATTGAACAATAGAGAAAGATTTTTTTTTTTTAATTTTTGTGAGAGGTCAACGAACTGGCGTTAAGTAGCCGTTTTGTAAGGGGAACGGAAGGTGAAATACTCTTGAGAGGAGATCGAAATCCCAAAAATCAGTCTAAGTAACATTAAATGAGTGTCCTCCCGAGAATCCCAAGTTATCGTGAAGTCCTAACGTGTCGTCGGGATTAGATTCCAAAAGGATGTTCAAAAGGATATTTGAGTTGCTTAGAGGAGTACATAAAAGACAAAGTTCGTTTTATCTAAGAAGTATGAGAACAACGATATACGAACTACAAAAAAAAAACAAAGACGCGGCCCTAACAAGCCCAATCTTGAATTTTCCTGAAAAAGAGAAAGTGGAAAGAAAACCATGTCCGTAAAAGGGACTCTTACTATGGATACTTTCATCTAAACTATAGTATACTTTGTTGTAAATTGAACTTGTGTTGCATAGAATTGTCGCTTACTATTTTAACCATTTCTCATTTAATAATAGTGATCGCACGAATTATATAACCGGTGGAGGACTTACAAAAGTAATGCCCCGATAATTTTCACACGGAAAAAAAAGGTAACTTATATATAGTATTATTACAGTCCGATTTATATAATACGAGAGGGCCCATCCAGACTCCGAACAAGTAACAAAAGTGCTTAATTCCATCAACCCAAGGATTGTAAAATAATTTTTTTCACGCTGTAATCAACTCTTAATCTGATCAGTTGTTATGTCTTAGATGTATACTCTTATCTAATAACGGAGGTGGATCACTAGTTCCCGAACCACCAACCCTCCCTGCTTCAATCCTAAATTAAAACTCCCCCCGGTTTTATATAAATTTATTTTTGAAATCATTAATTATTATTTGTTTTAACAAAGATTAAATTTTTAAAAATAAATTTTTAATAATTAATTTATAAATCTCATCTCTTTATATAATGTTTTCTGAGACATTCGTTCTTCTAAAATTATATAAAAATGAGTATTTTTCTCATATAGCTAATCCTCTTTCTCTCTCTCTAAATACAACCGTGGTATGATAATTCATTTATAACTTTTTAATGCCCCGGTATAGATAGGTATCATGTGTTTTTTTTTTTGAAATTTCCTGGAAATTCGTTTATAACTTTTCAACTCCCCCCGGTACCGGTGGAACCCGGAGGTGTATCGAAGCAGGGACCACCAACCATAGGCTCCGGGATTCAAGCTTAGGATCAACCAAGTGTAAAGGGCGATTCAAATAAAGCTTTACTTTATTTGTTTCACTTATCGCACGATGGATAGGGAGTTTTTTTTTTTTCTTTTTCTTTTTCTTTTTCTTTAGAGATGGGAGATTACTCATTATCACAAATGAAACAATTTTTTAACCTACCAAAAAAAAAAAAAAACTCTCTATCCATCGTGCGATGGACGAAGAAAATAAATTAAATCTTTATTTGAATCGATCTTTACACTTAGTTGATCTTAAGCTTAAACCCAGAGTCCATGGTTGGTGGTTTAGGAAACGGTGAACGAGATTCCTGCCAGCCATTTTTTTTTTTTCCTTTTTTCTTTTTTTTTTCTACCAATTTAGGGTTTTATACTATAATTCTCCCTATTACCTACTCATCACGTGACTACATACTACGCAAGCTATTATAGAAGGCATGTTGTTGTCCCATAAAACAACGATTCTATGGATTGTTCGTTAACAGGAAATAGTTCCATGGGGGTTTTTTTTCTTTTCTTTTCTTTTCTTGTCTTTTTTGACACATACTATATATATATATATATATATATATATATACTTAAAATAAATAACTTTTTAAACTCCCCAACACGGTAGTATTCCGATACTACGATATAGAGAAAAACAGTCTCTTTTTCTTTTCGTCCTTGTTTGTTGAGTTAGTATTTCGTTACCTAATGTTTTAGTACAGTGAGGTGTGAGTGAAAGAGAAAGGGCGTAATTACAGTCGGGGTTAAGAGAGAGAGAGGAGAGAGAGAGAGAGATAGAGATAGAGATAGAGATAGAGAGAGAGAACGCGGGCGACAGGAGACCAGTCAAAAGTAGACTGTTTCTCTTTCTCTTCTTTATGGGACAACCGTAGACAGAGGCAAATTTACGTGGGGAGTGGGGAGGGGTGGGGTAAGAAACTTAAAGATGACGGGACTACAAACCAGGGAGAAATGGTCGATGATGCAAACAAAAGGATGTGGTGCATACCAATGCGTAAAAAGCAGTCCAGTGTAAATGAAAACCAGCATATACTGGGCACGTGCGTCTCTTCAAAAGTATCACTACCTGGTTTTACTGCCAGGTTAGTCGTTATTAATTAATCACGAAATTTTAAACGTGAAATACATATTATTTAACTATGGTACACACCAATCCTACTATTGCCAGGCTTACACATGTTTATGGTATTCAGCAGGGGATCCCAACTCAGCCTTTGACCATCTTCCATGATCTTTGATTTCCAACACTACCTTTGGTAGTTCCGCCCTCTTATTTAGATTCTCAAAGGTACGTGTTTTAATCCTCCACTTAGTATTGTTTGAAACGTGTTATAGAAAATTTTCAAAAACATTACTTGTTTTCAATATGAATTCGATACGAACTTTATTTAAAGCTGGAAAAAAAAAAACAAGTTCGTTTTGATTAAGTTTGCTCGGCTTTGTCGGAGTTCAGACTTGCGCTCATCTTTACTTGCCAACACACGGTAAGAAAGTTACCAGTATCTAACATGGAGTTTCTCGCATCGACATGTGCTAACAGTTAACCCACATACTCTTCTCTCGTATTTAGGATCTCGGTTTAGAGTATCGTCTGATACTTTCACTCTCTATCGTGTACGAGCTGCTGCTAAAAAAGTTAACGTTGTACGGACTTTCACTGTTTCAATAGTAATAGATGAGTGTCACTGTAAGAGTCAAGGCTCTTTACGTTTTCAATTGTTGGTGTTCCCCAAACATGGGGAATCGGTGGTGATGTGTTAGGTAAAACCAGAAATCAATTGGTTTCACTATTCAATCATTCCTTTCTAGCAGTAACCTATGTTGGGCGCTTTTACGATGAACTTGTGATTTTTCATTCTAGTTTATAATTTGGGAAAAGTGGTACTTCCCGTTGTAAAGAGGTTTTGTAGAACAGGATCACCTTTTATATTTGTAGGATTTTCTAACAGATTAGGGTACCTACCTTCGTCAAGTATTTGATTTATACCGCGGGTTGATACTCGTACATGTTTATCATAGTGGAGATCTACTGCATTACTTAGTTTTCTTTGTTACAACCGTGTAGATAGACTTGTTTTCGATGCTGAAGTCATCGGGAAAACTTGATTTTTTCATGTACGAACTCAACACAATCTCGGGTGGAATGAAAAGTATTATACAATTAATATATCATTCCGGTTATGAAGATGAAATATATATAACTCTTGCTCTGTCCGTGCTTGTAAAAGTTTGAATTCTATTTTTCTTTTTTCTTTTTTCTTTGTTCTTCTAGTTTCAAAGTCGGTTCTTACTATACCGTCATTAAAGACGCATTGGTATAGGGGGGAGCTTGAGGTCCACCGTTTGTTACATGGGGGTTACTGAGAAAAGTTGTAATCGGTGCGTTGAGTTGTTTTGACGATCATACTCGGTCTCTTTCTTCTTTTCGTTTTCTTCTCGTGCGAGTACTCATGTGTGTTTCATTTGCAAGAGGGCGATATATCTTTCGGGGAAGAATGCGTTCCTGTACCTAGGTGCGGCAGGCTAGTGGAAATGATCTATTGTGTAGCCACAATACAGGCTGTTCGGCCTACTTTCTTAGTGGTACTGTTGTATAGTACGTGTAGAAATCGTCTTTGTCAGTTCGATGCTGCGACGCGGTCTTCGCGGACGTATTCCACTTGAGGTTCGATCCCGAAAATTCGAGTTTTAATTTATGTAACGCTTGATAATCTAGCCGTTCGAAGCTTCAAGTTTATGTCAGTTAATTTCTATTACCTGAGTGTTTAATCGCAAGGTGTTTATTAAGTATAGAATTTTCTTTTTTTGTTTTTGAGAAATGAAAACGTATTTTTCTGTCGTTTTTATTAGATCATGGAGTTAGTCTCTATTCTTATAGTGGCCATGATTCGGGTATTTTACATCGTATTTAAACATAACCTCGGGACTTAGTTACCGTGTTCTAGTTGAGTTGTTTGAACAATGATTTTGAAGTTATTATCGGTTTTCAATTGAGTCAAGTAATTTTTCTACCTTGACCGGTTCTAGTCATTTTTTTTCTGATAAGTAACATTTATTTACCTTTTTTTTATTTCGTTTTGGAGAATTAAATCTCGACATTACGTTTTACGTTATTGATTAAATTAACGTGTTCCGGTAAGTAAGGAAGGTTTTATGACAACGAATTACTCATTTAATATTTTAGATTACTGTTTTATGCTACGTTTTTTATCTTTTCTTTTGATGTCTGTATCGTTCGTTCATTTAAATACCGACCAACGATCTAAGATACGGTAATCAAATTTTGATTCAGGAGTACTTCATATAAGACAGAGATTTAGATTAGTCTCCAGAGGCAAGAATTAATGAAAATCGGAAAAGTATTTAGATGTACAAAAGCCGCGATTGGTCCAGTGTTTGATTACTCTGGTTCGCAAGATTTCCCTTTGTTATATATCTCAATAAGATATATCGTAACGTTGCGTACCTCAATGATAGTAAGAGATGTCATAAACCAAAGGAGTACTTCGACAAGCTAGTAGTATGAGTTTAGCCTTCAATTAGCTTACTAATTGAGCTCTTCATAAATATCTACCATGGATAGGTCTATGGGGACTTTGCTTTATCTGTCTTAATTGATTCGCAGCAGTTTACGGTCAAGTAGCCACTCGTTTGGGCGTAACTAGCTTGATCTGAAGTTTTGTTATTAAGAGAGCAGTTGAGAGAGATAGAGAGAGATGGAGAGAGGGAGCTAAACCAGCACGATAGCTGAGGTACTTGAGGGAGAATTGCAATCTAGCTTTCCGGTCTAACATGTAAGCAAATTGGGGGTCCGTTTCACCGTAGATGAAAAGGTATCTAATTTCAAGTCTAGTCTTGGGTATATTCGCTAATCGGGTAGGTTTGGGGGAAAAAAATTTAAAGCTTGTTAAGTGGTAAAACATCTCTTTGTTGTCTTTCCCCAAAATAGTTAATAATGGAATGTTGAGCACAACGTTAGAACGTAAAGCACGTTACATTCGTGCATCTCTTATGATACCGAATCACACACATATACATCCAGTTAGATTGGGATGCAATCTATCTTACCTCAATTCTTTTTCGTCTCTCCCTATATCTCCGAAGATGCAAGCGGCTACTGTGTAGTTTTTTATGTATCATTGGCTGATTGGTGTTATACGCCTTATGTTATACCTACATGCCTTTCCGTAAAAAGGTGGCAGCAACGTGTGGGGTGCATTACGTTAGAGAGGCGTTAGTGGTAATTGCTTCGGAGTTGATTTGAGAGCTCCGTTGGAGTTCGTAGAGAGTTGAAGAGGCGGTATAGGGTGTTATTGGACTCTCATTACCTCGATCGTGTCAATTACTTCCAACAATTCATAGAAAGGTCGGAGCTACTTTATACCTTTCATTAATTAACAGCTGAATAATGAATTTTTTCGATCTATATAGTATACTGTCTACGCTCGTTCGATTACTTATGAGTAAACTTTTCAAGATAGTTACATAAATTCTCACTGCTTGTGGACGCGTTCAGTAGTCTTTAGAGTTATTGAATTATTTTATGACTTCGTGGTTTAATATTCTTATTAACATTTTGGAATATCCTGCCCTTGGAGTATAATGATCACATTAGCTCGACTTTTGTATATTACCTTTTATTACATGACATGATTATACTTTTGCAGTTTAACGATTCGTTTCGTGGATATGTTATTTTGATTAATGACAGATTTTTCAAACTCAGGTAATCAATTAATCTCCAAACTAGTTTTATGTACCGGAGAGGTTCCAAATTATGATGATCCTCTTTAACCATTCTCTCTTCCTTTCTTGTTCCTTTCGTTTTTTTCTCTTTTTCCTTTCGTATCCTTACTATTATTATGACCGAGTTTGTTTATTTTCGTTTCCTCTTTTTCCTCTCGTTTCTTATCTCTGTTTTTGTGTAGATCCGTTATCCCGTGCAGTCCAGTTTTGTGTAAGGACCTTAGTCTCGGTACGTAATTTTCTCTTCTATGTTTATTAGTTGGGTTCGTCCTTTTCCTGTTCCGTCTCCGGTTTATGGTGCATGTTGTAAGGGCTTTATAAAAACCTTTATACAGTAATAATAATAACATTACGTCTACTTTCTTACTGACTTTTCTATGGGTTCAGTTCCCCTCGATCACCTGAAAGTACCAGACTGCCCCGTTTTGTAAGATCGAGGATTCGTATCGGGTGCTCTTCTCCCCCGGGAATTACGTACGGTTATTGGTAGATTCGTTATTATTGAAACCGTGCACGTATAATCATGTGTTATTTGGACTTACAAGTAAGTGTACGATTTTATTTTATTGTTTGTGAGAGGAGAGAAGAAACGAAATTAGAAGAAATCCGAGTACTCGTAATCGATATAAATGTTCGACCCTTGTTATTATATAGAAGGCAAACTATAGCTCTATCTCCATCGATTTTCGTTTTCGGCTGTTCCCTCAGGGAACATATGAAGTTGGAACCTGATATGTACAACATACGAAGACTTACACATATATATATATATATCTGGTATAGGTTTTCGTATTAGAGGTACGTTTTCATATTTCTTCGATTTTGTAGCAGATACGGTTCTCTAATGGATCTCCTCTAGGAGGTTGAACCACGTTCCCAATCATGACCGACTGCTCATCAGGTATTTTGATCGACGTAAGAGTAGGCAGGCTGCTAGATCAGTACGTGCTACTTGGCGGCCTTCGACTCTAGCCGCGGTCAGCTTCTTCGCTCTAGTATAAGAGGCCTAGGTAGCCTACCCGGAAGATTAACTAGTCCTTTAGTTTCCTTTGTTGATTTTATACTCCATGGTTGACGTTTTAACTAGTAGGATTTTTACTTAACTTCTGCTACCTCTACTAATTAATACTAATGATTTCCACACGATCTGCTTATATGCTAACCCAAAATCCCGTCACTGATTTCTTCTTCCCTCCTTGTTAATTACTCCTCTCGTGTCTTCCGATTGGTTGTATGGTTAATTGACTCCTACGACGTCTGGACAGTCACCAGAAGTGTCAAGATATGTATACGTCACCAGTTTCGCCTTTTATATTGGTTTATGTAATTCTTTCTCTGTCTGTCCCCCTTCCCATTCTCTCTTTCTTTTTTCCTCTTCTTTTCTCTTCTTCTCCCCCTCGCCTCACTTGCCTCGAACGGATCTTGTTCTTTCCGTCTTTTTTTTTTTTTTGTTATTTACCCTTTTTCTTTACGTCTTTTTGGGAGAGAGAGAGAGAGAGTAGAGACTAGGTTACATAAGGATTAATGACAAAGTAAGAATAGACAAAAGCTGCGTCTTTGAGCGATAGGGGCTATGGGTTCTCCCACTTCACGAGGACTCACACTGAAGGAGTTTCAACGTAATAACGCTTTGCTACCGATGAACGGAGAGAGAGAGCGAGATATAAGAGAGAGAGAGAGATATGTGGATTAGCTTTTTACCGTGAGCTACGGACGAACACGAAGAACCTCTTCGTCATTGGGTAGAGTGACCTTGAGTTCTTCGGTGAGTAAGTTCGTGAGTAAAGGAAAAGTAGGTTCTTTATTCGATAAGTTTTTCTTCTCATATTTATCTTCTTCTCTTGGAAAGAGTTGAAAATTTTATCATATTATTCGATAATTGACATTTCCGGAGTAAACTGTACCCGATCTCACTCGATAGGAAGTTTAGAGTACTCGAGTTCTTGTCTTAAAAATTTCATCGTTTTTTCTCGGGTGTTGCCTTTTTTTTGTTTTTCGTTTTGAAGGCAGGTTTTTGGGTTGAATATATTCGATTTGTAATTTTTTTGCAGTTATTATCGTGTTTTTACCTTCATACATTTTTTTTTTTTTTGTTAGAATATTGATTTTTATCATAAGTTTTCGAAATTTTTTTGTTAGTTGTTTCACTATCTTCTCCCTGGATTCGTACTGAGTGTACCGGCGTCTCATCTAGCTGACGTGACCTGCTTAGCTCGCATGTCGCTTGAACAGGTGGCGTAATCGCCGCGTGCGTATGAGGCGAACGGCTCCTCGAATTGGTACTTTGACCTGGTGTAGTTTAAGACGCGGCGTAGCTTATGCTGGGCTGATGGCATGATTACGATAACTACGTACCGCGACCATTACCTCTTCGAAGGGGAACATCACCATTACTACCACCACGAGCATGCGTTATTTTCTTATGCTATTCTCGGTCAATTTGGAGCGGCAGCAGCCGCGCCATTTTCGGGACGTTTGGTCCACGTTCTTCTCGGGTCGTTTGTGTGCTCTCGCCGCCGTTGCGGTGCCTGCTCCTGCTCCTCCCCCTCCTGCTTCTGGTATTGAACCACGTCCTTGTGTTAGAAAAACGCCAGACGCCTGTCCTTGCCCATCCCCCCTCAACGTACATCTAGCCCTAGGAGAGATTATCCTCACCTTAGCTGGCTTTTCGTGGGTTATATTCGGGCCGTAGCGAGCCACTGCTTTCTCGACTTTGCCTTCGCGGCGGGGTTTACTCTTCCGGGGCGCCGCAGCAGCAGTATTATTTGCCGCCTTTACCGTCGCCGCCGCCGCCATCGCCCCCCCTCTCCTTCTCGAGCCATTTTGGTGTTGTCGGAGGCGGCGGCAGCGCCCGGTCTAACATGTTAACCTTCCGCCTCGTTGATTCGACTACTTTTTCTAATACTATTTCCTTCTCCAGCTCGCTGCCGCGGTTTCGCTCTAAGGTTATTATATTATTCCGATTTAATTAATCACAGCGTCACTTTGTTTTGTATAAATCCTGAAGGGAGAGCCATTAATAGATTATATGTTTAAGGTACGTTTGGGCTAAAAGAATAAGGCGCATAAGATACGCATTGACTTCGAGTATAGATGATGAAATTTGAACAACTAGTAGGCACCTTCTTTATTACCCTCTAATTCCTACGTCCATATATACTATACTACGTCGAAGGGATTTCCCTAGACTTTTATTGAGAGATCAGGTTTTAATCTGTTTGGCGGCTCCTGTGTTTTTCTTTCTAAACTGTCTGTATCTACAGTTAGCTCTTCATTCATTTTCTCTCCCTTTTCCTTCCTCTCTAGAGCGTTAATTACGGTCAATACCAATTATTAATCAAGTTTCCTGACTTTCTCTTCCATCTCTTATTCCCGTCGCTCTCTCCTGATCAACGCCTGAACGACCAGCTCTCTCTCTCAGATACACTCATTCGTCTCTTTTACTGTGAGGTGTGTCTCTGTGTATCTCTGTACCCGATCTTTCTTTTTCCGTGTTTGCCAGTTTTACGATTTCTTTGCCCCCCATCCCGAAGTCTCGAATTGGGGCCTCTGCTAGCTCCACTCTTCTTATTATATATATATATATCTATATGTATATATATCTATACGGCACTACCTATGTTAACGTTCAGTTATATTCTTGTAGTTTCTTCTTAGTTCTGTCTCTGTCTGTCTCTCTCTTTCTCTCTCTCTTTCTCTCTCATCCCGAGCACGCCCCTAAGGAAAATCTGGGTGTGGGACTGTTAAACCTACGCTTAAGGGGAGTGAGTGAGTGATATATAGTTAGATTGTGATAGAGCGAGATGACAGTGGGAAAAACACATTCCCGCTTCCGTTTATTTCACCTCTGTCTCTGTGAGGTTTGTCTCTCTGTCTCTCTCTCTGTCTGTCTCTTTCTCTCTCTCTGTCTCGGATGCTCTCTCTGTCTCTCTCTCTCTCTCTCTCTCTCTCTCTCTCTGTGATTTTCTCCCCCGCCCCCCTCGACCGCTCCAAGGAGTATTTAGGCGTCTGGGGTATACAGTCTCCCTAGGTTTCTGAGCCGTCGAAACCGTAGAGTGTGAGAGTGACTGCTAATGCCGTCGTTTATATGCCGGCAAACATAGAGTAAAAGAAAGAAAGGTTTTTTCGATACTACTACGGGGACCGTACAAAGGTGTCCTTCGTGAAAAAGACCGTACGTAGTGACAACCTGGTATCGATTGAGCCAAAGTAAAACTTTTTATGAGTCAGTAACGGTTAACATCCGCCGTAAGGTTACCATTCCTTATACGGCAATTGTATTAGCATATACAGGTGTTTTCATCTCCTCCATCAGCCATGTATATCATATTAGATTGCTCACTTTTACTAGTTTGTCTGATTACTGTATATGCCACTTTTTACAATGTTCTTGGTTTACAAAAGGTGAGTATTTTTGTGGTATCAATGTGAATACATATAGTCGTTCAGGATCTTCACACAATCCGAGGATATAGTAGATATCATGCTTTCGAGATCATGAGATCGGAATAACTATAGACTTTTATCTAGTTTAGTTTTTCCGTTAGTGGCAATTTGTTCCTTAATCTTATCAACTTCAAGTGAATTCTTATTTTGAGATATAAAAAGGTTGTGTCAAAGTAAAATAAGGTAGTTTAGTACCGTTTTGACTCAGTTAAAGGTTACCAATGATAGCCTGCTGGTTTAAAGATGAGATTGCGAGATCTTTTTTAGATTTAGATAGAGTTTAGAGCTATCTCTTATTTAAATTTGATAATTATGAGTTCCAGTTGTAAGAACTATAAATGTGACTAATTTTTCCAACCTATAGGTAACCGTTTAAAATTCCTACCAACTTGGATATGAGTTAGTAGCGGTTTACTCACTGAATGCTTCATTTGCCAGGAGCTTTTTTGAATTTTGACTAAGCGATTTTTAAAGTGTGTATGAGGATTTAGTATAACTTACTAGTCCTAGTAAGTCAACTATGTAGAGATTCTGTTTTTTCCTCTGATATTTTAGCTCGTCGTGACCACTATTAATATGAATGTATAGACGTTTCTTCGGTAATTCAGATATATATATGTGATATATCGAGGTCGATGGCCTTATGGTAGTTATCCTGGTTTGTGAACTAGGATCGTTTAAAAGTGGTAATCTAGATAGATAACTATTTAAGGTGAGGAATGTAATATGATAGAATGGTTGGTGGATGATTTAGGACTCCCTAGTGGTGATTTGGGAATATCTTCTGTTAGATAGTCCAGTTTGGGGTATTAACAACAGTTGGTTTCTGGTATTTATGATCAACATTTTCTGCTTTCTTAGAATGAATTACAAGATATTCGTCGTTCATTTAGAATTTCAGAATTTCATAGTTAATTGACAGCCAACGTCTACTAGATCAGAGTAACTAAGAAATTTTAACTATCATCGCTTTGTCTCCTCTTATGACGTGGTTGGTCTACACTCGTCGAGATGTTTTGTTTTTTTATACTGAATACGATTATATTAAGAGGCTCATTTCTTAAAAGAACGTTCGATAGTAAAATATGAACGTACATGTCCGTTGTAGGATCTCTTGGCTTATTTAGGTGATTTCCGCGGCTATAATTAAATAAGATCACGTTAAGGTAATACTTCTTCGATCTATAGTGATAGCTATGTTTACAATCGAAATTAAAAAGTTTTGGATTAATCATCATGAAAGCTTGTCGTTTGAGAAGGACTAACTTAAACATAGAATTTCTTCCCAATATTAATCTCGAAGACGTAAAGCTCGAGTTTTAGTATAAACTTCGGTACAGATGTTGTTTTCAACTTGTGAAATGACGGAACAGTTTGTCTGATAACTTTTTTTTTTTTTTCGAGCTGAGTTTAATCGGTAATTACAGTTCATTTTTTACACAATCAAATTCCTCTTTTGATATCATCTGAAGATTAGGTTACCATTGTTTCTTAACGTACCATATTAGTGGAAAGCGAAGTGTTCCTGCTACAATTGGGTTTTAATACTTTTGTGGCTGTAGGATCCACTAAGTGTAAAAATGGATTCAAATAAAGTTTTACTTTATTTGCTTCGCCCATTTGTACGATGGACTGGAGAGTTTTTTTTTTTTATTTTATTTTCCAGCAGTGTTGCAGTGTTTATTGTGAAGAAGTCTTTGAGTTAGCTACGTTTCATTTTTTGTTTTTTTGTAACGATTTAGAACCGTAAGGTTGAACTCTAAGGTATTAGTATAATCGGCATTTTCGTGACGCTATGACTATTTCGTAGAAGATCGTTTTCTAAGGATCGATTACGAGCGTTCCACTACCGTAAGTCTCCGAGGATCTCTTGTCTTAGTTCTTTGATTTTAGGTATGTTTACCAGTATTTGATGGTCAAGAGTAACCTGTTATGAATGTAGATACAGTGGATTAAGAATACATCTCTAGAGAGGTCTAATCCGCCCCACAAACCAAAATACATTTTTGTACTTTGTTCTATTAGAGTCTCGCTTTTTTTTAAAATCACGCCGCCTTCTGCGGTGTTTCGGTTTGCTTCGGGAATCTCGTTTGTTCTCTTTAGCACTTTCGTTAAAAATGCTTCGGATCACGTCTCTTTTTACAGCTTGAGCAGGATGTCGGAGCCGTCCCTGTCTTATCCGCGCTTACAGTTTCCGTATGATATGACGGTAAGGTTTTGCCGTTCCGCTAAGTGTAACGTTGAGTAAGGTAGTCGTGCTGTTGTCTTTCGCACTGCTAGATATTGTTGTGACTCTTTACATGGATGTGCAGTTTTTTCACGTCTTTCGATTTTCGTGGTTGTGGTCGTTTTTGTCAATGATTTTCGCTCCAGCGATCCCTATATCACTGTCAATTTGTCACAGCGATCTTGGCTTTTCTCACAATGATTAAATGGTTGTGAATAACTTCGTAACTCGTTGGCGGCTTTGAGCTTAGAGCTTCCGATTTCACCGCCTCTTCCTGCTATCATTTCCGAGAAGCAGCTCTTCTAGATGGCTCTAACTCACTTATCTCTTCTTTTCTACCGTTAGCTAAAAAGAAAAAAAAAAAGAAACTACATACATTAGCTCGGTTTTTCTAACTCTCGTCACGAGTACACCTTGTACTCATCTCGTTAGACTTCGTACCGAAACCGCCACTATCTTCCTACATCTAACTTCGTCCTCCTCTTGATACAGTAGTTAAAGATTGTATTTACCCTCTTAATGAGTTTTGACAGGTGTTTGTACACAGGGTTATTGTATTAAGGTCCAACATTACAACTACTAGAAATTGAACGTATAAATTTAAGACCCTGGTTTACAATAACGTAATTTTTACTTCTTACAAGTAAACTCTTACACTGATGTACTTCTCTTTTCATGTTTGCCGGGTTTAAGCTCACACAGTCTGGACTTTAATTAAGTTTGTTCGGCCCGATCTCGATACATAGAATAGTTTCAGATTCGTTCTTGGCCTATATTATTACATCATGAATGTACAGTCAATATATATATATCTGATCTCTCTCTGTCCCTCAGGTTGATAGCACGAACGTTTTCGTCGTTCGTGAGTTACGTGCATTCAAAAGTTAGAAATCCAGATGGAAAACCCTTTCGAAAGTAGATAATCTCGTATTATGAGTTTTTTGGTACGGTGAGTTGGGATCTTCTGGTAATAGTAGTCATTGGCGTGTCACATGAATTAAGTTACCGGTTTTTGGATGCTCGTGTTTACTAAATCTCCGAATGTAATAGCTTTTGTTTACCTTCTGTTGCCTTGTGTAAACGATGAATTTTGTAAGATCGAGTTGTGATATATATATATATTTATATCACTCCGATGATACGATAGCTTTCGTGCCTGGGCAGTCACTGTGGTCGAGCAACCGCTACAATACGCTGGGCAAGTTTGGCATCTAGTCGAGGCAATTGGCTGGACTCCGGTCTCATAGCCTTCCTGGCTCTTTTATTTGCCATGCTAAACCATGCTATAGTAAACGGATCTGTGTGCTTCCCCGAGTTTTAGTTGCTGTCTTTTATTTTTAGAATGTTTTACGTTATTATACTGTAATTTTAAGATTTGGTTTGTATAAGTAGAGCAAGGGGGATATGTGATATTTCTTGGGACGTATTTTTGGAGTGGAGTAGACCTATAGAGATGTGGCAATTTGAATGTTTGCCGAGTGATGCGGGTGACTTTAGAGAACTGAGACTCGGGTAAGCTATTTATCGGTTTGCTTTAGCTAGTGGTTTGTTCTTTTAAATCGCAGCTCCCTGAGGCTCTTCGCTGAGGTCTAGTTCCAATTGCCTGTTCTAGCTGGTGAAGCTTTTAGGGTTCGTAGCTTTTGCTGGACCTTGGTGCGTTCCGAGGGACGAAGGCTATCGTCTCTTGGGATTGAGAGCTAGAGAGAGAGCGATATATATATCTATATATACTACGCTATACTACTACTCTATACTCTATTTACCTGAGCCCCTACTAAGGTCTCACACTCTAATCGAGACACCGTCCTTTGCCTATGTTTCTCTAGGTTACGGCCCCGGCTCCTAACCTAATACTACTCCCGGCAATTACTCTCATGGTAGACGCCGTTGCCGTTTGCGCTACGTTCCCGGGCGTGGCGGCTCGGCCGGTTCCCTAGCCCCTGTAGAGGACTCCGCCGAGCGTTGCAAGTTCGGGTACTGGACCAAGCCTTTTGGTTTCCAAACCTGAGCAGGTTACGAGATTAAACACCGTTTCGTAGTGAAAAGGTGCACCATCTCAGGTGAGATTAGTGTGGTTTCTACCTTGAGGATCAGCGTCGCTTAATCATTAGTCGCTACTATGGTTGACGGCAGTTGCCCTAAAGAGAGGTAGGAAGGCGCTGATTATTCGTATTACTTTTTTGTTACACTAAACATACTTTTTTTTATTTTATCGGACATATTCAACACCTAGCCCACATCAAAAGAAATTTATTTAAATTGCTCGTTACTCATTATTACTCTGAATTTTAAAGTCTTGAGCTTATGGTCGATAGTTTAAGAATCGATTGACGCGATCTATTTTACCCACGTTTCTTAGACGTTACGAGTAAAACGTTGGATCGAACTTTGGTTATGATTTTTAAGTTATGGTCTCCTCGATATATTGACCGTCAAGTAGATCATCCAGCGCTCAATTAAGCACAAACCGACACTTTACTGGACATTCTAGCTAGCGGTCCGTTTATTTATTCGACTTATACTCGACCTTAATCGAACGAACACAATCGGAGTTATATCGAGTTACGATGATAAACCTAGAATACGGTTGCGTTTGTATTTCTCCGGCTACGACTTTCGTTTGTAATCTACTCTCTTTATATGATTGTGAAATTATCTTGTAACTTTTTAAAAATAGTCATAAATTATTTTTTATACCCATGTTCTCTATGAATTAGTACTATGGCCGTGTATGGTTTAAAATTTATCTATAACTTTATTTTCTAGCAGATTTTTGACAGCTGATTTTATATAAAGGTAAGATTACAACGTGATCTGCATATTTTTTCCCTGTGTTTATGACATGCATGTAGCTTTTCATGTCTTTCTATAAAGCTGTGATTTAGAGTCTTTAGATTTCTATATTGTGTATTCTCAAGTCTGAAATTCTTAAATTTTTATATTAAGACTGTTCCATTTACTCTATTTTAACAACGTAACCACCGTTGTTTGTATTTTATAACTCTAAAACATTTAACTGTCTTATGAACTCGAGCAATGGCCTAGCTATTTACTTTGGGTCACTGCAGTCAGAATAGTACTATTAGTAACAGCCTCTTTACATTTTTTGATTCTACCGCTGTTATCCGGTAAATAACAACTCTACTAGTTTAATGATCGAGTTTTTGAGAATTGGGGTTTAATCACCATTATTATTTTTCGGGTCAGTTAATACTGACAATTTGTGATACTATAGTTAACATTGCTAGTTTCAGTAGTAATATTTGTCACGTATCTGGGATCTGGTAGTCGCCGTTTTCAGATTTGAGAGTTTTATAATCATAATTATATGTTCCAGTTCATATATTGCATAAAACGTTAGAGAAACTGTAGGTGCTGCATAGTACATTCACATCCTTATTTTGAACCCTCGAAATTTTCGGATCTTAAATGATCATCTTGTAGTATAATTCAAAGGTAATCGTCATTTTTATAATTTTTTGATATTTAATAACACGAATCTCTTTTTCTGTCATGCGATGAGCAAAGTACGTCCAACCTTACTGGTTGGTTATCAGGTGTACTCACTCCATAAGACCTAATTATGTCTCCACCTTCGGTTTTTTTTTTTTTTCTTAGTCCCCTAGGCGATACGACTCTCGTGTTGAAGGGTTTCGAAGATGAGTTAACGAACTCGAACCTGCGATGTTCGTGTCCATACAGGCTGTACCTACGTAGTGAGATTTTTAGCATAATGCCTCGAACTGGAAGGTTTACTGGGTGGCCGTGCCCGGTGATCAAGGTAATCAAACAATAAGCATCAGACGTTAGGAAAGGATGGGTAGGCGGTTAGGGTCTGTCTTAATTACAGTAGAGGGTCCAGTGCTCGGACTTGTGGGGGGTGCACGGCTAGCGATTTTCTTTAAAGTACTTATGCGTGGCATAACTTGTTTAATTACGTGTCATTAAAGGAGTTAGGGTTTCAANTATATATATATTCGAGCTTTTCGAGCTTTTCGAGTTTTTCGAGCCTAATTCGAACGAGCCGAGTAATACTCAAGCTCGGCTTGAAATGAATTTCGAGCCTTTTTTTTTTTGTTCAAGCTCAGCTCATTTAATTTCGAGTCGAGCTGGAGCGAGCCAAATATCAAGTTGAACGCGAGTCGAATGCGAGCCGGCTTGCTCATTTGCCAGCCTTACAAGGGACAAAGTTTCTCCCACAGAGACGTCAGCTGATTAATCAAATAACAATCACGGATTAGATCAATTTGGGTCCTTGTAAAGATCGCTTCATTCCTAATCTCCCAAGTGACCCACTAGCAGGCTATAAGTTCAGATAGCCCTTTGCTCGTGAACAACGTTTTTTCCATTCCATCTGTCCTAGACCGTATACACATCATTGCCTAAATCTCCTGGTTGGACATTCTCTAGTGACGTCACTATGAGAAATTTGAAGAACATGCATTGAGAAAAAAGGTGGTCTATTGTTACCCCTTCAGTCCCACACAGTACGCAGTTCGTGTTGCCCAGCCAGTCTTTTTTTAATAAGTTATATGTAGTAAGGTATTTTTTTCTTGAGAACGAGCCAGCAGAACATTTTCACACTTAATATAAAAATTCATATTAAATATTAAACAAAAGATAAAGTTTCACCATGAATGGTGGCATTATCGCGTAAATATCTCGAACTCCGGTGGCAAATCCCTTCAACATCGTAACTAACAAAACTGCTTGTATTACATGCCATTCATAGAAGCACGTTCATACACGCAACGTAAACTCTCGCGCATAAGAAAGCTCTGCGCAAGCATGTTCCACGCCGTCCGATCACCTCTAGATCAAGATTCGACGGCGGATGATGAATCCCCATACAACAATTATGCACACTATCCGAAACCGAAGCTACGACGCGCGCGCGAAGCGCCTGCATTATGATTTAAAAAATTAAATACATTGAAGTCGAGTTCGAAGTTCAAATTTAGTCAATTAAAGATAATATTTAGAAATTATTTATAAATAATTTTTTAAAAATTATTACAATATCTACCAAAAAAGACACAAAAATAACTAGTAATAGAGATACTATCATACTAAATAAAATTTATCAAAATTTTTATTGGATTAATTAATTGCACTAATAACTCCGAACTTTTGCTAAAATTTCAAAATTGGCCTCAGTTCACTCAGTTTATTAAACTTATGGAATTGGCCCACTGTATCACAGACTATTTGTAAATAAATTTAATATAAATAAATTTAAACAATTTAGAGCTTTATTAAAACATATTTAATTTAATTGCATATATATTCCTACAAGGCAATGAGTAAATTATAAATTCTAAACAAATTTTTGCAAAAGTAGACAATCAAACTGCAGAGATAAATAAATTTATATATTTTAGAATTTTAGAGGAGTGTATTTAAATAATCAAAACTTTATATAGATACGTTTCTAATTTTAAAATTCTACAGGGATACGTATGTAATTATTCATCGCCTCTATCTGTATTACTCTCTCTCTACGTACTCACACTTTCTCTCTCTACTCTCCTCGATCGAATGCTCGCGAAGAAGATGGTCTCCGCCAACGCAGTTCGCTACGTCGTCGGCATCATCGGTGCGCATACCCTCCTTGATCGAAACCCTAACCCTAATTCTCTCTCTCTCTCTCTCTCTCTCTCTCTCTCTCTCTCGATTTCTATCTACTCCATTAACCCCTCTTCGTTCTCGATCGATGTCCGTTTCCCCCAGGCAACGTGATCTCCTTCGGATTGTTCCTCGCCCCCGTGTAAGCGCTTCGCCCCTCCAAACCCCCGAATCGAACGATCCCGACGCGTTAGGGTTTTCGATTCCCCGATCGTGTTAGTTGATTTCAATGTGCGCGCGTGTGTTACTTTGTGTGTGTGTATATGTATGTGTGTAGGCCTACGTTCGCGAAGATATGGAAGAGGAGAGCGGTGGAGGAGTTCGCGCCCATCCCCTACCTAGTGGCGCTCCTCAATTGCATGCTCTGGGTGTTCTACGGCATCCCCGTCGTGCACCCCCACAGCATCCTAGTCACCATTAATGGCGTCGGCTTCATTCTCGAGTCCCTCTACCTCCTCACCTTCTCCGCCTTCTCCCCCAATCGCCTGCGCGTGAGTAATTAATTAATTTGTATTTTGCTTCGATGAATTGTGGAAATTAATTAATTTTGTTATTATTATATAATCTATATATATATATGTTTGATGTGAGTGATCTATGATACTTATTTAAAAGTTTAAATTTTTATGAGTGACGAACACCTTTTCAATTCATGTGAAATGTCAGTTTATTAAAATACTGTTCTTAATTTACTACCTTTTAGTTTTTAATTATATTGGTAACGAGTTGAGAATATATAAAAATTAATTACTGTCTAATTTGAGTCCATGTTTTGAGCCTATATAATAAAATTAATTACTGTCTAATTTGAGTCCATTTTTTTATTAGTTTGATCAAAATATTTTTTAATACTTAAAATTTAAGAGAGTTTTATGAACTCTGATGGAAGAGACGTAAAGTATATGTGTAATTTTCTTTCTTCATATTCAAGTGAACCTTGCGAATATCTTAGAACACATCCAATAGTTAGTAAGATTTTAATTTCTTTATATGTGATGTACAAATACGCCCCGCAATAATTTTCCGAAAATCTCTCGTATAATATTTTGGAATTGTTTTTGGATATATGTCATATATTTTTGGGTGCAGTTGAAGGTGCTGAGGATACTCTCTGTGGAGCTATTGTTCATGGGAGGGGTGATTCTGGGTGCGCATACCCACGAGAAGAGGTCGCTTATCGTGGGGGTGCTCTGCATCATCTTTGGCACGTGCATGTACGCCTCCCCCTTGTTCATCATGGTAAAATAAAATAAAAACACTCTCCTTTGTTTGTTTTAATCTCTTTCTCATGATCATTATCATATTTACATGCCTAATTACTTGTTTGATAGAGTAGGTTTTCTAATTTGGGAAGTCGACAAGTGAGTGCTGTGTGCTCATCTTTTTAGATCTTTTGTTTAATATATGTTTAGACCATTCTCTGTGGATATTCTTTATGTGGTATCAGAGTTAATACATCGTCCCATGAGGTCGTAGATTCGATCTTCCAACTGCAAATTTCTCTGTCTTTCATAAAACTTTTCTTTCTTATCCTTTCATATCTATCATGCATGTGAGAAGAGTTTTGAATATATATATATTTTTTTGATCCTCTGGGCTTTCTAATTGAAGGGATTTCATTGAAACAACTAAAATATTAGGTCCCAACTGCAAAATTTACCTCCTAAACATGAATTGAAGACTATGGCGATTTAATTATTTACTTGTGTTGGACTTATTTTGATTGTTTATTCTATTGATGGGTAGTAACAATTTTTTTCTATCCAACATTCCAATTAACTAGAGACTTTTTTCTTTTCTGTACATATAGTGGTCAGTGGATTAAGCTAATTATATGAAAGAGTCAACCTTTTTAATTTTATTAGTGCAAGTAACAGGCAGAGAAGGGGAGGGGGAGCGGGGTGGGGGGTGTTTGGCTAGAACATGTTCTGAATCAAATACAATTCATTAAATAATCTTTTATGCTTAAATATTTCTTCTTCTTCATTTTTGACAAATTGCTGATTACTCATTTATCCGCCGCAGAAACTCGTATCCCATACCAAGAGTGTGAAGTTCTCCTTAGTTGACTTCCTCAACGGCATTTGCTGGACGATCTATGCCTTCTTCCGCTCTCTCTCTCTTTCTCTATACACCACGAGGAGGACTCGATGCTTGCTTTTGCTTTTTGTAGCAGCAGTTTCCCACTCACTGGAACTTAAGAAGCTACTGAGAAGCACTGATTCATCAAGTACTATATTATTAGGAAATATTAATGAAGTTTGATCCTTTCTCTACTTTATTCGTTTTCTTAGCTATTAACTAAGGCCTCATTTGACATCTTTGTGGCTTTTTTTTTAATCTCTTTTAAAATGGAATTTTTAAATTAAAAAAAGAGCGCACAACGGATGATAGATTACTTGCAATTCTTCCGTCCAAAAATGCAACTTTTTTTTGCTTAACATAGTCAATCATAGCACAAACATGGAAGTCTGTTCACCTGCTTTGAATTATATAAAATTAGTGTTTAAAAGCTTTAAAAAAACAATCAACAATGCTAGACGAGACCTAAGCGTGAACAAGAGTGATCTGCACTACTTTGGTGTACACGAATGCACATTAGCTGTGTATCTTCTTTTAGTAGTTAATTTTGATACTGGCAGATAAATTCATTGAATACGATCACTATTTTACTAACTATTATGCATGGCTCTGTTAATATCACTTCCCCTTTTAGAATATGTTTGCTCGTACCAATAAAGATAGGATAACTAGTTTACTTCTCAAATGTTCTGCAATGCAGTTGAGACGAGTTTTGCAAACACACGTGCTCTTTGGAACCCTCTGATTGGGCATGATGGGAGGTTCATTGCTTGTTCTGGAAAGAATCTTTTTGCGTTCGACAGGAACGGGTCGGTTGCATGGATTGTTCCTCTCTATTATGTGTGCCGAAAAGATATAAGCCCGGTACGCGACGAAAGAGGAAACGTAAGTTGTGTGTTATTTGAGAATGTCTTTTGTTGTGATAATAAACCTGAAATGGCATAGCTCGAGGAATACTGAAAACCACAACAGTTCTTTTTCTCCTGAGATTGTACAATTTGAGAAATTAATTTGATGAAAAAGATTGATAAAGTAATTTGTTGAGTAGTTTTTAAAGTGATATTCCAATAAATAATAAAAATATTAGGCTCAGTAAACAAAACATATTTAGGACTTCCCTTTCGGTAATTATTAATATACAAATTTGATGCTAAGGCATTTTCTTATTTGTATTTATGCGTAACTGAAGCTTATATGTACTAGTTTAAAGTTTTTGTCATTGTTGGTTTCAATAATATTTATTCTGCAGGTATATTTGATAGCTGGAGAAAGGGTTCTGAGAATAACTCCATCCAAAATTGGCACCGCCGAGCCTCCGTTGGAAATATTTTACAGCCATAATTCAACTAGGTTGGTTTCAGAGGAAATTATCGGTCTCGCAATTAGTGCCAGTTATGCATCTTTATTCATAACTATTAGAAATCGTGGGCTTTTTGCGTTCTTGCTGCGCGGTGAGCTTCTATGGAGTGCCGGGCCAATGCTTCATCGGTTCGGCTATCGCCAGGGCTGCAAGAAAAACACATCGGATTGTTATTTTAATTCGGGCCCTGTTGTCGATCGATGTGAGGGAACTCTTTATGTAAGATCTCATTCTATCGCTTGCTTTGATGGTTACACTTTCTCAATTCTCATCAATTAGCTATTCATCGCATACATTTCGTGCACGCTAGAGTTCATGAGATGTATGTGCATTTTAGATGCAACTCTGACAATTTAATTTCTGATACTCATTATATATAATCTAACATATTTCGTTTTTCTGTATTTTTGTGTAATTCGAACAATTTCATTTGAGTCTGTGACACTCCAAACATTTATTCCTTGCTTTAACAACTTGGTAATATATAATTCATTGCCTACTAGTGATGCTTAGATGGTTATCTTTATTTGTAGATATCGAACACTAAAGGGCAGCTCTATTCCTTGTATATCCGCAGCCCCCAATTCAGATGGATCCAAGACTTGAGTTCATTTGATACTTTGATGACGATTACGGCTGGAAATAACGGCCGTTTGTATGTCATTTTCCCCAGAAAAGCTATGTTGATGGCGCTTGATGTTTCCACGGGAAGCATTTTGTGGCAGCATCCTGTTGGCCCTTTAAGTGGAGAAAAAAGTTTTCCAATTGTCGATTCCAATGGTAAGAATCCTTTCACATTTTCGTATATTTTCAGAAAAAAGGAGGTTTTTACATGTAGTTTAACTCGAGTGAAGTGCCTTCTGCTAATACATATGCGGATAATGTTCCTAGAACAGTTTTCCACTCATGAAAGCATTTTCCAGTTATTTTTTTCAGCAAGTCCTAGAAGTGTTTTCCATCTTTTGAGGAAAAGTGGCCTTTTGATTCTGCAAGTAGATTATACAAAAAGGCAATTAGTTAAACAAGGAATGCATCGTTGTTCACTTCGATTACTCTCTATTTTTCAGCCATTTTCCTTTTATTCCATCAAAATGGCACTCTGAGTCAATTTCTATTGGTTTCTTCGGACGACCAAATTTCTCTCTCTCTCTCTCTCTCTCTCTCTCTCTCTCTCTGAGAATAAATAACTAAATACTCGAGTTGTTATATTTACACTGATTAAAAAGGTTGGATATCCATTGGCTCATTGGATGGGAACCTATACTCAATCTCGCCAAATGGTGATACGAAGAAGTTCCTCGAAGCAACTTCCACTGATTCGGTAATTCACGCAAGTCCAGTCGTTGACTGCTCAGGATTTTCAGTATACGTCTCTCAGACCGTGATGGAGGCAAAGTCGAGCCGCACTGTTGATAATTATACTTACATATCTGCAATGAAGCCATTAAGTGTTTTATTTACGCTGTTAGCTCCAGCTACCGGAACCATCTATTGGACCGGACAGTATCCTGGTAAATTTTCTTTTATTTTATATTAGTGGTTACATTTACATCTCCCAAAATTGTGTTTCACCGCTAAACTGTTGGTCAATTTGTCAGGTGAAATGTCATCCTTGTTGTCAAGGAGCGACCTTCGCTACTTTGTGCTCGACGAAAGAATCTTTCTTACTGTTCTATCAGCAGCAAGTAAATCTTCTATTCTTATTCTTAACTGTCGTTGCGCTGATCTTTTCATTGTTTCTTAAATAGTAGTGAATCAGAAATACTGGACCGTAGAGAGCAGTACAACACAAAAAAATATGACTTATGGTTTTTCTCGGTGTATAGAATTTTTTTAAGTTATGATTTTATACTTGCATGTGCATCAACATCCTAGAAAGCGAATAAATCCACTAAAGGCGCCGATATACTTTTTTCTTGTGCAATTCCGTTGTGAAGAAGCTGGATCTCATTTTCGCTACCAAAGAATTTTTGAAAACAATACTCGAACTGCAAACTTTCCTGATTGATTTTGTTCTTAATGCAGGGAAAGGCAACAATCTACCATGCTACACTACAAGTAACTCTTTACTGCCTTGTTAATTGTACATATTACTTATCGACTCATTAGTCATTACTGTAGTAAAAAATGTGTTATTTTCTTTTTATTCTTCTAGGACAAAGAATTGCTTGGACCTGCTCACAAGCGAAACCCAAAATTGCAACCACCGACATCGGTGAATTACCATTTATTTCAAAATGCTTTAACATTCGTAAATATGCTTTGACCTCTTGGTCGTGCCGTTACCACTTTTAAACTTGTCTTGCTAGGTGACGACAAAGCAATATTGCTATTCTTGTTCTTCCAACTTGTGATCGTAATCATATTAGCCGTAATTGTTCGTTTCTGCTGCATCTTCTGGCGAAAGAAGAAGCTGCAAGGTGCTGGCCTTCAGAGGTTCCTAGAGAAGAGAGTTAAGTTCCTAAGATCCATACCATCTTTAACTACCATTTTTCATACAATACTTACTCTATTTCCCCTTTTTCTTATGTAGAGATCTCTCCATATTAGGCGGAAAACATTAAACAAGATCATCTCGGAGCTAGAACAAAAGGCGGCGGAAGACGCCACAGCGCCCAACGAAGCCTTAGAGCAGTTGGGAGAAATCGTGAAAGCAAAGGAAGGCGTGGAGAGAAAACTGTCAACTTCCTACAGCCTCGGCAGGGACAGAATAGGCGCGAAGCAAAGGCCTACTATACTGCCATTGTACAACGGCAAGGCGAAGAGCCACTCATTCCACAGCACGAGGACAGAGAGCGTGACGATCTTTAACACACTGAGCAATACCTCGACGTCAGAAGAGGGAGAAAGCAGCAGCAGCAGC
This sequence comes from Ananas comosus, assembly GCF_001540865.1. Taxonomy (NCBI): domain Eukaryota; kingdom Viridiplantae; phylum Streptophyta; class Magnoliopsida; order Poales; family Bromeliaceae; genus Ananas; species Ananas comosus. The sequence goes on from NC_033636.1 coordinate 8,399,439, forward strand.
AGCAGCAGCAGCAGTTACAAAAGCGAGGGCGGGAATAGTGATAGCAGCGAGAGAGACGAGAATTTGCGAAGAGACGCAGAGACGGAATCGAATGTGAAGGGTAAAGTTGCGGAGGCCGTGCCGTCGAGAAGATCTACCGAGATTGAGGAAGAATTGGCGATCGATCCGATGTATGTCGAGAAGAAGATTGAGAGCAGTGCTCATTTGGAACATGAGGAGCAATTGAAGCATGGCTTTGGCGGTGATAGAAGGATGTGGTTGAAGAGGAGGAGAACTATGTCATCAACTAACTGAAGTGAGAATTAATAACTTCCACGGACATGTGCAGTAACATATTCCAGGTTGTAATGGATGATCATGTTGTATATTTATTCTGTATGTTATTGGATTTTCATGAAGTAGTTCATTTGAGCATGTGACTACATGAAGAGAAAAGTACAAACGGCTCAAATTCGAGTTGTTGGACCTGGAAAATAAACAAGCCGGGCTCGGGCTAGCTCTTCAAAGTCCGGTCCGGCCCGGATATAATAATGTATATTACATAGTTATGTATATATAACTATATTGCGTCTGTTCGTCCCCGTTTGCATTTGCGGCACTCAATCACGTAGAATGGTTTATTTGGGAAAGCTTTCCGAGCATTCTCAAAAAGCCGTGCCAAACAGGACCATTGTCCAGTAAGTGTACAGTGTACTTTTTTTACTCTTGCACACGAGTAATGTGGCTTATATTTTTGTACAAGTGTAAAACTCATGTATTGAAACAAGAATAATTTTTTTTTATAAATATATTACTGCTCAAAGCCCGGCCCGTAGTGACACGGGCTCGGGCCTGTTATGCGACCCGTTAAACCGAGACGGCCTAACCGGCCTGAGGCCCGGTTCGGTAGGCCCGAGCAAAGCCCGGTCCGGTTTGGTCCGGTACATGAGACACCCGAACAAGTTAAGAGAGGAAGAGCTTCTTTCGAGCTGCTCTAATGGCGATTCTCCCGAACACCTCTCGTTCCCCCTCTCCCCTCTCCCCTGCCTAGAAACCTCACCTCCTCTCTCTCTCTCTCTCTCTCTCTCTCTCTCTCTCTCTCTCTCTCTCCACGATAAATACCCTACGAAATCGATCACCAAACCAGCAATGGCGTCGGGGGACTCCGAGAAGCGGCTCCAAAAGGTTATGGACAAGCTCTACCACTTCCCCAAGCCGAAGCCCTCCCCCTCCAGGTCCCTCTTCCTCCGAAACCCTAGCTTTTGATCTCTCTTTGGCTATTTTTTAGGTTTATATGCTGCGATTTGCTGATGAGATTTGAGCTAAATGAGTTGGTGTTGATTCTCGTGTGGAGATTAGCTCTGTGGAGAGAGGGAAGAAGGTGGAATGGGGGCCGAGGTTTGGATTTGAGAGGGGTTTGAGGGTTCCATCTGCGGCAACGGCGATCGCGATGCTCGGGCCCGCACCGCCGTGCCGGCCGTGGGATCGGGGGGATCTCCTGAGGCGGCTCGCCACGTTCAAGGCCATGACCTGGTTCGGAAAACCTAAGGTTTGGATTCGTTTCTCATTTGTTGCAAAGCATCACTTTTGCGTGTGGTAGATTTTCTTATCTGAATTATACTCTCGTCGTGCGATTAATGAGGATGGTTGCAGCTGCTCAAATTTTCTTTCTTGTGGTAATTAGATAATGAAAAAACAATGTGATTTTTATGTTCCCAGGTTAATTAGCCTGTGTAAGTTGTGGATCGGGTGTAGTTTTCTTTTTGTAGAAAGACAATGAGATAATGAGAAAAATTTCTGAGAAAAGGTATTTTTAGTCACTGCTTTCGATGAAATGGGTGTTAAAAGCAATGGTCTTTTTGGCGTGGCTTTAAAGCTCTCTAATTGATTATCAGAGGAGCTCTCTAATTGATTATCAGAGGTCGCTAATCTTTTCTGTGATATTCCTGTAGTATATTGCCAGGCAGATAATAAGCATTTGAATTTGTGTCCTTGATTTGTGAGTTCTATTTCTTCTTCCAACTCAAATATCTTGTGGGCGGTGTGAAAGCAATTATTAGATGAGAGAAAACAATTATTAGATGAGAGAAAATGTATTTTATACAAGGGTACAAGAGGTATTTCTTGACTGCCAACACTTTTAAATAGTTCTTGCATAATTGATTCTTACCTTTCCAGAATTTGTTTCCACTTATGTTGCATAGACGTGTGTATATGGGACACAAATATGACATGATAATACCGAAGGATACGACAAAATCTAGAAATCTAAGATATAACACATAAGAGAGATGGGAATACATATATCTGGATGTTAGATGATATAAAGCAGCAACGACATAAGATATTGAGATTTTGTTCATACAGAATCTTGAGCTTTATCGATTATGAACCCATGATGTGAGTCTTATCTGAACATGAGTAAGATAACTTATATCATAGGTTTTTGGAGCTGATCCAGTTAAGAATAACTCTAGCCCAAATTAAAACTAAAAAGGCCATCATATGCCTCACATGTATCCCTTGTGTGTCTCCTCGTGCATCCCTAGTGCATCAGGGCATTTTTCTAAACTCTCAAAATATTGGATACAAGGTGAAGTATTTGACGTATTTTGGAATGTTTTGGTATCCACGACGTATCTAATATGAATAAAAGGGAGCTAAAGCCTAGTATCTGTGCATCATCGGTTTCCATTGCATGAATGGCTAACTTTATGTGCTTAAGCAATATTCAGTTGGTTGTCGTTCATGCAGGTTGTCAGTCCAATCAATTGTGCACGTAGAGGCTGGATTAATATAGAGGTGGATGTCATAACTTGTGAGGCATGTGGGGCACGACTCCTATTCTCTACTCCATCTTCTTGGTCGCTACAACAAGGTATGTCCACATGGATGCATCACTCTGGAATATTACGGAGCTTGGTTTTAAGTGCCCGTCGGCACGGGCCATATCCATCGTGCCGTACCGTGCCAACAAGATACCGGCACGATGCAGGCCCCGTGCCGATGGCACAGTTCAAAACCCTTTATTTTTTAAATTAATAAGTAATTTCCTCAATAAAGTTCAAAAGATGTGATAGAAAGACGTAATAAATAGTTAGAATATTTTGTTGTTAAAGAAAATAAATATTTAATGCTATTATGTGTCGGCACACAAAAATTTTTTTTGACTGGCACGCATCTGTACGGCTCGGCACGTACTGTGTCGTACCGTGCCGGCAAGTTTCCGGCACGACCTCGTGCCACGACACTTAAATCCTTGATTAGGAGGTTAGGAGTACAAGGGTTGCTGTGCTTCTAATAGCACAGTAGCCATACTCTCTCTCTCTCTCTCTCTCTCTCTCTCTCTCTATATATATATATATATATATATATATATTTGAGAGAAAGGTAGCATCCTATCTGCTTCGTTTATTTCTTTTAGAAATAAACTTAGCTAGAAATGTGAATTAACTAGGATTCGAATTTGGGACCTTGGGTACCAACCATCAAGCACTTTGCCACTTGCACTAGGAAAAAAATTAGTACTCATGATCAATCGTATTTTTGTTAATTTTATATGTTCCATTTGCTTTGGCTTTTTACGCCTTACATTGCCTCGTTATTCATTTCGCTAAAACAATGTTAAATGCAGTTGAAAAGGCTGCTGCTGTATTCAGCTTAAAGCTTGATACTGGACATAAGCTGCTTTGTCCATGGATTGATAATATATGTGATGAAGCGCTAGCTATGTTTCCTCCATCACCTCCTCCAGTTCTAGTTGAGAGCTATAATGAACGCTCATCATCTCTCATGCGACTCGTGGCCCTTCCCGTGGTTTCGTCCTCGGCCATTGAATATATGAAGAGGAGGAGCCCTCAACTAGATCCATTCTTAAAAGAGCCTTCTCATTTATCAGTTCTCCTAAGAGGCGGAATCAAGATTGCTGATGGATTCAGAAGCAAGGATCTAGATGGTGTTGTTGAAGATGCAACTGCTGAGCTCTACTACCAGGTATGGGACTTCTTATAATTTCTTGGCCTTTCATAGCAATTATTAAATTAAACTAGAGATGTTCCCAATAGAGCTATCTATCATATCATATGTAATGTGCAATCTCTTATTTTGTTATAAGAACACTCTTTCGGTAAATCTGTTTAAGGATGTTACTTGACTTATAAAAGAGATCATTATTTACATTCAGCAATGAAGTTCCTGGTCCTGTGCATCCTCGGTTGAGGCTTTAGTCCTTGAAAGCAGTCACATTGCGGAGAAATATACAAGGGCAGGACCTTTCTATGAATAGTCCCTTCTAGAAACCTACTTTAGACCGTAAACCAGGCGTCGGCTTTTTTACTTGACCTTTTGACAATAATTTCTACTAATTTCCACATAGTCTATAACTAGTTTCTTTGTACATAACGCTAGTTTCAGTGATGGCATTCTCAAATGACCATTGTGCCACTAGCAATGTTTCATTATAATATTCACATGCTAATTCTTCAGCATTATCTTCTGGGTTCCAGAGGATTAAAGTACTGATAGATGTTGGTTAAAAATTGCATCTTCTAGAAGATTGAGGAACTTCGGTAATGAATTGCTTATTTTGCCATTAAAATGCTTTTGGTGACATATTTTGTTGAATGTGTGGTCACTTTGCTTCTTGTGGACAAATATACAATGAAGGCTAAGTTTCACTGGTTGAGTGCTTGTTTTCACTCCTTGCAGTTGTTAGCTTATTGGCAGCAAATACAATAATTAATGGATACCTAATTTCCAACTTTCCATGTCAGGTTGTTATATCTGTTGTTAGACTCTTTTACGTTTATGGTTAGTTATTTTATTTTATTTTAATTTCAAATACCATGCCTTTGTAGCAGCCAAGAAGGTTAGATGATCTTATCTTGGCATTTCATCTTCAAGCTAATTCTACACTTTTATTCTCAAGCAATAAGCACTCTTGTTGTTCTATTAATATCAACCCCAGGGGGACATTATTCTTTGTGCCACTTTAGTGCATGTTTTGTTATTCTTCTTCACTTCAATTCCTCCTTATAATGGACCTCCAAAAGCATGTACTTTGTATGGAACTGTGGTTCTTTTCTTTTTTGGTTCATGAAATAAGATTCTTTTATTACTTTCAGGCACTGAAGATTACCAGTTTATGTGGATGGGAACCTCGCCTGCTTCCCTATGCTGTTGACTCTTCTATCAAATCCGGTCCCTCTACAAATGCTACTTCCATATCTGAACCATCAGAAAAGCTACTTCATGAACAGAACAAAGGCATCACGGTATATGCATCACATCGACACGGTGAAGTTGAGGGAGAGGAATGCGACAATCCCATGCAACTTGATTACCAATACGATCCTTCTTCTGTTGTATTAGATTGCAAGTTTTGTGGAGCACGCGTGGCTCTCTGGGCTTTTTCAATGGTAGATCGCCCTTTGCTGCTTTTCAACTTTATTGCCGATTCTAGTAGCCAAGGTGAGGCAGATGCTCGTGTAGACCAAGTTAGCGGAATAGGAGCTCTGAGACCAGGTAGCTCAGGCTTAAGTTTGACCATCGCTGGTGGGCCTTCACCGACAAAACAAAAATTTCGACCGAGGGTTTCTTTTCCTGTAGTTAGCCGGCATCTAAGGGCCGAATTGAGCTCTAGCAGGAGTATCTTATCTCTTGAAAGTAGAAATTTGAAGAGTGATGATATCTTGAATCATCAAAAGAGTGTTGAGGGCGATCCTGGTATATTAGATGGTTCAGGTTCACCGAAGCTCAAAAGAAGCAGAGATGAGTTTCAATATGGGAGCACTAATGTCAATGCAAGTTCCAGTACAATCGGTGAGTTAAATGGTGAAAAGACTGGAGCTCTTGTTACCACCAATGTGGAAGGAAGCATGAGCTCCAATCCAAATACTGTTTTAACTGATAAGAATGCTGAGGAAAATCAGTCCGAACCCGTCACAAGATTAGAATTTCTGCACGAGGAAAGTGAAAATCATGCTTCAAGATTAGAAAATCTTTGTCATGGTAAATCTGAAAGTAGTCATGATGGGTCTATAAACACTACCTCCTCTTCTGTTATTAATCCAGCGAGCACAGATAACAAAAATCATGAAGAAGGTGAGAAGAATTTTAATATCCAAAACCCGGTGGATGAAATCGGAAGTAATCAGAAGACTACTGAGTTCACGAAGATGGTGGCATTATCCAGCGACAAGGAATCAGATACAAACCAAGCATCTGGTAAGGGATTAATTTTTTACCTTCTAACAGAATTAGGTGCTTCGATCTCATTCTAAGCTCTCGCTAAGAAGATCAAACAGTTATAACACAATCATTTCAACACGAATTATGTGGAAAAAGTGCAGGTAATAATATGTGGAAAAAGTGCAAATCACCTCCTTGTACTTGGAGCTTTGTTTCAAGTATCTTTCTTGAACTCTAATTTGGGCAACCAAACTCAAAAGTCCACAAGGGGCACTGCCCAAATCAAAATTCCAGCAGCAGACATTTAAAGTTCGATGGGAGCTTTTGCTGAAATAAATAATTTAAGGACATTCTTGCATCCAAGCTCAAACATGGGGGGTGAATTTTCATTTTAACTTCATAATTACACTAGCCAGCCAAGAGATATTCGTACAAATGTTGCTGGCTTCAGTTTAACGTTGGTTTATGAAAGAAATGAGCTACTCTCATCCATTCCATTGTTAGGTTATTTTCTATCCAGAAGACATACAAATCTTGAGAATTTCTTCAAATAAATCTTTTCCCTTAATTTCTCCATTGGGCTTCTTCTAAATCTTTTTTACTTTCCCGGTATTCTTTTGTCAGGTCTGCTAATTTAAGGTTCAACCAAATTCATGAGTTGAGTTATTGTTATGATATGACATGTCATAAGATTGTTTGTGAACAAGCTGAACCTTGTGCATACCTACTCCAAAATTCAAAGGAACAATGCTAAGAATATCTGGACAACTTTGTGCATCAAATATTTTCTATACAATTACTGCTAGCATCAACTGATGATACTTGTATTATTTTGTCATGAAATACAATGCAGAAAAATCTGTGCTTACTATAGGTTGTTTCAAGTAGGCAAAATGAGTGATCTCTCAGTAATGTGCTCTGCGATGCCTCTGTAGTCAATCTCATTAATATGCTTGTAATTAGGGAATGAATTTTTTTTTTAAAAAAAAATTCATCGTACTCTTGTTAGTAGAGCATCGAGGTGACAAAACTATTAAGAGTATTAATAGTTTTGATATGTCAGCCATTGTAAGTTCTAAGCTTTTTTGTCCACAGTGGCAAATAACATTTTAGCAAAGAATGGAGCTTCCTCTCCAACTAGTTGGTAACTTGGTATACAAGCTATTTGATGTATCTGAACTGTATCGGTAGCTCTACTTTGATATCTATAGTTAAAAGAAGCATCCCGTTAAAAGCAGCATCTCGCACATTAGAGATGGTACATTGCTATTCTGCTTATGTACTGTTTTCTATATATTATTTTTATCTCTTTATTCTCCTTATGAACTTGTTCATCAGTTCACGTCTACCATGTTTGGCGTCTTTTTTTTTTTTTTAATCTGATTTGAATTGCCTTAGTAAACTATGTATTTTATAACTTTTTTCTTTCGTACCTACCCACCTTGTCGAGATGGATATTATTTCTATTGGTTATTTATTTGCTACCCAAAAAATCTAATAGAAATATCAGACTCTGAAATTCACTGTCAATTGGTATTCTCCCTGATCAGGGAAAGCAATGTTGTGGAGTAAAATGAACGAGTTTGATCCAATCAAGCAACACAGGGTATTCTGTCCTTGGATTGCTCCTGATGATGGTGAACATTTGCCTGGATGGAAACTGACGCTTTTGGCTTTAGTCTCTCAAGAGAAAGAGAAAGAGAAAGCATCTACCAGTCACGCAGAAGTGGAGACTCACGCAAGCTTACTTGATGAGGTAATGGTGCTCTCTCTCTCTCTCTCTCTCTCTCTCTCTCTCTGTGTATGTGTCTACATACTGTATGGTTGAACACTCTTTTTTCTCCATCTGCGTAACCTGAATTATTTGTGGCATTTCAGGTGGATGATCCTGTTGCTTCAGTCCGAAAGCTTTTCATGTCACCGCCACCCAAAAGGCGGAAGAGCACTCATTGATCACACAATGATCCAACCACATTAATCAAGTTTGATATGTGCGCAGTTCAAGCCCATCACGAATGAGGGGACTCGAGAGCCCGTGTTGATTGGAGATGCGGACATCGATGCATACTATATGATGCTATTTACGCAACAGCTGGTTTGTTATTGTTGATCCGCCCCTCGAAAATCTGGATATACAATTGGCCATCTTATTTTACTGCTACTAGTAAAGATGAATGCACTTGATCGCGACTTCTGTAGTCTATCTCGACAAACCAGATACATTTTGAGATGTGAAACAAATTTTGTATGAAATGTATAAATATAGAGTGAGGATCTGAGAACTTTTCTATGTAGTTTTAGCCTCTTTAATTTGAACTGCAGTTGATCACATGCCAGTTGAGAAGGTTGTTAAAAAGATGTCTGTCGGCTGTTCCAAATCCAGCAAAGAAAGATAGTTTTCCAGTCTTTCGCGGGTCGATCTGTCTTGATCTTTGCTATGCTGAGACATTCCTTGAATTAGCTTACTTATGCAATCCTTTTGGTTAGAATTTGTCCATGATGAGTTTGTTTTAGATGGCACCTAGTCGGACAAAAATTTTATGGGCTTAGTTCCCAAACTAATTAGTTTGGGAACTGTGCGGATCGGCACCATGTGGCCCATCCGACGGCCACAGATGGATAGGAAAAAAAAAAAACCCTGTGTTTTTAGAAAGAGAGAGAGAGAGAGAGAGAGAGAGAGAGAGAGAGAAAGCAACTGAAAAAGGCATCTGTCGGATCGGTCATGTGGCGCCGATCCGCAAAATCTCTAAACTAATTAATTTGAAGACTATGTTCATAAAATTTTTGTCCCCCGTCAATGAATTATTATTATTTTTTCTGTTCTTTTGGTTACTTACCCTCCAAAGAATCTATTATTATATAATACTACTTATATTTTAAAATGCACGCTGATTGATCTGTAATGATCGACTAACTACTTTATACAGTGGTTGTTAATTGTCGATGTCGTGGGTTTTCAACATGATAATAAAGAGAGGATCACGCATCTGGCATGAGGTGAAGTGAAAAATTGCAACAAATCGCCTCTCACACAGCGGGAATGAGCGAACACACGTCCTCTTCAAACTCGTGAGGGCAAAGAAAAGAGGGTTTAAAAAAAAAAAAGAAGAAAGAAAACGAGAAGTACACTCCTCCTGAGGAAAGCCGTGTGGTAATGATATTTCAAATATTTTTCTTAATCTAAATGCATTCTAACCTACAACATCACAAGGCTCAATAAAAATTTTGGAATTTTAAAAAAAATTAATATCTTAACATCAAATAAAAATTAAATATTCAAAATTTACAACTTTTTAAGATGTGACCCTCTCGAATAATAGAGGGGTATTTTAGTCAATTCCAAGGAGGAAGTACCTGAACCTCCTTTTATTTTATTTTATCTTTTATAAAAGATGAAATTTCATCCACGAATGATGGCATTATCGCGTAAATATCTCCAACTCCGGTGGCAAATCCCTTCAACCTCGTAACTAACAAAACTGTTTCTGTTACATGCCATTCATAGAAGCACGTTCATATACACAACGTAAACCCTCGCGCATAAGAAAGCTCTGCTCAAGCGTGTTCTGCGCCGTTCGATCACCTCCAAATCATATCACCATTAGATTGGACGGCGGATGATGAATCCCCATACGACAATTATGCACGCTATCCGGAACCGAAGCTACGACGCGCGCGAGAAGCGCCCACATTATTATTTAAATATATTGGAGTCGAGTTGTTTAAAGTTCAAAGTTAATCAAAATTTAGTCAATTTTTAGAACTCTTCTGGATAAAAATTTAATTAGTTTTGTACATTTAGTCTTCGTTTGGGATTGCGGGGAGATTACGTTACGTGCGGTAAGAAACGATAAAAAAATATCCTGTTTGTTTTCGTACGTAATATTGCGTTCCGCATATTATGGTTAGTCATATATTTTCTACAGTCCAATCGAAAAATGCAAAAGTATACCTATATATCCCTATATACTTTTTCTCCACTCTATTTTATCTAATAGTGTTATATAGATCTCAATGCCTTAACAAGTATTACATTATCTGGCAAAAAATTGTAAAAAATATTATAATATATCTACTATTATATTAAATAAAATTTACCAAAATATTTATAGGATTAATTGCACTTGTAACTCCTACTTATCGAATTCGTCCACCGTATTAAATAATCCAAACTTCATACAGGTAAATTTCTAAATATAAAATTTTACAGGGATATATATGTAATTATTCCTCTCTAACTCTATATATACAAGTGCACTACTCTCTCTCTCTCTACGTACTCACACTTTCTCTCTCTACTTTCTCTCTCTACTCTCCTCGATCGTACGCTCGCGAAGAAGATGGTCTCCGCCGACGCAGTTCGCAACGTCGTCGGCATCATCGGTACGCACACCCTCCTCGATCGAAACCCTAACCCTAATTCTCTCTCTCTCGATCTCTATCTCCTCCATTAACCCCTCTTCGTTTCCCCAGGCAACGTGATCTCCTTCGGATTGTTCCTCTCCCCCGTGTAAGCGCTTCGCCCTCCCCCTCAAAACCCCCAAATCGAACGATCCCGACGCTTTAGGGTTTCCGATTCCCCCGATCGTGTTGATTGATTTCGATCTGCGCGTCTGTGTGTGTGTTTTGTATGTGTGTAGGCCTACGTTCGCGAAGATATGCAAGAGGAGAGCGGTGGAGGAGTTCTCGCCCATCCCCTACCTCGCGACGCTCCTCAATTGCATGCTCTGGGTGTTCTACGGCATCCCCGTCGTGCACCCCCACAGCATCCTCGTCGTCACCATTAATGGCGTCGGCTTCGTCCTCGAGTCCTTCTACATCCTCATCTTCCTCGCCTTCTCCCCCAATCGACTGCGCGTGAGTAGTTAATTAATTTGTATTTCACTTCGATGATTTGTGGAAATTAATTATTTTTTTGTAATTACTATTAGAATCTAAATCCGATATATACATATTTTTGACGTGAGTGATCCATGATAACTATCTAAAAGGTTAATTTTTTTGTGTGTAACGAGCACTTTTTCAATTCATATGAAAATATAAGTTTATTAAAATACTGTTCTTAATTTTATTAGCTTTTAGTTTAATTATATTGGTAACGAGTTGAGAATATGTAAAAATCAATTACTGTGTAATTTGAGTCAATATTTTGAGCCTATATAATTAAAAAAAACAGGTAGTAATATATTATAATAATAGTGTTTCTCGTCAGCTTATAATATTCGGATTAATGGAATATAGTTTAACAAATTTTGATTTTTTTAATGACTTTAAGGGCTTGTTTGATTTATCTAGTTTAGAATCTAAAATTGAAATGAGATTTTTTTTTTTTTTTTTGAGAGATAGGTAGCACGCTATCCGCTTCGTTTATTTTATTTAAAAATAAACTTAGCTGAAAATGTGAATCAACTAGGATTCGAACTTTGGTCTTAGATACCAACCACCAAGCCTTTTTCCACTTGCTCTAGTGACGGTCAGTATTGAAATGAGATTTATTGATATCAATAGTTGTTGTTTGTTTTGAATAGGAACCAATTTTCGTTTCACTCTGTGTTAATGAAAATAATCCAATAAATTTATAACCTAATACGGTTTCGAATTTTGGATATGTGTCCATTCTAGAGAAAAATACTTAAATCTCTACCAAGCGCCTCTCCCTAATCTCCTTTTGTCACTTTCATCTTTTTTAACCAAATTAAACTCTTTCAAATCGTATATATCCTAATTATTCATTATGATTTTCATTTCAATAATAATCCAAACATTTTTAGATGATCTGCCCTTTTTTCTTTTATTCTAATGCAAAGTAGTTTCATTTTTCATTCAAATCATGAACCAATCATGCCCTTATAGTAGAATTGTCTGGTGTAGTGCACAATGCACTGGGTGCATAAAATAATATTTTCTTGAGCAATACTACTTGTACATGAGTACATCCAATGATTTGCGAGAAAAGTAGTAAGATTTACACCCACTTCGTATCCTTTTTCCTTTTTACTAGTATGAACAATTTATCTTTAATACTTAAAATTGAAAAGAGTTTTGTGAACTCTCTGATGGGAGAGAGGTAAAATTTAGGCATAATTTTCTCTCTTCATTTTTACTACCATAACTTTGAGATTTATGGCCTGCGCCCAGTGCACCTAATTCTCGATAATTGATATTTTTGAAATTAATATCCAATCCGTCAGATGTTGACTGCAGAATTTAAAGAATTTAGGAATATTAAAAAGCACATTATTTGAGTTTTTTTTTTCCCTCTTTTACTGTCGCATGTAAGTACTTTCCGTAAATTCGTAACAAGTGAATCTTATGAAAATATCATAGAACGCATCTAATAATTACTAAGATTTTAATTTCTCTATATGTTCATGTACTTTTTGGAATTGTTTTTGGATATATATATATATATATATATATCATATATATCGGGGTGCAGTTGAAGGTGGTGGGGATACTAGCTGCGGAGCTGCTGTTCATGGCGGGGGTGATTACTGGGGTGATGGTGGGTGCGCAAACCCACGAGAAGAGGTCGCTCATCGTGGGGGTGCTCTGCGTCATCTTCGGCACGTGCATGTACGCCTCCCCCTTGTCCATCATGGTAAAATAAAATATAAACACTCGATCTCCCTCTAAATTAATTTGTTTTAATCTCTTTCTCATGAACTGTTAAATATAAAATTATATAAACACCGTTCTCTAACAGCTTAAGCTTTTAGAGTACAACGGTTGTTTCACACGGTATCAGAGCAGGAGGTCCTGAGTTCGAGTCACGCCAGGCTCCTAACATATTAATTTCCTCCCAATTCAAGCCCACGTCATGGGCCGACTAAAAAGTCTCGAGCCCAGACGTGAGGGGGAGTGTTAAATATAAAATTATATAAACACCGTTCTCTAACAGCTTAAGCTTTTAGAGTACAACGGTTGTTTCACATGAACCTTAATTATCATACATATATATATATATATACAGGCCTATAATTAGTTGTTTGATAGAGTAGGTTTTTTCTATTTTGGGGAGCCTAGAACTAATTAATTCTGAATCAAAATACAATTCATTAACCGCAGAAACTCGTAATCCAAACCAAGAGCGTGAAGTACATGCCTTTCTTCCTCTCTTTGGTCAGCTTCCTCAACGGCGTCTGCTGGACGATCTATGCCTTCATCCGCTTTGACATCTTCGTTACGGTTAGCCTTCTTTCCTTCCCGGCCCGCTAAATCTTCTCGCTCTACAGCAATATATATATCATCCAAGATTGATATTTCTTCCTTAAATCAATGCTAATTAACATGGGGGTACGGACTGTCCCTAGCGTAAGTGGTGAAAGATTCGATAATTAGTACCCGAGATTCCAAATTCGAATCCTAGTTAATTTACATTTCCAGTTAAATTTAAATGAAATAAACGAAATGAAGAGCATATTCTACCTGTCTCTCTCTCAAAATCTCAAAAAAAAAAAAAAAAAAAACTAACATGGGTGGTTTTATATACGCTGCAGATTCCGAACGGGCTCGGCGCGCTGCTCGGCCTGGCTCAGCTGATCTTGTACTTGTGCTACTTCCGATCCACACCCCGCGACGAGAACAAGCCGGACGCGCAGCCACCAGCCGTGACCTCTGCAGTCGCGCCAAGTGCTAGTAACATCCCTCTTGCCACTATCACAGTAGATAAATAGATCATCTGGTGCGTGCGATAGCATATCGTCAAATCCTCTTTTCCTTTTCATTTTCTTTTTTTTTAACATCGATCTATTTAGGTTTACAATCACCGGACTAGTATATTTAGGTTGGTCCATATGATTTTTTCCCCCCCCTTTTTTCCCTGCCTCTTATTATGAAGAGGAGGACGCTGCGCACTTTAATTTTCAGTACGTCTGATTTTCCTTTTTTTTCTTCTTTTTTTAGTGTGTTTCATATAGAGGTAGGATTTGGTAAAAGTATAACCACGTACTAATTGTCTTTCATTGGTGAACTGCCCTGTATATTTTTCCTAATACCAGTAGTATGCAGTAACACCACTGTTTGATGGGTGATTTCAACATTCACTATCAAAGTAGGTGCATGTTGTCAGAAAAAAAAAAAAAAAAAAAAAAAAAGTATGCTTGTAAATGTATTTTCCCTGTTCATTTAAGGGGCCGTTTGGTTAGATATAATTATAAATGCAGTATAGTTAGAGATGCATGTAGTTAAAAATACAACAGTTACAACTATATGAATTATGTTTGGTTGGATGAAGTAAACAGCGTTGTAAGTATAAATAATTTGTTTGGTTGCATGTAGTTGAGAAATACGGCCAATTTAGGCGTAGTTCGAACTGCTTCAGGGCCTCCTACTGCAGTTCCTACTGTAGCAATTGGAGTTAAATACATTAAACCAAATACTAAATTTGCATTTACATACTGTTACAATTGTAGTGCAGTTGCAACTATATGCAACCAAACAACCCTTAAGTGTAGATCTAATGTTAATTTCATCACCACAATATATATTTAAAACTGCAAATTAAATATTCATATTATCTGAGTCCGATTGGAGTGTTTTTAAATGCACCAACGTGTTTGTGCTACAAGCCCTTGAATCATGCACAATAATTAATGGACCCCATACATAAGTTGACTTTTAATCTGATAGCCACAATATTGGATCTAAATACTGAAAAGTTATAAGCATCAAAAACCTTGATGCTTTTAAAAGCATTCCACTACGTACGATTCCATAAATACATGATATCCATTAACTAAACAAGCACCAAAGGAGGAATTATGATTAGTCACACATCAAATTCACATAGTTGCTTATCTATTTTGAAGAATGTATGAAAAGAAATTTAATAGTAATATGACATAAAGGATATGTTTTGGTTGCATGCATTTAAACAATATAGTTGCATCTACAGCATTTATAACTATACATAGCAAAACAAGTGAATTGATTAATTATCTTAATATCAAATTAAAAATTACATATCCAAAATTTACAACTTTTTAAAATGTAAAACTCTCGAATAATAGAAGGGTATTTTGGTTTACCTTTTTTAAAAAATAAAGTTTTATCCACGAATGATGGCATTATCCGCAAATATCCCCAACTCCGGTGGCGAATCCCCTCATCCCTGTAACTAACAAAACCGTTTCTGTTACATGCCGTTCATATAAGCACGTTTAAATACACAACGTAAACTCTCGCGCATAGGAAAGCTCTGCTCAAGCACGTTCTGCACCGTTCGATCACCTCCAAATCATATCATCATAAGATTGGACGGCGGATGATGAATCCCCATACAACAATTATGCACGCTATCCAAACCAAAAAAACGACAGGCGCGCGCGGGAAACGCCCACATTATTATTATTTAAAAACATTGAAGTCGAGTTCAAATTTAGTCAAAATTTAGTCAATATATTTAATTAGTTTTATATATATTTAAAAAGTATATTACATTATCTACCAAACAATTATAAAAAAAGATTAGTAATAGAGATATTATTATACTAAATAAAAAATTTATCAAAATTTTTGTTGGATTAATTGCGCTCGTAACTCCTGAACTTTTGCTCAAATTTTATATTGGCCTCTACTTTATTCATAATAAACTTGTCCAATTGGTTCGCAGTTTTATGACTATTTGTTAAATTTAATAAAAATAATTTAAACATTGTAGAGCTTTTTTAAAATATATTTGTAAATAAAAATTTACGAATACACATTGAGATGTAAATTTTTGCAAAAGTAAATTATAAATTATAATTTTTTTAAAAAAAAAAAATAAATTTTTGCAATAGTATAACGATCTTAACAGTGAAAGTTTAACTATCAACTAACGACAATCAAACTACAGAAATAAATTAATTTAAATATTTTGGAAATTCAGAAAAATGTATGAGTTATCCATACCGATAACTTTCTAATTTTTACAATTTTACAGGGATACAAATGTAATTATCCACTCTCTCTCTCTCTCTTTAGTCTCCCTATATATATACCCCCAAAGAGAAGTGCATGCACTAACTCTCTCTCTCTCTCTCTCTACGTGCTCTCACTTTCTCTCTCTACTCTCCTCGATCGTAAGCTCGAGAAGAAGACGATGGTCTCCGCCGACAACGTCAAGATGGTCTCCACCGACAATGTCGTCAGCATCATTGGTGCGTCCCCTCCTCGATCGAAACCCTAACCCTAACCCTAATTCTCTCTCTCTCTCACTCTCTCCTCCATTAACCCTTCTTGGTTCTTGATCAATGTCCATTCCCCCCCAGGCAACTTGATCTCCGTCGCCTTGTTCCTCAGCCCCCTGTAAGCGCTTGGCCCCAAACCCCCCGAATCGAACGATCCGGACGCGCTCGGCGAATTAGGGAGGCGATCGTGTTGATTGAATTCGATGTGCGCGTGTGTGTTGCTTTTCTTTGTATATGTAGCCCGACGATCGCGAAGATACGGAGGAGGCGAGCGGTGGAGGAGTTCTCGCCCAAACCCTACCTCGTGACGCTCTTCAATTGCATGCTCTGGATGTTCTACAGCCTCCCCCCCGTGCACCCCAGCACCCTCGTCGCCGTCTTCGATGGCGTCGGCGTCGTCCTCGAGCTCTTCTACATCTGCATCTTCATCTACTTCGCCGACAATCGAATGCGCGTGAGTGATCCACCGATCGAACACCCTAATTAACTAATTTGTATTTTGCTTCGCTGATTTGAGGGAATTGATTGATTATTACCATTATTAATTAGTAGTAGAATCAAAATCCTATATATATATATATATATATATATATATATATATATATATATATATTGATGCGAGTGATCTTGATTACTACCTAAAATCAGGGCTGTGAGGGACCCGAACAGAGTGAGTTGGGGATGGCTCATGTTGGACTCGTTTATACATAACGAGCTGAACATTAGCTCACTCTTCAAAATATTTAATAAAAGAATTTCGGCTCCAATTATCGAGCCGAACACAAATCAAATATATAATAAATTAGATTATTAGTTCTATTACTAGATGAAAAAAAAAAAACAAAAAAACAAGAAACTTAATATAATAATAGAATTTTGTAAAATATATATTTCTTTATATTTGGATCAATCTAAAAATCAAGTGCTAAAAATTTATATTATATATATATATTTGAGCCGAACACGAGTAAGTCCATTTCAGCTCGTGTTTAATTCGGTAAGATTTCGAGCTGAAAAATTTAGCTCGTATTCGGCTCATTTAATAAAGAAAAAAAAAGCACTTATTAAATTCTTGTGAAATATGAATTTATTAAATTACTGTTCCTTATTAGCTTTTACCTTTTAGATTGGGCACGAGTTGAGAGTATATAAAAATTAATTACCGTCTTATTCGAGATCATGTTTTGAGCCTGCATAATAAAAACTGGATGTTATAATATATTATAATAATACTATTTCTGGTCGGCTTATGAGTATTAGGATTAATGGAATATTGTTTAACGAATTTAAGAATTTTTTTAAAAAAAAAATTAGGGCATATTTGGTTTACCTATTTTTAACTTTGGAATTGATTTGTAATTCAGTAATTCTGATTGTTGTTACTTATTTTATAGCAATCGAATTTTAATTTTCATTTCAATTTGAAATGAAAATGATTTAATCCATTTATGATCAAATACCGGTTTGAATTCTAGATTGATTCATTCTAGAGTAAAATGCTACATCTCTGACAAACTCCTCTTCTTAATCTCCCTTCATTACTCGTATATTCTTAACCAAAATTAAACCCTTTCAAAATCTCAGATATCTCAATTATTTATTATAATTTTTATTTCAATAATGAATCAAATATTTTAGAATGATTAGTCTTTCTATTTTTCATTTCATTACAATCTAGTTTCTTTTTCATTCTCATTTCCTTCACGAACCAAACATGTCCTTATAGTAATTAAGGATGTTGCGGTGCTCTGTTCTATAACTTACACTCATTCATCTCAACGCTATTATTTTTTTTTACTAGTCTTATAAATTTTTCTTTTATACTCAAAATTTTAAAAAATTTTGTGAACTCTTTGACGGAAGAGACGTAAAATTTATACATAATTTTCTTTTTTTTTCATCTTCAAGTGAACCTTGTGAATACCATATATAGAACACGTACGCCTAATAATTAGTAAGATTATTTTTTTTTTTTTTCTGTATGGGATCGATGTATAAGTGCACCCCGCACTAATTTTTGGAAAATCTCGTATAATATTTTGGAATTGTTTTTTGGATATCATCTACATACATTTTGGGGTGCAGTGGATGTTGGGAGGGATAGTAGCTGCGGAGTTGTCGTCCATGGCGGGGATCGCTGCTGGGGTGATTCTGGGTGTGCGTGAGGCCGAGACGAGGTCGTTTATCGTTGGGGTGGGCTGCGTCATCTGCGGCGTGGCCATGAACGCCGCCCCCTTCTCCACCATGGTAAAAACACTCTTCTCCTTAATTTGGCTTCGTCGATTATTCGAGACGTACGTCGCAATTGATAATTTCATAAAGTTGATTTTCTATTTTAGAAAGCGGTGAGATCGAGTGTTGTTGCTCCTTTTATGTCTTCACGAATTTGTTGTGGTTACGATTAGATCTAAATTTAAATTTGCACTGCTGATCCCTCAACCCTTACTAGTGTTAGATTTTTTTTATTTTTTATTTTTTATTTTTCAATAGATAGGTAGCACGCTACCCGCTTTGCTTATTTTATTTAGAAATAAACTTAGCTAGAAATATGAATCAACTTGAATTCAAACTTGAGACCTCGGATACCAATCATCAAGTCTTTTGTCACTTATTTTAAGGGTACGGTTGGTGTGTTAGATATATTTTTAAATCGTTTTTTCGTAAAGCCATTGTTTGTACGGCTATCTTAGTTAATTTTAAGCTTTCATTATTCTCGTTCTACACGTGAGGACGTAGATTTGACACCCAACTCTAATATTCATTTAGTGAATTTGTTTAATGTGTTAAATTTTCATCTCGTAAATTTTTTGTTCGTCAATTTTCTTATCTCTCATAAGTTTTTATCTCTTATCCTTTTATATCTATCATACCTATGAGGAGAGGCGGAAAGGATCACGGGGGAGTACGTACGACTATGTCTGAACCAAATATGCATGATTCATTAAATAATTTTTTATGCTTAAGTATTTCTTCTCAGTTTTCCACTAATTAATCACTGATCACTTGGTTCATCCGCCGTAGAAACTCGTAATCCAAACCAGGAGTGTGGAGTACATGCCTTTTTTCGTCTGCTTGGCCGGCTTCCTCAACAGCGTCTGCTGGACGATCTACGGCTTCCTCACCTCCAACATCTTCCTTATTGTTAGCCTTCTTTCCTTCCCCGCAAAATCTCCCTCTGCAACAATATATACATATATATATATATATATATATATATACATATCGTCCAAGACAAGATCCATCTTCCTTATTGTGCTGCAGATTCCGAATGGGCTCGGCATACTGGTCGGCCTGGCTCAGCTGATCTTGTACTTCTGGTACCGCAAATCCACGCCCCGCCGCGATAACGAGCCGAGTATTAGTGACCCCTTCTTGCCACCATCACAGCAGACAGACAGAACGTCGGAGCCGGCCGCGACCTCCACAGGTGAGCCGAGTACTAGTAGCCCCCTCTCGCAACCACCACAGCAGAGAGACAGATCGTCGGAGCCGGCCGCGACCTCCGCAGACCAGCCGAGTACTAGTAGGCCCCTCTCGCCACCACCACAGCAGACAGACAGATCGTCGGAGCCGGCCGCGACCACCGCAGACCAGCCGAGTACTAGTAGCCCCCTCTCGCCACCATCACAGCTGATAGATATATCATCGGAGCAGGCCGCGACCTCCGCAGACCAGCCGAGTACTCGTAACGCCCTCTCGACACCATCACAGCAGACAGATCATGATATATCATCGGATCGGGCTGTGATGTCCGCAATCCAGCCGAGCACTAGCATCGCCCTCTTGCCACCATCACCGCTGCAGATATACACGCACCCGATAGCATATATTCAAATCGAGTGTTCTCTTCTCTTTTCTCTTCTTTTTTCTCTACTTCTTTCTTCTCTCTTAATTCTTCTACTTTCTTTAACACCTACCTGGTTCGGTCTACAATCACCGAACTAGCTACATATTTTGGATCATATGATTCCTCCAAACCCCCTCCCCCCCTTCTTTTTCGCTACCTCTTATGTTCCATGTAGAGGTAGAATTTGGTAGAAGTATAGCCACGTACGTACTAATTGGCTTTGGCTTTCATAGAGGAACGGCCTGTAATTTTGCTGATACCAGGATTATACACTTACGCCACTGTTTGATGGGTGATTTCAACAATTACTATCGAAGCAGGTTGCATATATTGTTGGAAAATAAAAATATGCTTAATCGCAGATGTATTTTTCCTTGTTCATTTAAATGTTGGTCTGATCGATGTTTAGTTTTATCACCACCAAAAAAATAGGTTAAACAGTAAATTAACTATTCATATTATAATCTGAGAATGTTCATATACGGTGCTTTCAAAAGCACCAACATGTTGGTCTTTAATTAACATCTTTTCTATTGAAATAAACCTAACGTTCTTTGAATCATCGCCGCATTTCTCACTTTTAATGTAATAACCGCGCGCAAGAGACAAATCTAAATATTAAAACTTTATAAACAGCAAAATCTTAGTACTTTTAAAAGCAATACAGCACAAATTATCTATATTATATTCTACTTATATTCTTCTGCATGTGTTAAATTTCTATCACAGAGTAGAAAAACAAACGAAGAGCAAATCCAACCACTAAAACACTGCAATGCTTTTGAGACCGCGTCATCAGCAGCAGAACCCAAAAGAAGGGCCAAAAAAAAGAGGGCACTTTTAAACTTCCTAGTCCTCCACATGCATTAATCTTCCATTTACAAAGAGCTAAAACTAAAAAGTATCTAACGATCAGCAAAACAATCCATGCATGCATGTATCAGTAAAACCCTATATAGCAGGTCTCTCTCTCACCCTTCCCTGAACAAGCTACAGCTTAACACGCCGCGGAGGGCTGGCGCGGGCGGAAGAGCGCTGCAGAAGACGAGGTGGGGGACGGCCGAGTGGCGGCGCGGGGGGGCTGCTGTGCGGGCGCGGCGGAGGGAGAGGCGGTGACGCGCTCGCAACGGGGGCACATGGTGAGGGAGGAGGCCGGGAGAGGGCGGCGGGAGTGCGGGGAGAGGACGGTGGGCGGGGCGACGCGTAGCGCCCGCAGCTCCTCGACCTCGCGCTGCAGCCGCCGGTTCTCCTCCGTCAGCGAGCCGAAGCAGCGCTTCAGGTACTCGCACTCCATCTCCGTCTGCTTCAGCTTCGTCCTGCGTGTGTGGAGTGTGCACAAAAACAGTAATATTTTATATTCATCACTCTCCCTGGCGTCTGAATTTACAAAAAAAATTTTGACAGATACACAAAAACGGTACCATAAATGCGAGAGCTAAATGTGAGAAAATTCTGAATTTTTGATAGGTTTGCAGGAACTATAAATGCTAGAAAACTAAACTAAGCTTAGAATTCAGCATCTACTAATACGTACCATGCAAATTAATTTGAAATATTATTACTATTTTTTAAAAAAGTTCAGTCTTGTTAACTGTTATCTACATTTTTAGGTGTTTAGTTTCTCAATAAAAAAGAAAACGTAAAAAGTTATTTTTCAGAAAGACAACTTTTTCACCGTTTTTGTTTTCCATTGAACCAATACACTTTCCATAAAATCAGATAATGAAGAATTCAAAAAACAAAATTACTCTTTACGGTTTAAAAAAAAAAAACCTAATTTCTTAGAGATTTTTTTGAAAAACCAAACACTAATAAAACGGGAGGAGATGCAATTATACATTATCATTGTTGATATTATCATATTAAATTATTATGATTATTATTACCATCGCTAATAATAATTAATGAAGAATAATAATAAATAAATTATAAATTAGCTGGTCAAAACATGAACGTGTACGTACGTACGTACCTGGCCCTGCGGTTCTGAAACCACACCTCCACCTGGCGCGGCCGCAGCTTCAGCTTCGCCGCTAACGCCTCCTTTTGCTTCTGCAGTTTTGTTTATTTATTTATTTATTTATTTACATTTTTGGTCCACTCAACACATAATAAATTATTATTAGTTGCTACACAAGTTTCCCAATTAATGATACACACACATTACGAGACCATAATATATGCCTTAATTACAGACTCTAACTGTTAGCAGTTGCAAGGGTCATTAATATCAAACACTAGTATTAAGTGCCTTTTTTTTACTCCACTTTTCATAATTGATCGTCTCCAATAAAATATTATGAGTAATTGCGCGTAAATGTTTTAAAAATAATTTGAGATAAAAAGAAGGAAAAAAATTTAAAATTCAAATTATCACTACAACTCCAAACTAGGCCTGAACCAAGAAGAGGGCATTCGGTTTCTTGGAAAAGCAAGATAAGAAATTCTTTTGAGAATAAAAGTTGCCCATGGAAAAAAGCTCTTTTTCTTTATTTTTAGTTTTTACATAAAAAGCTTTAATATTTTTTTTGAGAAACCAAACACACTTTCTAAGCTAAATTACGAAATAAACAAACCAAAAATAATAAAAAGTTTTTAAAAAATATTTTCCTCCCAGTTACATCACATCACTTATATCCACTCAATCACATTTTTTTAAAAAAATATATAATAAAAATATTTGTTAAAACTTATGATAGAATAGGTGAACCCAAAAAGAGCTATTTGAGTGATTGAGTTGAGGCACTATATCAGCAATAACTGATACATTTCAGGCTTTTTTCTTCGGTGGGAGAAAGTTTACTGTATCACACTTGCACCATATCATCAGTAAAAGTCAATCATATATCTCTATTTGAAAAAAAAAATACAATAAAAATATTTTTCAATTAAACATAATGGGACGTATCAATCCAAAAAAAAAATTGTATTGGTTAGAAACACCACATCAGCAATATAACAAGCTGCATTTCAGACTTTTCCTCTCCGCGGACACACAACTAGCACTAAAAATTTTATTGTTTTAACGTAAATTAAGATAGAAAGAAAAAGGGAGGAGGTTGTTGGTCGACTTACAGGGTTGAGGGTGTGGTTTTGCCGGAAGCTCTCCTCGAGCAGGCGCGACTGCTCCTTGGAGAGCCGCAGCTTCTTGGGGCGGTGGTGCGACCCTCCTCCGTCCTCTTCTTCCTCCTCCTCCTCTGCCTCTGCTTCCCTCTCCCCCGCGCATATAATCGCGGGGAAGTAGTAGTAGCACTCCTCTTCGCCCCCGCTCGCCGGCTGGTTCATGTCCAGCTCCCTCACATTATTATTATTATTATTATTATTATTATTTGCAGCAGCAGCAGCACCTGCTACTTCTGTTAACCACACGTGCATGCATGCATGCATCAATCACAACGGAGGAGTTTGAAGAAACCAAGAAAAAGTACGAGTAGTTAATACCGCACATGATCGATCGATCGATCTTTTGAATAACATGATATCAGAATAAACTTCGCGAGTAATATAGAATTGAGCTCCTATGCTTTTAAAAACAACTGAATCAGCAGTGCCTATCGGTTTTCGCCTTTGGATGAATATTGGTATAGAATTATAATGTTATGATGTATACTTGTGACCTTCTATGATTAAGTGGATGATTGGTGGAATAGCATAATTTAAAAAACAAAATTGGCAAAAGATAAATTGAATAGTGAAAAATTTATAATTAGATATCAATTAGTTGATACTTTTAAAAGCACTGTAGCTAGACTCGAGTAATATATATAGTATATATATTATAAAAGGAGTCCGGTTATTATATTTTTATAAGTATAGTCTTTTTTGTATTTATAAATTTTCGACCGTTAGATTTACCGTTCATTTTCATTTATTAATTTTTTCGATAACATGATATTAGAGTGAGAGTTCCTAGCTCTCTTTATTCCAAATCGTCAGATATTGGAAAACTATTTTCTAGAAAATCCATATTTTTGGTTTCACTTATATGGAAAGCCTCTTAAATATATGCTATGTTATTTTTGAAATGGGCTCCTCTGCTTCGTTGAGTTTATATTTTTTGGGGTTACATTGAAAAGTTTAGAAAATTTAATCGTTTTATTATCTACTAATAATTACTATTTCTTAAAATTTCAGAAATAATAAAGCCCTTAACCATAACCGGGCAAAATCACTCAATTTACCAAAATCCCCCAAGTTTAAAAAGTATCATCAGAAAAATAGATTTAAATCGCAAAAAAAATTTAAAAAAAAATCTTCAGAAAAAATCTTCTTTAAAGTGCAATCACGTGACTTGCGATGATGATGGTAATTAATTAAGCATACGTTAGCATCTGCTAATTTGTGTGTCATGCAAATACGCATAGGAGACGATGAGAGTTCCCAAAAACGACTTAAAACCCAAAAAAATTAAAAAAAACTTTTAAAAAAGAATTTTTTTTAAAAAAAAAGAAAGTTAGCAAATAAGCCCTTGGGATTTGGGGAAATTGCCAGAGAAGTGCTTACCTGACCCAGAAGAAGAGCTCAATCCAGGAACAGCCATGGTGAGCTCCAACCCTGCAGGGTCCCCAACAAAATCTCCCATCTCAAAAGCTGCTCTTTTTCTTTCTTTTTTTTTCTTCTTTTTTTTTTTTTTGCTGTAGAGAGAGAGAGAGAGAGAGAGATATGTGGGGAAGAGGAAATGAAAAAAAAGAAAAAGAAAAAAGAGAAATGCTAGAAAAAATATTAGAGGGTGAAAAGGAAATGAAGGACCAGTGAAGGGTTTATATAGTCAACAAAGAGAGAGAGAGAGAGAGAGAGAGAGAGAGAGTATTTATGGGAGGAGTAAATGATTTGTCAGGGAAATGGGGGAAGTGTGGTCCTCAAGAAGAAGCTATTGTGTGGACCAGGTACTCTCTATAGACTGGGAAAAGTATTTCTACCTTATCTTTTTTTTTTTTTGGAGTAAAAGACTAGTTCCATTTATCTAAAATTTCTTGCGTAAAAGTCTTTCCTCTTCTCAAATTGCAAGCAGAAATGTTTGAAAAAAAATCAACGAATTTGAAGACTAGACGTGAGAATCTATTAGAAGCATACGATTTGTAAGCACAGATTCCAATTTCATATACGGTATGAAAACACTCTTTCATTTACTGCCACGATGAACTCGTAATATTTTATATAAACGTAACAACATATCAACAAAACCCAAAGCATATATATATATATATATATATATATATATATATATATATATCGCACGTTTGTTCGATTTTCTCAAACTATTATTATAGTTTCTTCGCAGTATTGATTATACATCTTCTTGATGTGTTGACGTTAAGACAAATATATTATTTGTATTTGTCTTAATAAAATAGATTTTAATTGTGATTTCTAAAAACAATTATATGTGAAAAGAAATAAAAATACTAATGCAAGTAGAGTCGCTACTAGTAAAAGTATTGTGCTATACATTCAGCTAATAGATACTAATCGACAAACAGAGTCCAAAGTATCACATAAATTCACTACACACATCGACAACATATAAAGACGCGCTTGTTTTACTGAAAGTGGATAGCAGTGATTCGGCTGCAAATATTCATTTTCATCATTTAATTTATTGAAATGTTACCTTTTGTCGAAACTCAAATCAGCTAAATTAAAACAGCGTAATTAATTTCGATCTATCACCACAGGCCGAATTTATTAGCCCATCTTTGATGTTTTTTTTTTTTTTATTTTGTTTTCTCGTGGGATTTGGGTGAACCCGGTCTACGGACATGATGGGGAGAAGGTCTTTATGTGCGGTTCACGCAAACTCATTAATTAATAAAAAAAAAAATGGCGCGGTTCCCGAGGGGGGAGGGGAGGGAAGGGAAGGGAAGGGAAGGGAAGGGAAGGGGAGGGAAGGGAAGGTCTTTTTGACTCCGAGTCGTCACGTCGGAGGGCGACAGGGGAGGGCAGACCGACACGTGTACTCCGCGCGTGGGGAAGTGTGGGAGAATCGCCGGCAGGTCTCCCGGTCTCCCGAACACCCCAGTCGGCCTGTCGGTTCCGCGGTCGCCCCCCGTAATCATTGGGAAAAAAAAAATATATTCCAACAAAATATTTCATACAAATACAGTAAATTATAAACAAATCCCTATAAAAATTTAATTTTTATATATTATTTTTATAAAAGTCTTAATAATTTTCAATATTTACTTTTGATTTGTTATCGTTAAAATATACTATATATTTATTAGTGAAATAATCTTTTTACCATCGCAAATATGTCCTTTCAAAAGTTTCAACTATAAATATTATATGTTTGCTATAATCAGTAACCAAGAAGCAACAACATAATTTATTCAAATTAAAAAAATTGAAATATTGAATGATAATAATTAAAATTTTGAAATACCACGTGGTAAATTCAAAATGATCTATAATTTAAATACATTATAAAATTTTTTTTTATGGTACCAAAAAAACAAAAAATAACAAGTTCCTCCGACTCCCCCTATGCTATGCTATGCTATGTTATAGCTATGCTACTCTGAACAGTTTACTAATTGAAATGAATGATGAGGTTCCTCCTACCTAAACCCCACTTCCCTAGGATTCTTCTTTATTATTATTATTGCACAGTGGTTCCTGTGGGGTTCTATTATGATTGGCGCATTAAGCAACCTTATATAAGAAAACTTATTTTTGGGTTAATTACACTACTGGTCCTCTTAAGACACCCAGATTTGATATTGAAACGTGGACAGATCGAAAGAAAATATATACTTGAAAGATTGCCGGAAGAAGAAGTGAGAGTTTGACTTCGGCAAATGAACTTAGCTTCAAAAGGATAGGACAGAAGTCACAGAACACACACGAAAGATCGTTCCTGTAACGCCCCCAATAGTTTCTTATCGAATTGGATACTGATTCCAATCAGTTTATATGAGGCCTATACGCTAGTAATAATAATTGGGCTTAAGCATTTTAGGCCGGTTGTTTGGGCTCAACGAGTTATTTTTGCTAGCGGATTAGATCGTTATATTTGATATCAGAACCAGGTTACCAGTCGGAAATGTGAGAGCTAAGTGCTATGCGGGACAAAGTGCTACACCAACGGATTTGGTGGGAGCCACCTCTTGAACCCTTAGGAGTCACCTCTAGAATCTCACATCGCCTGATAATTCTGGTCCTGCTCTGTCTATTTATGATCTGGTTTGAACCCGAAAAGCACGTCAGGGTCTAAACAGGAAGGATTTGCGAATAGACATAATATTGGAAAGCAATTTCGAAAATATAGTTTAACTATCTCGTTGTAATTGCTTCAATAAGAGCGGCTAAACCGAATTGAAATCTCAAGACTACAAAAATGGGAGAACAATGATAAACAAATGGCATTCAAATGTATCCGAATATATCTGCGTTCTATTTTTTTTACGTTTGCCGACATTAGGAGCAGACGGTAAGTGTGACCAAATACAGGAGGGGTTGTAATGTAGTTTCCTCATCGCCTGCAGGCCATCCACCATCGGCCGCCCGCAATAATTCCGATCGTCGCTAAAACAACTTTGCCTCTCATCAGTGAATGCATCCCTACGCTGCACGCTTCTGTCACATACAGCATCTCGAAGGCTAGTTTGTCGAAATAGTTTGATAATATTTGATCCTAGTGCAAATTAACGGCTGAGATCTCAGAAACCGATCTACTACGTTGTGGTCCTAAATCCCAGGCTTTGAGACTACACTTCCTTGAGACCGACACAAGAATCCAATCGAAAAGTTCTGAATTTTCTGCGCCCGATGCAAAGTCAAATCGTCTTCAATCAGAGGAACAAGAAAGGTATCGCATTCAAAGTCGCAGCAAGCATCCAAACAACAATTTGGCATCTAATGGGTTCCAAACTTTTAGCATTTTTTTCATTTCTTATTCATTTTGCAATTGAATTATTAGACATGTCCATTATGTCAAATCTAATTTCACACTCCTCGACATTGTTCTTCGTGATTACTATCACCTGGCTCTTGTATATAATGTCTATTTTTTTTTACTAGAGCAATTAACATTTTTATTGTCGAGTCAAACGTGCAATCAAACTTCTCTAAAAATTTCGAAAAATCGGTGCAGAAATTAACTAAGGGCTATTGAATTATGATAACAATCTATATGAATAGGAAGGATTTAGTAGCAATTTATTATGGTTACATGGTCTATTCTATTAAAATTAACAAAAATTTAGTTGCTTGTGACAAAACTAATACAAAAGATAATGTTAAGGGCTGAATAGCAGGCAAAAAAAAAAAAAAAAAAAAAAAAGTTAGGGACCAATGACGAAGATGGGTATGTTAGGGGCCAATGGTGCAATTAATCCATACTTATTAAGTTCTAGGAGCTAGTTATTGAGAAACAAACTGTATCTATTTTTAAATCCTTAATTTTGATATTACTCAATCACTAGCTAAACATTAATCTCCAATTCTAAAAATTTCAAACATTCTAGATCAAACCTAATTAAGCAAATTAAAACTTCTAGGACTAAAGATAAAGTGAAAGTAAAGAGATTTCAGTCTAATTTAATAATATGGTGGCTAAAAGTATTATTTTTATATTATAAAATATCTAAAAAAATTTAAAAATGATTGTAGTGTTTTTTTTTTCAAAGCTTTAAAATTGTGGTTGCAATTATTACCAGATGTAGTTTTTAGGTGACTACTATATCTACAACTTTACAGTACAAAAGGAAAAAAAATAAAAGTACTTTTAAAATTTTAAACATTTTTTGGATATAAAAATTAAGCTTTTTGCTATTATATAATCAAGTGATCCTTTTTAAAGAACGGGAAAAGCGATTTCATTATTATGTGTCGGATCGTTGATGCTAATCATTAATCTCTATGGCTCAAGATATAAGAAATATACAATCAATTCACTAAAAGCGTAGATAAACAACGGTCACGCGTATCGATTGTGACTTAGTCAAACCCGCCTCACGCAAATTTAAATATGACTCAGTTCAATTCGACCTCCCGTCATTTCAAAAAAGACTTCATCAAATCCGATCTTTTATTATACGACAGAATGTTGGATCATTTAAGCTAGTATATTATTATGCATTATATATATATAGAGAGAGAGAGAGATAGAGAGTGAGAGAGAGAGTTCGGCTGCTATGCTATCAATAGCACCAAGCACTTGGTGCTATTAAGTTTTCTGCCGTTAGATCTACTCCTCTGATCATTTTCAACCGTTAGATTATACTATTAAACCAACCACCCACTCAACCCTATGGGACCCACATCATCCTAACTACATATTTATCAATTCAAGGGTTAAAAAACTAATAACACCAATAGCTTGATACAATTGATAGTTTTTCCAGCCTGAATTCTCTCTCTTCCTCTCTCTCTCTCTCTCTCTCTTATTATATATATTATAATATTTAATGACCGTGGTGAGTCGGTTGCAATAAGTTTAACGGTGTAGAAATATTCAATCGCATGAAATTTTGATAGAAAATTCTTTATACATATAAAAACAAGATCAATAACTTTGATCTAAAATTTTAATGTCATATCATCATATTTTGTAAGATTTTATTTTTAGCCGTTGATTTGAGCTCTTCGATCACTAGGCAAATGATATCGAAAAATCACAAAAATTTATTTTCTAATACTTCAAATACTCTAGATCAAATCTAACGGAGCGATCGTCGATTCGAAAGTCCCGACATCGAAAACAAAGTGGAAGCACGGAGCGCTCCGTGCTTCATAGATATCCAGAGACATAGTATTATATATATATATATATATATATATATATATATATATATCTCTCTCTCTCTCTCTCTCTCTCTCTCTCTCTCAAATCCAGAGACAAAAACTAGTAAAAATAGGTAATCTAATATGATAATTTGGTTGGTGAGTGAGTTGGGATCCCCCGGGTATAGTAGGATTGCGTATAGAAAATTAGGTTCTTAGCTTTGAATGTTCATGGTTACTGAACCATGAAAATTTTCGTATCATCGAGTTAATATATATATATATATATATATATATATATATATATATATTTGTGGTATCATTTTGATTGCGCACAGGAATTAATCACGAGAGAAGCAAAGCGGAGGGTGGTTTGGAGCCAATAAGAGGAGAAGTACATCATCACGAGGGGGGATGCGACTGCTGACTGGTGACTGATGAGTGAGGAGTTAATTTCCTCCACCTTTCTGCGCCCTGCCCTGTCTTTACTGCTGCTGCTGCTGCTGCTGCTGCCGATGAAGGCCAGCGTGCGTTTTGTCGCTTTAACGTACGCATCAAATCATATCATTTGTCATTTATTTACTAGAAGAAGAGATCGCTGGAAAATTTAAAGAATTTCGCCCAAAAAAAATTTAGAATTCTTACTGAAGTGACATTTCTAAGTAATATATTTATGTAAAATTTAATTTTTATATATTATTTCTATAATAATAATTTTAAATATATTCCTTCCATCTGTTATTATTATTAGAGAATATTTTATATTTTCAATTTTATCATCATAAATATGTCATTTTAAAAATTATAGAAATATAATATAAAAGGGATACAAATATCAAAAACTAGCCGATGTTAAATATTTAACCTATGGTTAACTAAATTTTTCTAACGGATTTTAATCACAGAGATATATTTGAAAATATCAGGACTTTTGCAGGAACAATATATACAAATTGAATTTTGTAGAGATATATTTGTCATTCACTATATTTACAGAAACCTATGTAAAATTAACCCTTAATAAAATTATTCTTCTTTGGTTCATTTGTTCCATCATAGTTAATAGAAAAATATTTTTTTATACTTTTCTTTCAAGAAAGAAGGGCCAAGAAAGAATATATGATTGACTTTTCACCCCGGCTAATACTAAGATACAATCACGTTCTAATACTAATCATTTATTTTGGCTACGAATTTAATAGATAGTAAGTACTAAAGATGAAAAAGTTGGAAGCTTAGTTATTTTATATTTTTGATTGAGTACATTTCTAAAATATGAACAAAAAAGAAAATTACATGCTAATTTTCTCTTTAAAAGAAAAAAAATGGTTAATTGTATACCGTTTTATGAAAACATATTGAATAGCAGATATATTTTTATAAAACTTAATTTTTTATTTTTATCCTTGTAAAAGTTCTATCATATTTTAATATATTCCTACTGTTAAGATCCATTAGAAAAGACATAGTTAACCATGAGTAAAATACTCAGCTATGGTTAGTGAATGGGTTAAAGTGACATTTTTATTCCTTTTATATTATTTGGTAAAATACTACTTTGCGAGGACATTTATAGATAATTCTAATAGTTGGGACATTTAAAACAATATAATTATAAGGGTAAAAATGTTATTTCACTTAACTGTTGTTAAAAAATAGGCAGTGCTCTAACAGTAGCAAATCAGAGGGACAAATATGAATATCAATGAACTTTTGCAGGAATAAAAATAAGAAGTTAAACTTTATATGGATATATTTGTTATTCGGTATATTTACATGAAGCTTTATGCAATTAACCCTCCAAAAAAATCACATTCTAACAGAAAACATCGGCAAGAATTAAGCAAAAAAATTAGAAGTCTAGAAAATGCTAACTTCAAAATTAAAATTTGAGAAAAAAAAACGAAACTTCGCCCAGGGAACAAGTAATGAAATTGAGATATTCAAATAAAATATCATATATACACCTATAAATAGGATGCAAATCTTGCATTCCAGCCTTACAATGCTAATGTTTTTTTTTTTTTTTTTTTTTTTTTTTTTTTTTTTTTTTTTTAACACTAATATGACAACTTTAAAATTTTGAATAGAAGTATAGATATATTACCAAAAGGAAATAGGCTGGAATACTATTAATAGCATTAATGACGTGGTGCTATTAAGTTTCTGTCGTTGGATTAAACAATGTGTGGTTAGGATGATGTGGACCCCGTAGGGTTGAATGGATGGTTGGTTGAATAATATAATCGAACGGATGAAAATGATAAAAAAAGGTAAATCTAACGGCAGAAAACTTGATAGCATCAAATGCTTCGTGCTATCAATAGTATCCCAACCAGACTCTTACCAAAAGTCCTATTTTTTAAATAAGGATAATTCTCTATATACCTCTCAAAATTTCTGAAATAATTTATTTATCTTTACTTTTTTTGTTTCAAATATGTCATTTATATATTTATCTGTTTTTCAAAAATACTCTTGCAGTTAGTGCCCGTTAAATCATCTCGAGTCAAATTTAAGTTTAATTTCTATCATAGTTAAAAAATAGTAAAAATACATATTTTGCTCTTAGCTAATTTAAGGACAAATAAAAAAATGGGTGACAGTGGAAGAATATATTTAAAAAGGTAAAAAGTCAAAATACTGTAACAGTAGAAGAATTATTTGAAATGACAAATATGATAATTTTATAGAGAAAATTACTATTACAAACATAATCGAACTCTAATAAGAATATATTTTAAAGATTTTAAAATATTAAAAAATATATTTTTAATATTAACTTTATAAGAGAAATAAATAAAAATATTAAATTTTTTTTAGGAATATATAAGTAATTCTCCTTTTTAAATATTGGTCTCTAGGCCATGTAGGTGAAAGTAACTTGAGCTAGTGCAATAGCATGTTCCAGAGCAATTTCTTTTGTTTTGTTTTGTTTTTTTTTTGTTTTTTTTTTTTTTTTGTTTCGTGGACAAAAGTGTTGAGACCAACAAGCAAGGTGGGTCCTACGTGTCCCACTTTGAAGGCTTTCAGATTAGGCCACGTGGAGGCCTGTGTACCGTCGGTGGCGAGCACTGGGACCCACCGTAATCTCACTTCACAAAAAGTGTCGCACCCGTGGGCGGTGGCCCGTATCTTTTACTGTATCGAAAATTTCTGCGTACTGTTAAATCTAATTTAATATTAAATTTAAAATATTTAAATAATTTTAATTTTTTTTTATGATGATAAATATTATTAAAGAAGTGCGTAAAAATGCATAAAAATATACAAGCAGATGCTTTTGACTCGATCTGCAGATCGATTTGGATCGGTAGAGCTTCGGGTGCAATCTGCTTTAAATAGAACAATAAATATAGGCTAAAATGAGAAAAGAAAAAATAATTCATTCCAAATTTGTCAGATTTGGTAAGGAAATGAAGTGGGAGGCAAAAAAACTTTTTTTTTTTTTTCGATCTAGTCAAATTCGAGAAAAAAAATCACAAAGAATCCATTCCCACCGCAATCTATCTGGTCAATCCGTCTCGAATTCGCTCTAACCTGTCAAAAACATGAGGCGGCAGGCGGGGTACTCCTCCCGCCTCCGAATTGGCCCTGTTTGTATCCTTACTTCTGTGCAGTTTCACATAAAATTTTATTATTTGTTGGTACATCATGAAAATTACTATTAAGATATAGTTTAATATAATAAAGGCTTAATATAGTTTAATATAATAAAGACTTAATTACACTCTACTTCATTTGTTATATTGTACTGTTTTTTTTGTTTAAAGATACCATTATTTTATAGTATTTTATCAATATCTATAGTGTATTTTAAATTTTATTTTATT
Source organism: Ananas comosus (assembly GCF_001540865.1). NCBI lineage: Eukaryota > Viridiplantae > Streptophyta > Magnoliopsida > Poales > Bromeliaceae > Ananas > Ananas comosus. The sequence goes on from NC_033636.1 coordinate 8,433,182, forward strand.
TTTTCTAATTTATGCTATTTTTTCTCATAGATATTCCAAACTATTTTTTTTCCTCACCAATTTTCACATTATTATAAACAAGTCTATTATTTTAAACAAAATCTAACAACTTTTACGTCCATAATAGACATTGGTTAAATAATAAAAAAATATAAAATAAATCTTCATAATAAACTAACTAAAATTTTTTATCAAATTATTTTATTATTTTTTTTATTATTTTATGTCAAAGTGAGTTGGATTTATGCACTGCCATTTTTAATCAGTATATTTTAACAATTTCTATATAAAATTATAAATTTATTACTTATAGTGTAAAAATAGAAAAAAAAAAAGAGTGGTGCTTTGAAAAAAAGAATGGTACAATATAGAAAGTAAAAGAAAAAAAAAACTTGTAATTAAGCCAAATGTAAAAAGGCCCCCAAATTTTCAATATATATATACTAATTGAAGTGTCATTTTTTTTTCCCAAAATGTAGTAATTTGTGGCCGTTGTTGGGCTTGTTGGACTCGAACTTTACTGGGCCATGAACAAGCCCACTCCGCACCGCATGATATATGAGGATCCCCGCATAGAAGTTCCCCGTCTCCGTCTCCGTCCCCGCCGGTGTCCGCATAGAGCTCCCGTTCGCCGCCGCGATGCACCTATACGAGCAGTGGAAGGAGCTCCCGAAGATCCAGAAGCTTCGGCGCACGGTGTCGTATGCGGGGTTCTACTGCTTCGTCGCCCTCATCAGCTACGCGTACACCAGCAACACGTAACGCTCTTCTTCTAGACCCTTCTCGGACCCTCTAGAATCTTCTAGTTTCCCCCCTTTTTATTTTAATTAAACTGATTATTTTTGGGGGGAGAGAATTGTAGGACAAGGGCCGGGATGTCGAGCGCCGATCAGTACTATGCGGCGTATCCAGCTGGGACCGAGTTGTTGACCGATTCCGCAAAGGTTTTTGCAAAACCTTAGATAAAGTTTAAATTTTGATCCATTTTTCGGCTTAATTTGATCTATGTTCCGCTTTTTTGTTCATGTTTATGTGGTGATGTAGGGGGAATTTGGCGTTGGGTTCCCTTTTTTTAAGAATTCTTTGTAATGCCCGAATGGTGTTTGTCGAAATGCCTCACTGATGATTGTTGAAAGGAACAAGTTTGAATTTGGTTTACATGTGATTTTGTTGAAAAAAAAAGTGATTTTGATGTGCATTGCAGCTGTACAAGGCGGCGTTAGGCAACTGTTTCGAAGAGGAGGAATGGGGCCCGATCGAGTTCTGCGTCATGGCGAAGCATTTCGAGCGCCAGGGGAAGCCGCCGTATGCGTACCATGCTGTGAGTAGTAGCTACTTGTTGTCATTTCTTTCTGAGTAGCCGATCTTTGGTTCTTTAACTGATCTGATGAGAACTGCTTTGAGTCACAAGACAATGGAAAATTGTCGACCTATTGTTCCATTTTAGCGGCAATTCAGTGGTCGTAAATCAACCGATAAGCTGGAAATGTGAGTTGGCGAGATGCTCGATCGGTCGTGATTGCTGCATTTTGGTGTCTTTCTCGTATTTATATGCATTGTTCAAGTTTAGAGCGGGGAGAGGAAATGTAACCTTCGATAAAGGTGAAGAAAGGTGTAAGGATCTTTTCAACACGTTTGGCACCCGGAATTGGATTTTTCAGGATAAGTCTAGAGAGTGATAATGAGGAGGAGGTAGGGTTTAGCCACTCAAAGGTGTTGGGGGTGACGGCGTAGGGGATTGATCCGGTCGAATACCATTGCTTTTGCGAATAAAATCTCGCTCGATCCCAACATCTCAGGTGGAATTCAATAATCTCACCCCTGCAGAGAGTATTTGCCCCATCCAGATTGGATAACACCAGCCTCTCGCGATGATGACTCGTCTTTCTTGCCCAATTCACTTCCCTTATCTCATTCTATTCAATCCAGTCGTAAGTGCCAAAAAGACTCTTTTATACAACTTCCCTCGACATATCTTTGCCAGAGAAGTTACCGGTAGCTGTTTGCGTTGTTACCAACTAGAGGCCTAAGACCGTCTAGCTTAGGTCGTCTAAAGAGTAGGAATTGGCCTTATTTAGCTTTTCGAGATCCTGCTGGTATTTGAACCAAAACTGACATTTCAAGTTAACTTCTAAAACTTCTAGGATCATACTTCCATTGCAATATGAAAGTTGTAAAGCTGGTACATGCAAAATCAATCATTCATGAATGGAAGAATCTCAATCACCTGCAACATTGTAATTCGGTGTCTGATCGAGAAGTGAAAGCAGAACCTGCCAACTTAGTGGATTGATAATTAATGTGTGGAATTATCCGTCTTGGGTAAGTTATAAGATGATTTGAGTACCGTCTAAATCATATTTGATAGCTTGTTGGTCTGGTGGTGATCAATTTGTACTAGTTTTCTTTTATAAACGATTCTTCTTGTTGGTTGAGGAAGGCACTCTGCTTGCTAAAACCTCAGATATCATTCTCCTAAACATGAGTTTATGACTCTTTCTATTGCTCTGTATACACTTTACTCACATCTCGTATTTGCTTAATTTTTTTACGTGAAAACATATAAGCTTTTCTTCTTTTTTTTTTTTTCTTTTTCCAGCAATACATGGCTCATCTCCTTTCTCACGGGCAACTCGACGGCAGTGGCTAAGCTCCGGAAAAGTATTGGTCGCAAAATACGGCTATGAGTTTTTTGGTGGCAAAATTGTTGAAGTGGAAGCCGGGAACCTTCATTGTATGATAATACTACTGAGAACTGAAAATGGGAAATGGCTCTGAGCTTTGATTTCCATAGTTTTATTTCATTTCTAGTACTTTTGAAAGTATTATAATTACATGTTTGTCCTTATCAAAACAGAGTAAAGTTTTATGTTGTCTACTTTGTTTTAGTGTTATATTTCGCATGGATAAGAAATTTCTCTTCCATTTAGCTCTAAGCAGGCATAAATTATCCACCAAAGAAATGCATTAATAAACAAGTACAAACGATGTTACCGTCCCTCCTCCATACATTAAACCTTGTGTAGAGTTCAAATATGAGAAATCAAACTTAAATCTGTTCCATGTAGGAGAAGAACATAAGTTTCCTGAAGGAAGGCCATGGTAGAAGAGAGATCATTAGATGAAGCTCGGGCAAGCAGGCCCCTTGGATATGCCGAGACGAACCTCCATCCCGTGGTGCATGTCTGCAGGTCGGAAGGTTTCCGAGTCTTGCGGCACTGCAGATGATTTGGTTCAGAGAAAATTGGTAATGCAGATCATAAGAGAAGGAAAAGAAAACACAAAAACAAGGTGTGTAAAACCAAACACGGAGTAATAACAAAACATCACGGTAAATGCTGCCGTAATGAAAAGCAAGCATTTTAAACTGATACTTGGTAAAATCATAGTTGCTTATAGTATGAACTTAGGTGACATTTGCAGAAGTTGTACTAAACAAGTAAACAATTATTCAGATAGAAGAGAAGGCACTGGAAAGCATAGGCATTGTTACCATTCAAGTAATCTTCAAAGCCGAAATCATCCAGGGTTCCTGTGAGAGCTTCAAATCCTATCATGGAGGATGGTAACGCACCAGGAGGCCTCTGGAATCTGCAGCCATGAGTAAAATAATTAGTCATCTGACATTAACTACAGTAGTTTACAAGCAGACTGAAACTAAGAAAAAGTAAATATGATGAGAAAATATTACTCAAATGAAAGAAGCAAATGAACATCAGCTAGACACTGCATTACAATGACCAGCGACAAGGACAACAGCTTACAGCTATGATCAACATCATAAAAATCAAGAGACTTAACACAGAACAATATTCCACTAGAAGAACAATAAAGCTATTTAAGACCACAGTATTCTGTGATCAGTATAGTTCAAATAACCTGCTCTAAACAGTTCATGGAGAATCAATTATCGATAGTCAAGATTTTAGCCAAGAAAATTCCAAATATTCAAATCAGATCAGAAGAAATGTCGTAAAGGAAAATTACCCATGAAGGCAATTTCAGCAGGGATTCAAACAGTATGATGAGAAAGAGAAAGGACTCGGCGGAACTGTCTAAAAGAATATGAGCGAAACATGAAAGAGAAGCGAGGAGAAACAAAGTCTTACAGCAAATTAACTTCACAAAACCCCATAATTGTTGCTATCCAAAATTCCAAAATGCGACCTGCAAATCTTGTTATAGTAGCAAAAGCAAGTATGTTGTCCCTTCAGTTAAACGATATCCCGACTAAAGTCTCCTACTTCTTCGCATCAGGACATAGTTTGAATCAAGTGGAATACCTATTTTGAAAGGCAATCCCACGGAATCAAATAGAATACCCTCCTGAATTCAATATACGAGTGGAATTTCATCGACGCTATCTCAAACTCCAAATGTTTAAAACATCTGAATAAAATTCTCCAAATAACTATAATCAACCTAATAAGACTCACTAGTCGACTCACTACAAACCCAAATGAGCCCCATAACCCCAACTCACTGAAATTTCAGACCAAAATGCATATGTAATTTTAATCAAACCTAATAAAACATTTATCTAAAGACTCCTTATACATGCAACACAATTTTCTAATCACTTTCACCCTTAATTTACATCTAATAATCAAAGCCTCCCAAGCACGCATTCCTATGTAAAACCTTGGAAATAAGATCATACAGTGCCCCCTTTTACTAAAAACAATTGATAACACCAGGTCAAATAAACAAGGACAAAGGGCATGGAAAAGTATAGAATTTGATTTTTTTTTTTTTTTTAACAGATTCTAATCACTTGTTTGAAACAGATGCCATCAAATGTTTTAAAGGTGAAAGAAAATGGATCAAAGGCATAAAAATTTGATATCATAGAAGCTTTAGAGGTTAATTCTCCTGCATAACATCCATAGATCTAACAAATAACAATAACTACTCCAAATCACATGATATCGTGACAAAGAGGTCTCAAAATTACTTGGCAAGGATTTGTGCATCGAGATCCCTCCTGAGATTGAACGCCGATCCGTACGTAAGCGCCAACCCTGCCCGCTTCTTCTCCTCCCAGAACCTATCCCTCTGATCACCGCAACAACGAACTAGGGTTACGGTTTGAGTTCTACAACAATTCGAGGCTACCAATCGAATCAAAGCAATCGAAGAAACGGAAAAAACACGATCGAAGAGATTGATTGCAGAGGGGCTAGGGTTCTTACGGATTCGCGGAGGTTTTCGAGGGGGTGGGATCCGACGATCTCGCCCTTGACCCCGTTCAACCCGAAGCGGAGCGCGTCGTAGTTCTCCGCGACTTCGTGCTTGATCGATCCCGACATTTTCGCTCCTCTTCTTCTTCGTCTTCGTCTTCGTCTTCGTTTCCTCCTCCGTTCGCTTCTTATCGAAACCCTAAAACAATTCCTCTTTTTGAGTTTTCTTTGAAAACAAGACAGGGTAAATTGCAGTATAGTCCCTGAATATTTCTATATTTAACACTATCCATCCCTGAATTTTTTTTCGCTCTAATCTCGAATCTACTGGTGTTACATTTGCGTCTTAGTTTTTGTCTAAAAATTTAATATTAAATATTTTAAAAAATTATGACTTAATAGGTCATAAAAAATTGATCGAAAATTAAAATATTTAAAGAATTAGTAGATATATAGTGTTAACCGTGAATCTGCGAATACGCAATTGGTATAGATAATAATTTATTTTTTAATACTAATTAATATGAGTGAAAAGCTAGTTTTTGAAGCCTTATGAAAAAGAAAACTCCAACTTTTCCTTGAAAATTTTCTTGATGATTTTTTATGAATAATTATTAGTAATTAGTATGGTTACTTTAACCAATGATATCATACCTTTTTCTTGTAAGTCTTGGGCCATATAATTTTTGCTATACCCCCATGTGGATAATTAGCCTATATTTGGTTTTATCTTTATATTTTTTTTTCTTGACGACAATAATGATAATTTGCTATCAACTTCATTGATTTTTGGCCAATTTGCATAAAAAATCCATTTATTTTAGACTTTTGCAAAATCGGGCCACCTTTTTTATTTTTGCAGATTCGGTCCGCTTTTTCAGCAAACTGACCAAAATACCCTTATTACTTTTTCTCTTTCCTCTTTCTCTCTCTTCTTCGTTTCTCTCGTTCTTTTTTTTTTTTCTCGCCGGTAGAGTGGAGGTGGAGCGGAAGCAGAAACGGTTCGTCTCGCCTCTCACCCTCATACTCTCGCCCTCGCCCTTGCCCTCGTCCATGCACCCCCACCTTCCTCGCCTCCGACCCCGTTAAGGCCACGCCGCGACTTTTTTTTTTTGCTTTTTTCTTTTCTTTTCTTCTCCGACTCTTCTCCACCGTCTCCGACGACAACGCCTCTCGTCCTTCCCCGCCCTTCTCATCTCTCACTCTCCCTCATTTTCTGTCGCCTCCGACGACGATTTATCTTCGCCGGCGCCGACGTCGACATCGTAGAGGTCACTGCGGCGCTACAGTCTCGGAGCGGGGGGTTCTTAGCGGCGTCGTCACCGGCGCCGTCACTGGCACCGTAGCTGTTGGCAGAGAAGATGACAAAAAAATTATAGAAAAAACAGAAAAAAAAATAAAGATAAAAAATTATATAAAAAGAAGGATGAAGATGAAATTACATCGTTAATTACAAAAAAAATTATAAGTTGCACTATTTAAGATGTAAACTGCTGCTTTAAGATAAAAATTATACTCTTTGAACGAAAATTATATTATTTTTTATCTTGAACTGCATCTTTTTAAGTGATATTTATACTGTTTCTCCTCTTCTTGTTGTTGCACTATTTCTCCTCTTATTTACACAGAAATGGTGCAACAAGAGGAGAAACAGTGCAACAAGAGGAGAAACAGTATAAATATCTCTTAAAAATGTGCAGTTTCTCCTCTTATTACATTGTTTCTCCTCTTGTTGCACTATTTCTCCTATTGTTTACACAGAAATAGTGCAACAAGATGAGAAACAGTGCAACAAAAGAAGAAACAGTAGATATATCTCTTAAAACAGTGCAATTTCTTCTCTTGTTGCACTATTTCTCCTCTTGTTTACACAGAAATGGTGCAACAAGAGGAGAAACAGTATATATATCTCTTAAAACAGTGCAGTTTCTTCTCTTCTTGCAATATTTCTCCTCTTGTTGCACTATTTCTCCTCTTATTTACACAGAAATGGTGCAACAAGAGGAGAAACAGTATAAATATCTCTTAAAAGGATGCAGTTTAAGATAAAAAATAGTGTAACAAGAGAAGAAATGGTGCAACAAGAGAAAAAACAGTGTAACTTTTGTTTAAAGAGTGTAACTTTCATCTTAATGGATGCAGTTTACATCTGAAAGAGTGTAATAAGAAGAGAAACAATGTAAATATTTCTCAAAGAGTGTAATTTTTGTTTAAAGAGTGTAGTTTTCATCTTAAAGCTGCAGTTTACATCTTAAATAGTGCAACTTATAATTTTTTTTGCAGTTAACGATACAATTTGATATTCATCACTCTTTTTATATAATTTTTTATCTTTATTTTTTTTTCTATTTTTTTTATAATTTTTTTTTGTCACCTTCTCTGCCAACAGCCACGGTACCGGCAACGACACCGCTAAGGACCCCCGCTCCGAGCTTGTAGCGCCGTAGTGACCTCCACGGTGTCGACGTCGGCGCCGGCGAAGATGCATCGTTGTCGGAGGCGGCAGAGAATGCGGGAGAGGGAGAGATGAGAAGGGTGGGGAAGGATGAGAAGGACGAGAGAGGCATTGTCGTTGGAGACGGTGGAGAAGAGTCGGAGAAGAAAAGAAAAGAAAAAAGCAAAAAAAAAAGAAAAGTCGTGGCGCAGCCTTAGCGGGGTTGGAGGCAAGGAAGGTGGGGGGTGCGTGGACGAGGGCAAGGGCGAGGGCGAGGGCGAGGGCGAGGGCGAGGGCTAGAGAATGAGGGTGAGAGGCGAGACGGACCGTTTCCGCCTCCGCTCTGCCGGCGAGGAAAAAAAAAAAACGAGAGAAACGAAGAGGAGAGAGAAAGAGGAAAGAAAAAAAGTAAAAAGGATATTTTGGTCAGTTTGCTGAAAAAGTGGACTGAATCTGCAAAAACGAAAAAAATGGCCCGGTTTTGCAAAAGCCCAAAATAAGTGGATTTTTATGCAAATTGGCCTTGATTTTTTTCAAAAATAAATTTAGTTTTTTTTTTGAGAAAATGTGATTGAGTTTGGAACTCTAAACAGACTATCGACGACAAGTCAAAGAAAGGTGGGACTGATGTCTAAGTCATTCTGCCCATTATATTCTGAATGACAGACGTGCTACAATGAACGGAATAAAGAGTCGTGATATCACGAGAGTAACCTCAAGGCAACGCCGAAGGCTAGGCTAGTGATCGGAGTGAAGTCATATATATATATATATATATAGATAATAATAGTATTAATTCAAAGAAATGATTAGTTGATCTAAAAATCAAAAAATCGAAAGCACCACATCCTCTATACTTTCGATAACATAGTGTGTATATATATATATATATATATATATATATATATATATATATATATNATAAATGATTTCTTCAAAAATTGCTTCTCATTCAAACTCTCATTTTCCAAGATCCATTTTAGCTGTTTAGTTCAGTAACTGCACAATTTATTATATTGATATGTATTTCAAAAGCATTTTTAACTTTTTTTTTTTCTCTAAATACTGCGATAAAAACTGCTGCTAAATTTTAAAGCATAAAAATAGACACTTTTGAAAACACAATTCTAAGTTAGGTTGAAAAGATGATAGAAACCATTGTAAATGAAACAAGTGCGTGTTTTTAAATATCAGAATTCTAAACTGTCTCAATTTTTTTATTTTATTTTTGAGAAACGCTACTTGTGAATATGTAATCTTACATCCAATCTATCTAAAGATTTAGATAATTTTTATACTTTTAGCATTAACAAACAAAAGTGTGATAATACTAGTGCGAAAAAATAAGCTTTTAAACAAAAGTGTAAAATCTATACCTAATTTTAGATGTGCAGATATCATTGCTCAATATTTTTTTTCTTAAGTTAGGCAAGAGAGTAGTAAGGGTCAAAGTATTTTATGGCCTATTTATTTGCCTGTAATTGAACTTTCAAGTTGAAAATAATTTTCAGTTGAACTTAAGTTCACGAAAAATATATTTTCTCACTGCTGTTTGTTTGATAAAAAGTCAATAACTTTAAAATTATAATTACCTTACTTTTATTTATTTATTTATTAAAAAATTTCACACTAACAAGAGAATGAAAAAATATTATAGCATTAATTTTTTATTATTTTTTTTAATATTTTTCTCTTTAGTAATTGAAGCAAATTACGACATTTTGAAAAAACAAAGTAGTAAGTAACTTTACCTCCCTCCGCTTTCGATTTTTAAATTTACATAAACCATAGTATTATAAAAAAAAGATAATCATATACAGTAAAACTAACGATCAAAATAAAAATGTACAGAACTTATTTGAATTATAAATTATTTCAAATTGGCTGTCCAATCTTTCAAAATTTTAATTTTACCACCGAAACTTTCCTTTTGTTTGATTTTAGTCGGTCAACGATACATTGACTTCAAAATATAAGCTAGTTACTTATTTTAATAAATTTATAATTTCAAGAATAATAAATATGTAACGATAAATGATGCATTTAATATTTGAAGTCAAAATATTATTAACTAATTCAAATTAACTAAAATAAAAAATAAAATAATAAAATAAAAATTTGAAAAATGAGATAGTTTAATTTAAAATTTTTCATAGATCAAATAAAATCTATTTATTTTTATAAAAAAAGAAAAGGAAAAACTTCAAAAACCCCCTGTGATTTCGCACTTTTTTATTTTAGTACCCTGTGGTTTAAAGTGTATTAAGTTAGTACCCTGTGGTTTCACACTTTCTCACTTTAATACCCTATGGTTTAAAGTGTATCAAGTTAGTACTATGTGGTTTTATTTTTATATCAAATTAGTACTCTGTGATTTTATTTTTGTATCAAATTAATATCCTGTGATTTTATTTTTTTCTTAATAAAATATTAAATCACAAGGTATTAAAGTAAGAAAGTGTGAAATCATATGGTACTAACTCGATACATTTTAAGCTATAGAATACTAAAGTAAAAAAATGCGAAATCACATAGTAATAATTTAATAATTATATGGTTTAAAGTGAGAAAGAGTTATTATTCCCGCGTGCAACCACTTCGTTAACCTCCTTCCACGTGGCGCTCTCCCACATGCGCACCGTGCCACGGTGACGTCACTCTACCTTAACTATCACTTTATTTATATTTTAATTACTTTATTTTTTTAAAATTTTAATTTAACTATTTAATTTGAGAAAATTAATAACTCTTTAACATTATTTATCCTTATAAATTTATTTAGCATATTTTATACAGTTTCCGTAACTGTAAATTCATTAAAACAAATAATTTACTTAATTTTTATATTTCATATTCGAAAAGCCATAAACTTACTTAAATCAAACAAAGTAAAAGATCTTCAAGTAGGTAATAACAATACAATCCCACACTATTTGGGTTTAATTTTTTTTCTTTTTCATTTGCAAATATAATTATTATTCACAGTTTTTCAGATTTTTCACAGCTTTGATTCTGATCTCGTTTAATTATATGTTATTCTTCACAGTTTTTATGTACTGAACTAAATTAATCATTACTATACTACGGAATTAGATTCATGAAGCTAACGCAAAAGTCTCAACTCATTCATTGAGACACTACCAACAACAACACCACGAAAGACCATCCGTTACTAAAGCAAGTGGCAAAAAATTTAATAATTAGTATCCGAAATTCAAATTTGAATTTTAGTTGATTCATATTTCTAACTAAATTTATTTCTGAATAAAATAAACGAAGCAGGTTACGTGCTATCTATATCTCTCAAAAAAAACAACAACAACAACAACAACAACAACGAAGGTAAGATTGGCTGAAACTAAGATGTAATAAGATTATTATTAATAGCCAGCAGCAGTGTCTGCTACTTTTTCTACGGCGGCAGTTTCAGCTGAGAAGACTGCAGAACGATATGCAAAGGAGGAGGGCGGGCTGCCCGCGCGGCGCGGCGCGGGGCGGGGTCTGGAAGGCGGCGGCCGCGGCTGTCATAGTGGATAGCCCCAGAGAAGTCCAGCGGCTGGCACCGCTCCCCCAGCAGTATCGTGCGCCGCCACACCCCATCCTCGTCCTCGTCCTCATCGTAGTCCTCCGCCATTGCACCGATGATTCGGTTCCTCTCTTCAGCTGCTGGAGGAGTAGTGAGCTGTTTCTTTCGGCGACGACCGGGACTGAGGCAGAGGAGCGACGGCACGGACGGCGGCTTGCGGCCGGTGAGGACGAGGCCGAGCTTCCGGGAGGCACGCGACACGTGCCGGGTGCACGTGAGGACCAGGGTGGACATGGAGTGGAGGAGGTCGCCTATGGCCATGGTGGGGACTAGTCTCTTTTCCTTTGCAAAGAGTCTGTATATATATATATATATATATATATATATATATATATATATATATATATATATATATA
>NC_033636.1:8444755-8657255 GCF_001540865.1 Ananas comosus
CCTAGGTAGTTGTAAGAGGGAGAGAGAGAGAGAGAGAGAGAGAGAGAGAGAGAGAGAGAGAGAGAGTCTCTTGAGATGCGTATAAGAGGCTAAGGTGATCGAAGTGTGTGTAGAAGAATAAATGAGAAACACCCCCACAAATATGAGAAGGTTGTTGCTTGGACCGGTTCTTTAGACAGGAGAAACACAGAAATAATAATAATAATAATAATGAAAAAGAAGTGGCCGGATATGCATATGTAAAGGATTGTATTTTTTTTTTTTTTTTTTTTTTTTTGCGTATATAAGCCTATAAACATGTAAAATTGCATGGCTGATGGAGAGTTTGTATTTTAGTGTGAGAAGAGAACTAGTGTTCATAAATAATAGTCGTTCATCAAAAAGTTTTAACTTTTTTTTAGTAAGAAATTTATCAGAACGTTGAAACTGAAAAGGATAATCTTATTAATTAGTATTTTAACTCAACACTCATTTTCTAGCTGATGTAGGTGGATAAGCTTTAGCAATAAGATGTTAAGATTTACATGAGGCATTCCAGCCTCATGGTCCCTCATCAATGTCTGAAAATATGTCCCAAAAAAAAGGGACACTAAGCATAATCATAATCCATGATAAATGCAAATAGATTTAATCATCAATCATCAAGAGAGAGAGAGAAACATGGGTCATGCTTCAGATGATATACCACAATGTCAAGATGTTAACTAGTTGGATTGCTGGATGATTTTGTGTATAATAATTTTCTTATAATTCTTAATCAACAAGTATGTGATCTGATCACAAATCCATTATATATAGAACCTGCCAGAAGAAAAAAGAAGGAAAATATAAAACACAGAGTACTAGTTGGATTTGTGTTCTTAAGACAACTTATTGGTATTAATATTAGTTATTAATTACTTATCTGACTTTTCCATAGGCATTGATTAGTGATTTTAAAGGGATTTGCAGGTGGCAACTGTATTTGAGGTCCAACTCTGAGTTCCTTCCATAGACTTGAAAACTACTTGAGTTGACAAAGTGATATAATAATATGATGAACTTAGATACTTCTATGATAATTACTAACATGAAATGGCTCTTTTACTTCCTCTCTCCCAATCTTTTTGTCATTCTGCTCTTAATTCTTGTACAGGGTTGCGTCCCTCGGAACCATGCGTCGACCTCATGCTTTGCTGCTGATTTATAGCGATCGCGATGGTTGGTCGCCGCCACAGCCGTTGAGAAGTTACACTCCATCTCTTTATTCCCTTGTTGCTTCATGAGAACCCTAGAATTTGTCAGCATCTCCCAGATGCAAGGTCTTCTGAAGATTTAAGCAGTGTTTATACTCCACATGCTGATATACTTAACCTTGTGATACATTTTGTGATTAATCTAATGGATCAATGCCTACAGGTTTCCTAAATCCATCTAATACATTCAACACTTCATTATACACGCATTTCATATTGATCATGCACTTGGGAGGGGCTACTAATACTGTTAAGCGGCAGTTCACTAACAAATAGTTGTTGTCCATCTCATACGAAGAGTTAAACTGATTTCAATGTCTTTGCTCACTGTATAAGACCAACCATTTCCTAATCTCCAGAAACAGCAAGTAAATTGCTTACACCTTGCTTACCAAACCGAGAAACTTTTTCAGAGTTATGATCTGCTTGGAACAAACTTTGCTGGTGAGTCCATCTGTGCTACAATTCATACTCAATGTGCTGATCCAAAGTAAGTTTAAGATTCTGTTACCATCCTTAGTCGAAGTCAATTTCGCAGTCCAACGTGATCCTGTCTTACTATAGTGAATCTATAAATACACTCATTGTGACTAATTACTAATGCTATCACATTATGGAGACTAGGTTATCAAACACCATGCACAAGATTTATCAATCTCCAAAATATATTATTCAGCTCATCGGTGTAAATCTGTATTTCATCAATATTTAACAAGGTTCTCTCAAAAAAAAAAAAAATCAATATCTAACAAGGATGTCACAATGAGTGTATTTATAGATTCACTATAGTAAGACAGGATCACGTTGGACTGCGAAATTGACTTCGACTAAGGATGGTAACAGAATCTTAAACTTACTTTGGATCAGCACATTGAGTATGAATTGTAGCACAGATGGACTCACCAGCAAAGTTTGTTCCAAGCAGATCATAACTCTGAAAAAGTTTCTCGGTTTGGTAAGCAAGGTGTAAGCAATTTACTTGCTGTTTCTGGAGATTAGGAAATGGTTGGTCTTATACAGTGAGCAAAGACATTGAAATCAGTNTATTCAGCTCATCGGTGTAAATCTGTATTTCATCAATATTTAACAAGGTTCTCTCAAAAAAAAAAAAAATCAATATCTAACAAGGATGTCACAATAAGAGCAACCAATGTTTGTCCATACTTTAGGTTTACTATTGTCAACTAGAAAATGATTCTAAATTGATAATTAAGGCTTACAACCTTTCTCACCTCGGTGAGGCACTATTTTAATTGTGATTGATTAGTTCAACAATGGGATGTTCTTCTCGAACTTTAATATGTGAATAACAAGTTCTCCCACTGTTTAGTTTTGCGCTTTTAGCCTTTCAGAACAAGTCACATACTTGCCAAGTAGAAGTGGGAATTTTCCTAACCAACAGAATCAAGATTTAAAATGGGCTTCCGAAACCCAAGCTCTGGTTCTGCTTCTCTCTGAAGCTGTTCAATTGATGCAAATTACAAAGTTTGGATCACTTCCCGAATGCTCTACTCAAACAGCACAACTGCGAAAGCACTAACTGACTCCATTACACAAGTTGCATATTCATCAATGATAAGCATTGCAAGTGAATTTAGAAGATTAAGCAAGAACAATTCCTCTTTAATTCAAGCTAAATTTAGCCATCAGAGAAACAAAAGCTACATTTACCAACAAAGAGATCGAATACCATGATTATCATGTTAATCAAAAGATTTTATCTCCTATCACAAACAAACCAAAATTATTTAATATACAGTTAATCAAAGTAGTACACATACAAAATCTAAGAGAGATTTTCAGAGAGAGAGAGAGAGAGAGGGACAGAGATGCTTATCTCTTTAGCTGTTCTTCTCTCTCAAGCCCTCTTCTTGTTCATGTTGTTCACCAACTGCCCCATCTGAAACCTCCAGTACACGAAATAAGCAAGCCCTAGTCCCACCAACACAAATGCCCACACCATCTCCCCTTCCTCCTCCTTCGCCCACACAACCTCCTCTATCCTATACCTCTTTCCGCCATTATTGCCCCCATCATCTCCAATTCCCAAATTACCATTCTCCTCCGCATTCGGCGGTGGCGTCACGAGCACGTAGGCGCGGTTCCCCTCGCGCACCGCCGCACCTCTTGCCACTCCCCCCTCCACCATCGCCTCGTCGTACACCGCCGCCTCCCCCCACCCGTCCCCGCTCTTCAGCCACCGCACCCTCCCTCCCCCCGCAACCACCGCCGATCCGTCGCTCTGCACCGCCACCGCAATCGCCTCCGCCGCGAGCGCCTTCGCCCCCCCGCCGCCGCCGCCGAGCACCTCCCTCGCCGCCCCGTCCTCGGCGTCCACCTTGAACACCCTCCCCGTGCTACCTTGCGCCGCGAGGAGGAACCCGCGGCTGACGTGTGCCGCCCCTCCGAGCGCTCCGGATCCGTAGATCGGGGATTGGGAGAGGACGGAGGGGATCCCCCGCGCGTCGACCTTCCAGACCACGCCACCCCCGGTGACGAAGGCGTCGCCGGTGGCGGGGTCGACGTCGACGGCGCCGGGGACGGCGGAGGGGTCGGGGAGCGGGGCGGCGAAGATGCGGCGGTGGGGGCGCGGGGAGCGGAGGTCGTAGGAGGCGAGGGCGGCGGGGCGGGCGAGGGCGACAAGGAGGCGGCGGCGGGGGGCGTCGACGGCGAGGGCGAGGGCGGGGGAGGAGGGGGGGACGGAGGGGTCGGAGACGAGCTCCTCGACGACGCCGGCGTCGGAGACGGAGGAGACGGAGGGGCGGAGGAGGGAGCCGACGAGGAAGTGCTGGGCTGTGGGGTCCCAGGCGAGGCCGCTGGGCACGTCGCCGGCGATGGCGAAGGTGATGACGTGGCGACCGCGGCCTCCGCCTGCGCCGGCGGAGGGCTCCGGCGAGAGGAGGAAGAGGAGGAGGAGGAGGGAGGCGAAGAGGAGGAAGAGGAGGAGGAGGAGGAGGTAGGGGGAGGGTTTTGGAGGGGAGGAAGAGGACGACATGATCGAAGCGCTCGTGCTTGGGTGGGTCGGTACAGAGAGGTTGGACTTTTGATGCAGAGAGAGAGAGAGAGAGAGAGAGAGAGAGAGAGAGAGGGGGATGAGGATGATGTCTTTAAGATTCGGGAACGAATACTCGCCCTCAATCGGACGGCTAGATAGTTCTTAATATGATTTTTCCCTACAGTGACTTCACGTAACAACTATTAAATTCTTAATCTACTGTACCAGATATAGTTAATTAATACATATTTCTCTCAAAAATATTTATATTATAAAATTTTTAATAAAAAAAATGTGCAAAACTCCCGGAAAAGGTTAATGATTTATAAATATACGCCTAAACTTTTAAATAGAGCAATTAAATTTTATGAACTTTATGAAATAGAATAAGAGTTTTCTATTCATAAGCAAAGTTACTAATTAAAAAGCATTCTCCATTGCATGTCTTGTATACAATTTTTTACTAAAAAAAAAACATATTTGCGCTAGTTAAAAGTTTAGGCGTATATTTATAAATCATTAACCTTTTCCGGGAGTTTTGCACATATTTTTTACTAAAAAAAAAACATATTTGCGCTAGTTATGATGTATGGGAATTGAAAAATATAGTTTATTCTTTTTTTATTTTTGTTACTTTTTCTGTATCACATAATAAACAAAATAGATTTCTTCTTTATATTTAAAGCGTTACAATATTATATCTAATATAAATGATCAAAATAACTATAAAATTTTCTCAAAAAAATAACTATATAATTAGTAATTTTAATTTGAAAAGAAAAACTTATTAAAATATTTGATAAAATTTAAGGAAAAAAAATTTTCTATTTTCCAAAATTAGTAGTTCAGATGCCTTGCAGTAATATTGCTAAAGGTTATTAAGTCTTTGTACAACTTTTATCTTTTTAATCAATTTAAAATATTATTTATGCTCTGCAACCTTGATCTATGCAGGGAGCTATAAGTAATTTTATTTATTTTCCAAAATATTCTCTCTTTATTTTGCGTTAGCAAAGAAGATCAAATTTTAGCACCCAAATCACATTGGTGAAAAGCAACACCCGCCATTTATTAGTACACGCGTTCACATTTAAAACACGCATGAAGTCGAGGTCCCAAGTTCGAATCCTGATTCACATTTTCAGCTAAGTTTATTTCTAAATGAAATAAACGAAGCAAATACCGTAGGGGTGGAACTGGGTCCGAGCCTAAATAAGGCCCGGCTCGATGGGCCATGTTTGGGCCGGGGTTTGGGTGTTAAAAATTTAACTTTGGATTTGGGCCGGACTTCAAAATTTAGGTCTGAAAAAATTTTGGGCCTATTTGGGCATGTCCAATCCCGGCCCGAGCCCGACCTAAAAGCCCGATATATTAATTATTAAAATAAAATATTTAATTATATATATAATATTTATTTATAAAAAGAATAAATTATATAATATATCATATATAGTATATGTGTTATTAATGGTATATACTTATATATATATGAGGATATATTATATATTAACAAAATATTTAGTTCCATATTAGGATATATTAAATAGTATTATTATTTATAATTAATTAATTATACATATCTATGAGTAAATATATGGTACATATTATTATTATTATACAAATAAAATAAAAGTGTTTATGTATTATATGATAAATGTATAAAATGGGCCTTCACAAAGCCGGATGGGTATTTGGCATTAGGCTTGGGCTTGGGCCGGGCCTTAATTTTCAAATAAAATTGGGTAAAAGCTTGACCCGAAGCCCAACATTTTCTTTTGGGCCGGGCTTGGGCATAGTATTACCCGACCCAAGCCCGGCCCNGGATATATTAAATAGTATTATTATTTATAATTAATTAATTATACATATCTATGAGTAAATATATGGTACATATTATTATACAAATAAAAGTATTTATGTATTATATGATAAATGTATAAACTGGGTCTTCACAAAGCCCGATGAGTATTAGGCATTGGGTTTGGGCTTTGCCAGGCCTTAATTTTCCAACAAAATTAGATAAAAGCCCGACCCAAAGCCCAACATTTTCTCTTGGGCCAGGCTTGGGCATAGTATTATTCGACCCAAGCCCGGCCCAGTTTCACCCCTAAAATAGCGTAATACCTATATATATATATATATATATATATATATATATATATATATATATTTTAAAATAATTGCTTTAAGACAAGGTCGAAAACAGATCGGATTTTTTGACATCACCATTTTCGCATTCATATTTTTTTTAATACAAATTTGTATTCAAACACTTGTCTATATAAACTAAAATTAGAGCGAATAATACATATAATTATATAATTAAAAATTTATACTTGCGTTCAAACTTTACACGATTATATTTTATTCAATAAAAATTCTCTCTCTACTATATATATTAATAGTTGAATAACATCAAATTTTTTAGAAAAATTATATTTACATGTATATTTTGTTTATTTTTTTAAATATGAATACAAATACGAATATATACGTTGATCACTAATTTTTTATTTCGATCGGAGTTTATTTATACTATTTTTACCCGTAGTGCCCCAACTATGACATAAGCTTAGTTTGGTATTGAGACTTATCTAACGTTATTAGATAAAGTAGAGTTTAGAAAAAAATATATAAAAATATTCTTGTGCATTTTTCGATGGGCCGTAAAAAATATATCGTAACTGACTCATCGTAATATGCGAAACGCCGTATGAAAAGAAATAGAATATTTTTTCAACGTATATTTTTACTGTACGTAACGCAATCTCTCCGTAATTCCAAACGAAGCCATAGAAGCAGTCAAGCAGATCAACTGTGGTCGAAGGCGGTGACTCGGCGAGTCGGACTCGCCGACTCGCCGACTCGGAAATCCCCATCACCCATGCGCCAAAAATATCTTCCGAAGCCACGCCACGTCACCTGCTATTCGCCCTCCTCGAGCCTCTAGAACCTTCCGATCCGAACCTTCCCGATCCGAACCTTCCCCATCCTTCTTCTCTCTCCCGCCTTAATCCCCTCGGGACGAGATATTTTCGCCTCCTCCTCCTCCTCTTCCTCTATATATACGTCGCAACGCAGGGCGACAATGGCGATAGCGATCGTAGTTGCAGGATACAACGCCACGGATGGGGACGGAGCAGCGCAACGGACGGCCCAGATCGTACTACGCCGTGCTCGGCGTCGCCGCCGACGCCTCCCGCGCGGAGATCCGCGCCGCTTATCGGAGACTCGCCATGGTTGGTGATCCCGAGCTCTCTCTCTCTCTTTCTCTCTCTCTTCCCCTAATTTGGATGATTCAATTTTTGTTTATGTCGTTGATTAGAGGTAAAAGTTGTATGGAAAGCATTTTGAGACAGATTGATTGTTTCTTTCTTTAGCTCTTGATTTCTTTTATTTGAGTTTTTAATGGGTAATTAAGCTAAATTTTTGTCAAATTTTTTGGTTTGATTAGCTAGAAGAAGGTAATTAACCGAGTTTAAACTATTAAATTTGATTAATTTGTCAATCGATTAGGTAAAACCCCTGATGTATTTTCGCTAAAATCACTTAAACTCCAAAAAATTCAAAAGTTGAGGGGATCTCAATGCTTTTTTTTTTTTTAATTTTACCTTAATCATAGTATGGAGGGTTACAGTTTATGGAAACATAGTAGCTTATTAATCCGAGGGGATTAGTTTAATTAAAGTTGATCGGCATTAATTGTTGATTAATGGGTAATTATAAGCAGAGATGGCACCCGGATAGGAATGGGAGGGAGCCGTTCATGGTGGATGAGGCGAAGAGGAGGTTTCAGCTTATACAAGAGGCTTACCAAGGTAATTAACAATTAACTACTTGGGGGGGAATTAACATTTTTTTTTTGGTATTATTTAAGTCATTTTCATCCATTAGTTGGAGAGTTTATTGAATGTAAACAGTGATTTCCCTAAATTTAACTTTTAGTGGCGGATTGTGTTAGCTGTTAACAGCAAATACCAAGTAAAGGCGGTAATTTTAAAAAATTTCTATTGAATTTTAAGAGAATAATTCAAATCACGATGATTGAATGTTGAGGGGAATTGTCATATAATATTTTGTTTTGTTTTGCACTGTGGCAGTGTTATCGGATCAGAAGAGGAGGGCATTGTATGACGCAGGCTTATATGATCCGGTTCAAGACGAGGAGGAGGAGGTTGAGGTAAGAAATCTTGTGCATTTTAACCGAGTTTGAATCTGCGGCTTACACATACCTGTTTTTGTAGGAAAGAGCAATTAGGTACCGTTAATGCACTTAAATTGATGTTCGGTCGAGGCTGGTTGGTTGGTCGTAGTGGAATTTGACCTTCTACTTTCGTGCTTGTTCCTTTGCAGGGATTTCACGACTTCATGCAGGAAATGCTGTCGCTCATGGCTACCGTGAGGAGAGAGGTAAATTTCGAATACTTCAAACCTGTTCCTGTCATCGTATGGGACCACATGATGTTAACTAGAGGGGCTTCTATAGGGATTATTATTCAAATCAAATCATTATAGTTGTAATGCTGTTGTTTCTCACACTTAATATTGTCTTTTACATTGTTGCATGTAGTTTTCAGATTTTAGATGACTTGAAGTTTAAACGTATAATGCGATAAATAACCACCAAATAACATAGGAATGATGTGCCTTTATTGTGTATCTTACATACAGGCTTCAACTTGGATTGATAAGTTAATATAAACCATCTTTTCTACCTACTCCTTTGTTTTGAACTCTTTTTCGAGTGCAGTAACCATTGCAAAAGCTGATGTTTACGACCACCACTGGGTAGCGAGTTAGATGATATCACGATACCCTTGTTCCTGAGGCGTGGCTTCCCGGTGTGCATCCTGCCTTGAGCAGGAAGTGGTGAGTGCATTCTCCACAAGCATGTTCAACAATGAATTCACGTTTTAAACATGCAAAGAGATGATCGAGATGAGAGGACTTTCCTCAAAAAAAATTGAGGCAGAAGGTTTTTTTGAGGCAGAAGGAAAGTGCCGACATGGTTTAGCGATTTAGACTTAGACTAAGCACTGCACCCATACTGTAGGTGTTCGGTGGCTGCATTGCTCGTGGTTTTTGAGGAAGCTTAAAAAGTGGACCTTGCTCAAATAGATGAGAGGTGCAGCCCGCAAGTGGGCTGCTCTTCTGGGCCAAATAAGCCCATTGTTGGATATTGCTTGTGACTCGCTAAAACATTGCGTGCTTGCATGACTATCGAATAACCCAACTTACATTTTCAACTCATTTATTGGTGGCAAAAATGTTTAGAACTTTTATTCAGTCAATCTGATATATAATATATGCTCTTTCAGAACTATCTTGTATAAACTCGTTCTATTTATTTATCTTAAATAATTTAAATTGCATTTTAATCTGGAGTGCAAATTGAACATTAATTAGATGGTCAAAGGTGATTTGAAAATGGGAGCCTTAACCCAATTTTGTGTTTGTTCCTGCCCTGAAAGTTCTTCTACCTTACTTTCCCCACATAACAAAACAACTGAAGATGAGACGAGAAATTTCTGTATAATATATCTCTGAACTATGCAAAAATTAGTAGGCATGAAAGCAGTCGAAGACTCCTAGGATATGGGTAGAGTTGTTGTTATTCATCAAGTTACATATTGCTGAAGGAAATTTTTAAAGTTTAGAAAAAAGATAAGGCCCCTGTTAACCAGAGCTTGGATTTGGATCCTAACCGAGCACATTATTTTCAAGCATGGACTATTTTGGATGTTACGTGATCTTTTTGAAGGATGTAGAGACAAATGCATGCCTTTTCCATTTTGATTCTTTTTTACAGTTTTCCTTTGAATTTCTTTTACAAGCTCTAGATTACTCCTACCCCGCATTGTAAGAAACTCGTCCGCTAGATAGTTTTGTAGGGATGCTCAGCATTTTTGGTGCCGTAGAGATGAACGCCATTTAAGGCTGAAGGAAATGGATTTTTTTTTTTTGGTTTCATTGCGCCTCTTTTTTTTGTAATTACTATAGTTGTGATATTACTGGTATTATCTAGAGGGCCTAAATTTTGCTTTGTCATTGTTTGACGCGCTTTATAGGAGACCCAGTGCAGCATTGAAGATCTCCAGCGGATGTTGGATGAAATGGCCCAGAGTTTCGCCCCAACTCAACCTCCTACCTATTGCTTCGGCGGCAAAGGGGCTTCTACAAACCCCAAGAGACCTGCCACCTATTGCTTTGGCGGCAGAGGGGCTTCTACAATCCCCAAGAGACCTGCTACCTATTGCTTCGACGGCAGAGGAGCTTCTACAAACCCGAAGAGGCACTGCGACAGAAATGATGCAACGACCAGGTGGTGGTCGAGTTCGCATGTGTCTGGGGTTGATATGTTCGGGCACGCTTCGTTTTGCTAAGATTTCTGCACTAGAAGGCAGGAGGATGAGAATTTCATTCTCAAGTGTCGCGAAGTACGTCGGACCCTGCATGTAAATGAAAACTGTTGATTGCACTTGCCTCTGTAAACTTGCTGTTCTTGTACTGATTGTGTGGATGTTTGAATTGCGGGTAGTGCATCCAGCTTTGCTGAAAAGAGCATGTTGAGACACTGGAAAATAAGATTGATCTGTTAGTAATCTATAACTCAAGTTTTCTGCTGTTTTCTATTTAGAACATCTCTTATGTGCGAATTCACTGTGTTAAAGTTGGTTAATGAAGTGCTATTTGAGCAGCGCAGACGCGGGTATGCCTCGCTGATTAATCAGTAACGAAGATAGTTTAGATTCAAAATTTGGATCCATATCCGTATCTGATGAAAGGATCGAATCCTGGTGTGGACCAGATTCGGTTCATTTCGTCAAATTTTTCGACCTTTGGTACTGTAATGAGAGAGGTTTGCATTTTTGCTGAGTGATTTGTGGTCTTATCTTGCACTTGCTATTGGTATTAGGTATAGCAGTACTGTTATTTATTGTAAATGGCTCTTACTGAAAATAAAAACAGAAGCCAAGCCAAATAGAAACGTTGCAGGAGCTCATTTAAAGTCCACCACCTGCTTATTTTTATTGGTTAGGGTAGGTGAATTATGAGCAGTAGTTGGGTTAGTGTAAAGTGAGAGCAGGTGTGGTGGTCTTCTATACTATACAAGAGTTAATAGCATGTATGTAGTAATCAATCATATTGTAATCATTCAAACAAAGTAAATGTACAATTTTACCAAATATTCTTATAAGGTAACACAAATCAACCATAGGGCAAAAGCTACAGCACATGGAAACTAGAAAAAAAAGAGAAAAAAAAAAAAAAAAAAAAACCCTGCGATATTTCCCCAAATAAATCCAACATGCATCTTATCAAAGTAAAAACATAACTGCTAACACGATCGGTAAAGCCACAGAGAATGCACCATGCACATGAATCCTCGAAGGAGCCACCGCCGAGGACAGAGGCGGCGGCGGGAACTTGTAGTAGAACGGATACCACGGCAGGATCGGGTTCGGGGGCGGAGGAGCTGCAATGTAAGTGTAGAAAGTAGGAGGAGAAGGTACATAGCCTGATGTTGACGGCGACGACGGTGGAGGATAATAATAGTAATAACCATTATCCCCCGCTCCCGGGCGCGGAGGAGAGTAAGAGTAACTGTAAACAACCTGCGGCGGTGGCGGCGGTGGCGATTGGTAAGTTACGGTGGATGCGGGCGGCGGTAGACACGGGTACGGGCATTCAGGAGGCGAATAAGCTGCGGATACCGGAGGAGAGTGTGCATAGAAGAATAGAAGAAGAACAAAGGATATGAGTTTGAATGTGAGGAATTGGTGCAAGTACTGGAGAGCCATGTTTGTATAAGTTGCTCTAGAGATGTATTGGAATAGCATGTATAAAAAGGAGCAAATGTATATATGCACAACACTTTGTGCACATCTACATACTCATCTATATACTATTCAAGTGATCACATTAGTATTTTTTTTGTCACTCCATAACATTTTCTATAAAATATAATATTGTAGAGAAAAATAATATTAACAAAACTATTTATATTTCGAAGGTCAAAAAGACTATATTTATTGAATCTGATTAAATTTTGTTAGTAGGTAGTGCTTATTTTAACTTGTACATATCCTAGCCATGAAAACATGAAAACTTTGCTTTTTTTAATCCACTAAACAACTTTATCAACCACTAAATAGTTCTTCTTTTGGGTAAAGATGTATAAAACTAACCTAACCTAGAGACCATTTTAATTCGACTACTTAATCTAACCTTTCAATTTGTTTGATTTAAATAATTTGATCGTTCTTTCAATATAAAATTTAAAATAGTTACTTATTTTAATTGATTTATAATCACATAAATTGTATAAAATATATTAACTAAATCTGTAAAGGTAAATGATCCGTTCAAAGTTTGAAGTTAAAGGTCACTAATTTACTCAAATCAAATAAAAAGTTAGGTAGTAAAATCAAAATTTTTAAAGGCTAGATAATACGATCCAAAAGGGTGATAGTTGAGGTGAATTTAATACATTTTTACTTTTTTTTTGTCTTGACCAAATAAGCTCAAAGCAGTAATTTATATAAACCATAATCTTTGATTAGGTGAAGAGGGTAGTAATTAACACAGGACATTACACTAAATAAAATCACTAGTTAATTAAACCAACCATAATTTTTTATTAGTTGCATGAGTTGTAATAAAATAAATAGATGCACGATTATTAGAGTAATTAATCTATTAGTAGACCCTTGATCGAAACTAAACTCTACTTTTAATTAGTAACAACTTGTAGGGCTTACTATTTTAATGAGTTGGTATTAATAATAAGGACCTTTATAAGCATCACTAACTAATTTTTATTAATTAATATATATTACATTAATCGCATGCAAATTATACGTAAAAGTTAAGCGTTCATTATACGGAAAGGATCATACAAAAAAAATTTAATTATACCGCCGACACCGTTGGATAATAAGGCATGTAATATTTCATTCAATGATTAGTTGATTTTTGTGTTAATTAATGACAACAATTAAGTAAAGAGTAGTTCAATAGTTTAAAATTCAAAATTTATTGAGCCTAAGTACATAACTTGATAATCACATTAAGTTTTTATGCGAGTAATTAGAAAAAATGGCAATAAAAATATGAGTAGGAAAGGATTTTTTGACGAGAAACAAATACAAGAGTGAACCTTGTTATATCTCAGAAAACTACATTTCTATTATCACAAGATTTTATGGCACAAAAGCAAAAACTTTAATTCGAAATTTCTACATATTTGGTATGTAATTCTCTTAACACAGCTCTACTCAAATAACATGTATGCACGTAACAAAATATTGCACTCTACAGCAGGACCAAAATGACATTTCAATACAATGCCTAGCTAGTATTCACTTTATCCCATAAATAATCCCAAATTATGCAAAATTTTTAAAGTAACATGGTATAAAATGATTTTGCTCCATATACACAATTATACACAATTATATTGCTTCATCAAGGGAAATGTTGGGTTGGTCCTCAACATGGAGCAGGTGGTATCTTCCTAATTGAGAAAAATGAAGAGAAATAAAATGGTTGAGTAGTTATATAAGAGAGTAGTTATATTTCTCTTATCTCAATTAGCATACTAATACTATATATGTGCTGTGTCATTTTTGTCAATATCCACTATCTTGGACTTAAAAATTTTAAAAAAAAAGATAAATTTTTTTTTTTCTTTGGTACCAAACTAAGTGACATTATTGGCATTATCTAAACAAGGGCAAAGATTAGGTATTTAGATTCCATAATACATAATAACTTTGAATCAATATTGATAAAAAAGTTGATAGTTTGATGATAATATATTATGAAAGAATAAATAGTATAATATAACAAATGAAAAGAATTCGAAAGTATGGTAAACTATAATTAAGCCCACATTCCTCATCATTTTGATCATCATCTTTATTGCTTAATTGCAAAATTAACCCTTAATAATTTTCAAAATTGCAGAAATAATCCTTAATTATAAGCTTCAAAATACATGCCATCAAATTTGATTGGGAATTTGAATATATACCCCTACAAATATATGAAATTACATCAATACGTCCACAAAATTGGTGTTTGTTTATGCATTCGCAGCACGCGCTAACGTTTCAATAATATTTATGGAAGAAACAAACATATATATGCAATACATTTTTATTTGTGTAATTTTTGTAGGACATTTGTGCAGTATGTATTATAAATACCAACTTTGTAGGATTATTTTGTAATGTTATATAATTGAGGGGTAAATATACAGGAAATCAATCAAATCTTATAAGCTCTTATTTATCTCTAGATCTTGACTTCTCCAAAAACTCTTTTACTCTGAGAAATAAGCAAAGAAAAAAAAGATAATCTCAAGGTCCGAGAGCAGGACCGTCAAAAATTTTGCCTATGTACTGTGTAATATACAGTATAAAGCTATAGTAGAAAAGGCTGTTGTAGAAAAAAGCACTTCTGCAGAAACTCTAGATAGCTAATCTTTTGCAGTATGTCAGTCAGCCATCATGAGTTAATAATTTACAGATCCCAACAACTTCCTGTGATTAAATTCAAAAGAAATAACTTGACTTGAACTCTATATAATATGCTTGGGTCAAAAGAAAAATTTTTGATTGACTAAACCATAACCATTCAATATAAGTGTCCAAAGTTGTGGATTAATCCCATGACCCAAAAAGCAGGTCTTGACCTGGAAATTCTAAAGCTCTTAATGAATGAATTATTCCCTGCACCAGGTGCACCACCATTTGCCTGAGCAATTTCAATTTCTTTTTTCCTTGCATTATTCTCAATTTAACCATCCAAACGAATATTTTATTATTTAACTCACTGAACGATCGATGACTATATGCATGAATCAATTATAATCTTACACTTATATCATATTTGTAGTACTTTAATTTCAACCATCCAAAATTTAAATAAATAAGAAAAGTCTATAGGTTGTAGTGCGACACACAACGAAATTATCTGCAATTCTATTCATATCGTATTTTCAAATAATTTATAGTGAACAAAAAGTTATGAGTCTGAATCACATCAAAATAACAAAATTGAAATACGTACAAAATGAGAATGAAGAGCAGATTACTGGACGGTGCAGCAACGAAGACATGGTGTAGGATAATCTGATTAGCTTCTTCAAATCTCAGCTCAGTCTGAGTCCTTCTTTGACTGATTCAATCAATCTAGACATTAATAACAACAAGGTCAATTCCCTTAGCAATCAGTTACTTACTTACTTTACCTGTAGCTGCTATAAACATACTCTTTATTTCCAAACACAAACCTTTGAATCAGAATAAGATCAAAGAGAGGGAGGGAAAAAAAAAAGAAGAGAAAATATGATCACTTGGTATGAGAGCATCATGTCCTACTGGCGCCGGCGAGCCTACGAGAGGATCGGGACGTCGGAGCCGTCCGATCCGAGCAGAACAAGTCGTGTCACGCGACCGATCCGCCTCCGACGGCTGCAGCGTCATCGGCGACGGACGAGAACGCCTTTCGCAAGGCTCCAGCTCAAGGCCTTGTCGCCTCTCCGACTGCTGGCGCGGTTGAGGGACGTCTACGTGGACGCGATGCTGGGGATGGCGAGGGACGACCGCGGCGGCGGGAACGTCGTGTCGTCGCACCAGGTGACGACGACGACGCCGCAGGGGGTCTGGGTCGGGCGGGTCCCCAGCGCCCGCCGACGGTCGGCGAGCGCGCGATCGAGCGAATTCGAGAGGAGAATGATGGTGCTGCATTTGTGCAACTCCCTTGGAGCCAATCCTGAGCTGCTGCATAGTTAGTGAACTGGTGTTAAGATAGATAGAGAGAGAGATTTGCTGCTTCTAAGAAATCTTGTGAATTATGAGAAATTTATCACTTTGGATTCGATGTTGCATTTCTAATTAATTTCGGTGTTTTAAAGAACAATCAACACTTTTATTGCTCAATATATATACATAGTTCTTCTGAGATTTACCGAAACAATATGTCATATGCAGTGGAAAAGCTTGGTAACAAAATAATTCTATGATGATTCACATTTCCAGCTAAATTTATTTCTAAATAAAATAAACGAAGCGGATAGCGTACTATTTATCTCTTAAAAAAAAAAAAACAATTCTATGTTTACAGTTTTGTTTATGCTTTTGTCTTAACTCATTTTCGTGACAAAAATTTAATACATATATATATTTGTAGAGTTCAGCTATTAAATTAATATCGATAGTACCGAATTTTTAATACTATCGAATTTTTTACCGTTAAATCTATCATTTGATCATTTTTATCCGTTAGCTTATACTATTCAACCAACTACCCACTCAATTCTAAAAAATTTACTATCATCTTAATCAGGGACCATTATCATCCTAACTGTATATTTTTTTATCTAACGACCGAAAATTCTATAATAATATATATAATAATGAAGAAAAAAAGTAAACTGTATGCTTTATTCATTAGGTGAAAATGAATTTAAAATAAAATAATTAGAAATTAGAAATAAAATTTGTTTACTATTGGGATGTGAGTGTAAGGAGGAACAAAAAATTACATATTTTACGGTTTACCCCTAAATAAAATTATGAACAACTTTTTGACCACCGCAGGGTGTAAAATAATAAGAAAAAATTTCAAATACTACCCATATAGTTTCGTACTTTCTCATTTTATTATTCTATAGTTTAAAATGTATCACTTTCGTACCCTTGTGGTTTTATTTTTCTTATTTTGTTATCCTTTCCACTAATTTTTTTCGTTAAATCAGTGACAAAGGTAAAATTAAAGGATACTAAAGTAAATATTTGATAAACTACAGATGAGTATATGAAATTTTTTGTATATAATTTAGGAAAAACTTCAAAAAACTCCATATGGTTTCACACTTTTTTATTTTAATACCATGTGGTTTAAAGTGTATCAAATTAGTACCTGTGGTTTCTCACTTTATCACTTTAGTACCCTGTGGTTTAAAGTGTATCAAGTTAGTACCCTGTGTGCTGTGGTTTTGCACTTTATCACTTTAGTACCCTATGGTTTCACACTTTATCACTTTAGTACCCCTATAGTTTAAAAAATCACATGGTGCTAACTTGATACAAAATTAAAACCACAGGGTACTACAGTGATAAAGTGCAAAACCACAGAGTACTAACTTGATACATTTTAAACCACATGGTACTAAAGTGATAAAGTGAGAAACCACAAGATACTAATTTGATACATTTAAACCACAGGATACTAAAATGAAAAAAATTGAAACCACAAGGGTGGTTTTTGAAGTTTTCCCTATAATTTAACGAAAAGGTACTAAGAGAGCTGATGAAAAGAGAAAAATTAAACTACAGGGTATTAAATTAATACACTTTAAATCATAAAGTACTAAAGTGAGAATGTGCGAAACTACAAGGGTTGTATTTGAAGTTTACCCAAATAATAAGCCACGAAAAGTTTCGAACTTCGTCGTCTCCGATGGGGCGAATCATAAACGCACGCACAAAACCCTAATCTCCATCCAAACCCTAATCCATGGTTCATACAAACACCTCTCTCTCTCTCTCTCTCTCTCTCTCTCTCTCTTGTTGTCTCTCCCAAAATTTCTAGGGTTTTCGCTTACCTTTGGGATTCGCTTTGTCGCAGGATGATCCCGCGGAGGAGCTCGAGCCGCTCTTCGACTACACCCGCGTCCAACCCTCCGAGTTCTTCTACTTCGACGGTTCGTTTCGCGCATCCTCTTTGGGATCCCCATGGTTTTTCGTTCGATCGATCGGTTTTGCGTGGTTTTCTGATCGGTTTTTTAGGCTTTTGGATCGGCAGATAAGGATTTGGAAACGTCGCCGATCTTCGCGCATTGTAAAAGGAAGAAGGTTTCGAATGATGGGGTGAGTAGTTGTCGAATTAGGATTTTTACTGGGTTTTGTTGTGAAAACCTATTATTATTAGTTTTAATGAGGTAAATTGTGGGTGGAATTGGATTGGAAGGAAAAGGAGAAGGTACGTTGTGAAGATGTGGTTGTGTTAAAAGAAGATGATGGTGTTAAGAAGGGGAACGAAGAGGAGAATTGGTTGCCTCCGCCGCCTCCGAAGCCCCCTGGTTCGGGATTGGATTTGGAAAAGGATGAGACTCTGCAGGAGTTGAGGTACTTCAATTCATTCTTTAATTATTAGCAAAAGCAAAAAAAAAAGAAAAACAAATCTTTCCAGGATTATTTACTATTTCATGATTAGAGCTTCATTAGTTAAGCTTCAGAATTTTATAAAGCGTAGTCGTTTCTTTATTTTCTTTGTGTTTTATTGCTTATGAGTTGAGAGAATCATGTTTCCTGATCAATGGTATTCGTGTCTTAGTTTTTTTATGTTTAACAGTAGCTACAATGTATTGCCTTTTCAATTGCTGCGGCCCAAAGAGGCATCAAAGAACCCATCCTAGCTCCAAATGCTGTAGGTCGATTGTGCACAGGACTGTAGATGTACCGCAATGGAAGTCGTGCGGATTCAGAAGCATCACGAAATCCTTATATGAAAGGACCGGCTTAGCTTTTAGGCATCGAGTTCTTGTATTATGATAGCAGGCCAAGAACAAACTGAAAGTGCATAGCATAAGAAATTCTCTGGGCTATTTTGATGGCTGGTTTTCATCTATCATTTTTCTCGATTGATAAGTCAAAGGGAAATCAAGGGCTATATAGGTGGCAGGTCGTAGGGGTTGGCGACTCTTCAACATGGTATATGGTGGCCATTAGGCAACTGAATTCTTTAAAATGTTCTCTGTCACATGATATCTCGAGTTCAATGGGCTAGCAATTCTAGTGTTGACCAGATTATATGCATGGGTATCGTCACATGCTTATGTGATTTTAGTTTATTGAGCCTCTTTTTTTTCCTCATCTAGGCGCACTACATTTGTACCTTGAGATACCTTTGACTGAGGAAGCACCTAGAGGTGGGATGTAACCAAACAAGGCCTAAATATTTGGTTACTCTGCATCATATCACGCCTCTTCATTCTCAATTTCATTTGCTCATCATTTTTTTCGTCATCTTTATGATTCCGCAGTATCTTTTTGTACCTTGTGAATCTTTTCATGATCTTTTGCCCTTTTTTTACATTTACTAGCTATTTACCTGTTTGCTGATATTAGCACAAGAGTATCTTCAAATAGTTCGGCCAACGTTTTTGAGATGTTACTTATTGCTTTTGATACATTTTTTATCAAATTTTTTTTTTGGTATTAGCCAAATACTTATCTTGCTGTTGGGATTTGACTAATATTTTAAGAACGTATCAGTATCATATTAGATATTCTATATATACATGAGACATGATTATGAAGGATGCAAAACTTATTAAAGGAATCATAAAGTTTTGGATAATTAATTGCCTACTTGGAAGGAATTTCATATCCATTTGTTGTGATGATTGACCACTTTGTTTTCAACTTGTAGGTTAAAGAAGCAGGAATTGGCTTCATTAGCTCGCTCAGCACAAGATGTATTAAAAGATTTGGTGGAAAATGCCGAAAGAGAGCTCAAAAGTTCCAGGGTACCTGCTGAGGAAGTCATTTTAGACTCACCAGAAAAACCACAAGCTGAGAGACAAAAAATTGTTATATCCATTCAGGGCAAAGACGAGCAGAAGCAGTTCCGTGTGTATTCGGTATTACTTCTAAAACAGATCATATATGTTTGATGCAATTCTATTTTATAGTACATACATGAGGACTGGTTAATGTTTTTCATCAATACAGTTTGCATAGTATGAAGCTGACATGAATCTTGAAATAAGCTTGCTAATTACCTGGATTCAAAATTGATCTTTCTATTTTTTTCATGCTTTGAAAATATAGTCAACAAAGGTAGGCACTACAATTATAAAGTTGAGGAGCAACACCTGAATATTAAGCATTATTTAGTTGACTTAAGCTACTTATTAGTGCCATCTTGTCACCCTTTCTACAATTTCACTCTTTCTGTACCATAGGTACTGGTGACCATTTTTGCTC
The DNA here is from genome assembly GCF_001540865.1 of Ananas comosus. Classification (NCBI taxonomy): domain Eukaryota; kingdom Viridiplantae; phylum Streptophyta; class Magnoliopsida; order Poales; family Bromeliaceae; genus Ananas; species Ananas comosus. Next base: position 8,464,987 of record NC_033636.1, read on the forward strand.
TTTTTGGCTCTTTTGTAATGTAACTTCTATATTGGAATCTATCCCAACATTAAACTACTATCTTATGTCGTCTATCTTGGAATATTTTGTGTTTATTGTTGCTCAGAACATAGTTGCATGCCATATATTATCGTACCTATAGTAGTCTAAAAGTTCCTATTATCTTCCAGTTTACACGTCTCAATTTGTTCTTCGGATCATTTTGTGGCTTGATATTTTCGGTGCTATTTCACTTTGGCCATCTTTACTTTCCGGCTGATGATGAATGTTGCAAACTTAAACATTGCTTCTATGTAGCTAATTTCAAGCTGAAACTAATGTTTACCTTCAGGTATTATACGCAGAGAGATTGAGATTGTAAAATAGAAAATCGAAATTGAAAAGTAGCAAATCTCGAAATTGGTTTTCTGTTGGCTTTCTACATTTTGTGATTTCTGCTTATGTAGCTTTCAGAACTACAGACCAAGAATCTTTTAGTGAAAGTGTGTCTTTTTTTCCCGCAACCTGTTTGTTGCCTTAGCTTTTTTGTTTAGTGCTACTGGGGCTAAAATGTGTCGGAAGAATTCTGCTTTGTGCCCTAATTTGCTTTTGGGGTTCATCAGCTCATTAGAAGCTCTCGACTGTTTTAATTTTTCGGTCAGCACTATGAAGTATCGCCTTGCGAACTTTTATAACTTGCGTGATCTTTGTTTCCTGTAGGATGACAAGTTCGAGAAGCTCTTCAAACTGTATGCCAAGAAGACAGAACTCAAGCCGGAAGATTTGACATTCTGCTTCGACGGGGATAAAGTTAGCCCAACTACAACACCTACTGAACTTGGATTGGAGGATGGTGATATGATTGAGGTTCATGTGAAACCACACTAAATATGCCAAAAGGAAGGGTTAATTTCTCGTTTTTTGCGATTTTTGCAAGCAAGCTAACATGTTTAGGCTGGTTCATCAAAATTTTGTGCATTAATTATAACTTTTCCCCTCTGTTTCTTTCAACCGTTTTTTTTTTTTTTTTTTTTTTTTTTTTTTTTTTTTGATTGGGTGGATGTGTATATACATGGACAACAAACTATACAATATTGAAAAGTAGGTGTTTACAGAAAGTGCTGCTAAAGTTTTGGCGTCCAGAAACTGATAATATATTTATATATTTTTTCTTTCAATAGTATGCGCAGAATTGCAATGTAAATCAATAGTAAGTCATTTTTTATGCAGTGCAAGTCATTTGTTTACTACGAAAATAAAAATGTAGTAATAACATACTTTTATGTTAGTTTCAAATTTTGTTTTGTGATCAAAAGCAGTCGATTATTTTAGAATTTGCAATGCGGAAAGAAAAGAAAATTATATCTAGTGGAATATTATCCACTGGCACGGGTTGGTATTTTACATGTAATAAACCACCTAGCTCACGTACGGGCCGCCCGGTCCAACACAGGTTCCGGCCGGGCTGCAGCGCGGCACCGGTAATGTAGTATCCGTGCCGGCCTGGCCCGGACTTTCGGATCGTGGTGGGCCTGACTCTTTGGGCCCGGAAGGCCCGGCAGGCCCGGCCTGAAACCGACATGGGCCGTGCCAGACCGATGTAGGCCCGCGGAACGACCCGCGTGCCAGCCGGGAGAGGACGGCCCGGACTCCCAAGGCCAAGGCAACTTCCCTTCCCCAGGAGGCAGACCTTGGGAAGAATAGTTTTTGGTCCAATTTTGCTCCATTGGACCAAATATCCAGCTTCTTTTAAAAAATTAATAATAATAATTTATAAATTTGTTCTGTTATAATTATTTTTATAAATTTTAAAATTTTTAATAAAAATATCAATTTAAATAGAAATAGTTTATATTTTTTATTTTTAAAAATTTACGTTTTTTAAAAAAAAATTAAAAAACTTAAAGAGTCCGGCTCGAAGCACACAACCCGTGCCTTCCAAGCCAGAGGGCCGTGCTGGGCCGAAGGAGTGTTAGTTCTGGCCCGGCCCGGCCCGGCCCGGCCCGAGTTTAAAATCAGGCCAGGCCGGGCCGGACCAATTCCTAGCCCGTGTTGGCCCAACTAATATGCGTCGTGTCAGCCCAGCACAGCTCACAAAAAAAAAAAAATGAAGGAAAATAAAATTATAAAGTTATTTCTTAACTTTCCATGTGTAGAAGGAGAGGTAGATTAAAGGACAGAAACGACATGTCTTATCTAAATAAGACCGAAGCCATATTAACAACAAAATTATGACCGTCTATTACTACACAATGTAAAACGTTCTACAGAAGTGTATAAACCACATTCAACCTGATTGATTAATGACAAAGAAAAAGAAAAAAAATACATCTTTGGGATCTGGTACTAAATAGCTAAATTAAGATATTAGACCTGGAGATTACATGAGTTAGATTCACGTCTCACAGATAAGGCATTATAATTATACACATGAATACATGTACTTTACATTAGATCATATATAAGCACCCAAGCATGGTGGAGTACTATTTCAGAGAGCAGAAATGAACTCGCGCTAGGGCATACTCCTTTCCCGCCACCCAGACACCGGTTTGCGACCATTGTACATCTTCCCAATCCAAATTCGCCTCCAATACCTGAACGAAGGCGATGCAAAAAAGGTAACAAGTGAACGGGCATATACACAATTATTGGCCATTTAGTATGTATAGAAATGTCGAAACTCAGAGATACACATGTTCTAAGTAATGTAGGCACAAATCGTAACTTTTGAGAGGTACAGACATATAAGTACTAGTATTTTGTAGAGTACGTATATTTTGTGGGGTATGTATACAAGACAAACACTCGAAGGGATCTGCATCACATACGCTATTTGATGAAACATCATACCTCCAAATGTTCCACAGGCAAAGGGATTCCAATAGAACGCATGAATTTCTCGGGCATGGCCTTCTTACAACGAGACCACCGAAAAACATCTACAAGCTCTTCGCGGTCGGTCCAATTTCTCTCCCCATTTTGGTTATGCGAACTGTTGTTTTGAATCTTCTCCTTTTCTCCGTCTGCTGCCTGTGAGGAACTAGAGATTGTTCCATTACAGGCAGCCTTTTCACCATTAAAGCATAGCTCATATCTGTAAGGAATCCACTTTGAATGAGTTAATCATTGCAACTGTAGAAACAAAGCAGGAAGAACAATCCGATCATGAAAGGAATATTTCACATTCAGCATAAAAACAAAAATACTAAGCGATTCTCCATTAGCCCCAGCACAACAGTTGAGCAGGCCTATATACTAAAGAAGGCAGTATAACCAGCAATCTCAACATTACAATAGATAAACTATAAGATAGCACTAAAACACCCATATTAATGAGTTCTCCACGCTTGTCTGCAGCATCGGTGGTGAAGAAATTCAGAGAAAAAGACTAAACAGATCAGTATCAGGAGAAACATCAACAATTCTTACAACTATATCAAATTAAATCGATCTCTGTAAATGCTAATGGCAAAAAGGAGGCATTATTACATTGATGACTATAGAATAAAAACCAAGTAATCAAAAGAAAGATCATACCTATTAAAATGTGTCTCCAAGTATAAAACTTCCCCCTTCTTCAGTCGTGCTGAAGTATAAAGAGGTTTCTTTAGCCCCTTATCAGCAACAATGCTTATACAGTACTTCAGCCTGAAGCAGTTAACATAAAAATTAAAAAGGGAAGTTAATTCAATTAAATTAGCAAGAAAAGAGAATGCAAAAATACAGTCGTCATATTATCACATGCATCCTGTAGTAAGCTTTTTCAAAATAGCAGTACTTTTGAGTTCTAAAAATCCGTGTTTGAAAATGTAGTATGGGAATTCATTATACTCTGTCGAAAAGGCATGTCTAAATAACGCGAACTGCAACTTGTCATTAGTCTACTTGCATCTAAGACTCATCAATTCTAAAATGATATCTTCACGCCCATTTGCAAGGACATAGGGGATTGATTATGCAGACAAAAAATACAGCAAATACGCCTTTATAAATACATGCATATAGCCACTGTATAGGTGAGATTTTATGGATAGAAGAAATCAAAGAGGAACAAAACATTCAGAGACTATGGTTACAAGTTAAAAAAGAACAGAAGCAGCACAATTTCTAGTGGGAAAAGGGTGAACATTGAAAAATCAAAAATCTGGTAGTTGATGTGCAATGTAGTAGCTAAATGAATTAATGAAGCTAGAATTGCATCACAGTATGATTGGCAGTATTAAATAAGCTACATTATCAACATATAAACCGATAAGAGGTATAGTGCAACATTAGTAGGAAAAAGAAGGAAACAGTAAAGATGAAAGGTAAAGTTTGAATGTTTACCATGGCTCATTGCAAAGATTATACTGAATTGTGACTTCACGGACAAACCTTTGTTGCCGCAGTGCATTCTGCATAACCAAAATGCGCGAAGTGACATGTTAACACTAAATTAGTACGAAAAGAACTGAAGGTAAACACAGAGACTACTTTTTGTAGTGAGTAGAGATAAAGACAAGAAATTTATTAGGTTAAGCAGCAAATGCCTCAAAAGTTTCATTCAGCCTTATTTGTTCATAATGACAAATACTTTGTTACAGCAGCGACCATGACATGGCAACAGTTTATGTAAATCCATAGAACAGCTCAAAATAACTATTCATACATAAAAGCAAGAGAAGGAAGAGATCCAAGTGTATTACAGAAGCTGCAGCTCTTGTTGTCACTGTGCGTTCAACTGACACAGGTGCTAGAGTTGGTTCCATTGCTGATGTATGCGTAAGATGAGGTTCAAGTTCAACAGTCCCACCACCTTTCTGTTGAATAGTATAAATACAAGTCAGCAAAATAAGAAATTACAAAGAAGAAAAATCGACCATTGAAAAAGTTGAGCATACTATGTAAAGCTTAAATACTATTAGACTCAGAGAGTTGCAAAGACAGTGGACACCAATTGATCTACGAAATTTTAAAGGATAAACTATTTATCACAAAATTTAAACAGCAGCATGAGCACTTAAGAAGTTAAGATAACATGCTTGATACCTTCACAATGCAGCATCGCTCAATGCAAAAACTACATCCAATCCCTGCCCCCCAAGCACGTGAGCGAACATTGTTTCTTAATGTTGAGGTGTAGCCTACAAAAGGATAGGCATTAAAAGACACCAACTGAGACCGCCATCAAACCAACACATTCTTATATGATAAGCAGTGAAAAAGGAAAAGCAGACTATAAATGCAAGATATGGAAAAAACAAAAAACAAAAACAAATAGCCAAATGAGAGTTGAGAGATATTCTTCTCTTAAGAGAGAACAAAAATGCACGAAATGGATTTACAGCTTAATAACCAGTATCAGGCCGGATTTCATTATGCAAAACAATCAATAAAAATCACAAATGTTCTGCATGTTCAGTTTAAGTAAATATGCATCATTCGTTACCCATATCACTTGGATAAATCTAAACTGAAAATGTGGAAACTTACAATCTTGTGGTGGCAAAACTCGAACTGTTGCGTGTAACTCTTGAATGGCAGATGGTGGAGGCAATGATGTTGGGCAGCAATAACCAGTATGCATAAGTACTGACCAACAAACAGCCAGATGTAAGATCAATATTAAGAAGGCCAAACAAAATCTCCAACTGGAAAGCACAAAGAAATGATACCAGCAACAAGATCAGAATCGTTTGTGTATACATCTGTTCCCCACAGCTGGGCCCCTTTGACCTGCCCAAGATGATTCTTGGTAACCATTAAAGAAGCATAAGTTTATGGCCCTAAGTTATTATGTCCATCAATCAAGAGCACAAGTAAAATCAACGGATATGAAGCATAGCCTACTGAGTAAAGAAAAAGGGAAAAACACAAATTAGCACTAGAAGCTATAGCTTTACAATATTTCACCTTGCTGATTGGATTTATGATAGTCCAGAGTGTAACTTTAAAATATTATACAATTCATAGGAAGATCAAAGATAGAATGATAGAGCCAGATGGAAGAAACATATCATCTAGTGCCTCCCGAACATATTTCTTAATCACATTGTAATGATTATGTTCCCACATTTTCTATTCCAATATGGCTAAGTTTTGCTATCATTATTTCCTCATATCCAATACTGTAGAGATTTTGAGGATGATATGTAGGACTTGACCAAGAAACAGAGAACCTGCTGAAACTGACTAACAGACAATCCTTTTGTTGGTCGATCTTTACTTACTTGGCGATTGGTGGAAGTAACATACTCGGCGGGTACACGGATTTCCAAAGTTGGACCATTCTGTAAGCTTTCGATATTTTTAGGATCTTGGGATGCTTCAAATTCTTTCCAAGATTTCAACAATTCTTGCATGCATTCACCAGCTTTATAAACGATTGCAGATACCTCACCTTTACCTGCAATGAACGAACAAAAATTGAAAAATATAAAATTAAAGATCATGAAGGAATTGCTTAGGTAAATTTATGTGATCTCTTCGTAATTGCCAGTTGCTTGTAACCATATAGACCTCGAGGTTGTTGAAAAACCAAATGCAAAACACAACATTGTTCAACGAGAACTAATAATCAATTCTTTGTAGTAAGGCAACACAACTAAAACAACTTAGTAAATAAATAGTCAACTCCAATGAAAGAAAAAGGGGGAAAGATTGAAACGGAGAACATGGCTTTTCATGAGGAAGAAGCTTCTTGTTATTCCAACTGTAATTAACCACTTCCAACATTTTAAATCAAGGAGGAAGAAATTGGCTGACCTTGAGATCTGCAATAAAAAGAAATGATAAAAAAAAAGATCAGTGTCTAGATGAGAAGAGAATCAGAAGTGTAAATATTGAAAGGAACTACTGCAAAAGGCATGCATAATTCTACTGGCAGAAATTGTACTCCTCAAAAGGCAACGACACAGTCCAAACATATGTTAATGTGAATTGCTGGTGAGGTTGATGTTCAAATCAAATGCATATTGAGAAAGCATAATGTATACAACGCTAAGAACTCTGTCTCCTAAGCCATACCCCACCACCCCTTTTGGAAGTCAGAAAGGAAAAGACCTCACAATTTCATTCAATAACTATTCTGAACTGGGTTTCCTTCGCCTATTCCGTGGTATAAAAAACCTGCAAACATAATTTCTCCTACCAACAGTGATGTTTGCATTTTGCTTGTTGCCTAGAATGAACTCTCAATACTGCTTTAAGGGAAAGAACACATACTCTACAAGCATAAAGCAAACTGACGTATACACGAAGATTTACATCAACGAAAATCGCCAAAATGGAAGAAATGAAGATGATACTAGATATAAAAAACACAGTAAATCAGAAAGTAATATTTAATAATTTCAATGCCAACTAAAATTGATCTTCTTACAAGTAGTAGTCATCTTTTAACTGAACATTCCCTTAGAAAAAAGGACCTCTAATTTGCACCAATGGCCCAAAAGACTCTCTCCAAATTACTATGCTACTCTTACTCTTTTTTTCCCCCTAGTTTCCAAATATTACACCAAGCCTATCTGTTTTCCTTAGGGCCTGTTCAAATGTTAGAACAAGTTATCCATTGAAAACTTGTGTATGTGGATTTTCTTTTGTGATTGCACACAACAGGTTTGCTTTTATCCCATTGCAAGGTAGAACAGGAAATACCAAAAACAACACCCACTTAGATGTCTAAAAAGACCAAATTTGATCATATTTAATATATTAGCCCATCTGGAGGAGAAATAAATTAGGAAAAGGAATGATCTAAAAGATTTTGAACTTGACTACCCATGTGCACTCCCAAAAAAGAAATAGCACATGAAAATTTCAACTTAGACAAGGGATGTGATGAAAATAATGTAGAGAGCAGTCAATGCAACTTGTGCATCAAATTTTCTACAAGTAACATTATTGCATGCCATTATAATGGTAAAATGTGCAAATATTACAGCTTAGGTGGTTAATGGAATATTTCCCCTCAAATATCAGTTAAAAGATTTTTATAGCTTACCCATCATTACTCCGCATTCTAGACCGAAAACGAGGTTCTCTCTGAGACGCTTGAGGAGTGCCCCTTGATCGCAGCATCCTCCTATGCTGTTGAACACCAACCAGAACTTCCTTGTCTTTCTCTTTATCCCCTTCTGCACAGCCATCATCTGGTTCCTTGTCATTATATTTACTACGTTGTTCATGACTATCACCTACATCTACATCCCTTTCTCGTTTTTTGTCTTTATAATCCCTATCATGAGCTTTCAACAGATCATCTTTGAGTTTCTTATATTCTAGCGTGTTTTCATGCTCGGAATTTTTGGCAAATCCATCAGTAATCTCCTTCTCGATGTGAAAATTCTCCTTTTCACTTGCAACATTTGATGATTCTCTCTTAATAGAATCCTTCTCCCTCTCAATCCGTTCCTTGTCTCTCTGAGAGTCCTTTCTTTCCCTCTCCAACCTTTCAACGTCTTTGTCTTCTCTCTGTAGGTCTTTGTGTTCAATACTAGCACTTGAATATTGTGTATTGGTTCGTCTATCAATCCTATCCTTATCTTTATCCCCAAAATCTCTGTGCTTTTCATCCTTCCTTTTTCTATCCTTATCTCTGAATTTCTCTTCACCTCTAAGATCAACCTTGTTCTCACCAAGAGTTTCGTGAGTATCCCTTTGTTCTTCCGTGGTTGAGAGATCGATGGGAGCTTCATGTGTCTTATGTAAACTAGGCCTGGTAAGATGCCATGACTCTATTTTACCCCTAAGATGTTCTTTACTATCTTTCCAGTTCAAGTGAGGACTTATAGATCGGTGACTATCTTTTTCAAATCTGATATCAACTTTGTAGTCAAAGAGAGATCTTTTGTCATGTTTGGGTTCATTTTCATCTCCCCTACCATCTAATCTTACATCATTCTCAACCTTATTGTTTTGAGGACCCATTTTTGTGTCATTATACAAATCCCTAATCTCAGATTTACTCTCTTTATCAGCAGTCTTAGTATCCCGAGCATCTTTATTGTTTCTATCAGATGAAATAGCATGGTCTAAAGAGTTGATAGAAGCTGAAGGTATCCGGTGCAGTAAAGATGGTCTCTTATCATCACGAGACTCAACCCGCTGGACTTTTGCGAATCTGCCATCAAGTCCGTGTTCTAACGGCAAGTGGAATTCACTTCCAACCGGTGGGATCAACTTTCCAGAAGGACTGGAATATATGCTGGACTCTTCATGCGGCCGTTTCAGAGGTGTAGAATGACCTCCCTCTTCTTGTAACCTCTTTGGAGCACCACTCATACTGATTCAGAAATCAACAGTAGGACCTATCGCAAACTCAGAAAATTGAGCAGAAATAAGGAAAGACCAAACTCCAGTAAACATCTGTTGAGGACCTCTTCCTTGGAGAAACTCTAGGATTAGTAGTTTTCCTGTGGTATAAAGAGACAAAAGAGAAATCAAATACTCATACTCTTGTATCTGTTGATGGACCTCCTAGATTGCCAGACGGAATAACTTGTATTGAAAAAGATTGAACTGAAGTTTTTTTGTGGAAAGTAAAAGAAAAGAAAAGGAAACTTACTGGGGACTTTCAACGACATGATATGTTAAAGTATTGCAGTGGGAAATTGTTATTAGGATTCTAATATAGTAAACATCAAAACTTTCGAGGTAGTTGTCAAGAGAAAACAATTGATGATTGTGATATGTTATGCGCCTTCTACAAATATCACCAGTGAATAAATTATGGGATTCTAATGTTCTGATGAAACATTTATTGAGCTCTGACAATTCTGAAACAATAGGGACAGAGGGTATCACAGAGAATACTTAAACGCCACTATTCTCGGTAACATCAACTCATACATGCTCAGCAGAGAGCAGCAAGGCCAGTCTGACTGAGAGAACAAAAAAGAATTCTTTATACACCCACAGTACAGTCACACTAATGCATGTAACATATATCTAAGAGGATGGCAAAGGGGAAATGCGACATATCATCTCCTTCTACTAGCTAGCAAACTACAACTTAATTCACAATCAAACAGAAATATTTAGATGTTTTTTATTTCCTTACTCTCTAGCAAAACCTTCAAGCTGAAATAAACCTTTCAAAATGGGTATCAATATGCCAGCCATATCAAAATCAGAAAATAAAGGGACTTGCATTGAAATGCTTACACCCAAATGAGATTAAAATAATCAACTTCCTGTTCATAAACTAGGCTCATTCAACTCAACGCGAACCTTCATCGTCTCCCCAAGACACAGGAGTAGTATAGTCTAGAGTAAAAAGGAGAACGTACAGTTTAGAGAATCTGTTTTTATCCCCAATAGATGATTCAACCAAACTGCAGCGTTAAGGTAAATCGCAAAAATAAGATCTAATGAGATGCAAAACCTAAGTGTTTTTTTTAAAAAAAAAAAAATCTGAGCAAGGACTCAAAAAAAACCAAAATTGAAGCTTTTACATGAAAATTACAGATATGTCACATTCTTTACAAGCACACAAAGCAACAAATAACCAATAAATCACACAAAAATGAAACATTGCAGGGAATAAAAAAAAAAGGGACCCAAATCCGTTAAAAAAAACCTTTCCTTTTTCTGAAGAGAGACAAAAGGAAGAGTTAGAAATTGAGTCTTAAAATTAAAACCAAAAAAATAAATAAATAAATAAGAAAATCTTAGTTTCTCGGATTCCTAATTAGACTTTAGCAGTAATTAAGAAAGAGCGAGCGAGACCGCGACCACTGATCAGATCTACGCCCTCCGTACGATTCTTAGGGTTACGAATTAGGGTTACTAGAGAACAAATTAAAAGAGAGAGAGATTGCGGAGAAGAGATGGAACGAAGCAATTGCTCACCGCAAATGTCGAACTCGCGGAGGGGGAGGGCGATCGCGAGCTCTCTCTCTAGAGAGAGAGAGAGAGAGAGAGAGAGAGAGAGAGCTTAGAAAGAAGCGTAGAATGGAGGAGAAATAAGAGAGAAGGGAAATGGAATGCAAAGAGGAGGGGGGAGTCGAGTTTATAGCGATGATGATGAAGATGATGATCATGATGATCAGGGTTAGACGAACAAAACGAACGGTTGTGATTCGACAAGGGCACGCGCGTGCACTTGAATTGCTTACAAAGCTTCGACGGTGGAGTTAGCAAGTGGACAGGGTCCGAATGTAGTTCCTTTCTCAAATTGGGGCAATTTTTTTTAATATTACTTTTTGACATTTTTATTTATTCTCTTAAAAGACTAATATTAAAAATATTAGTCTTAAAATTTTAAAATCTTTCAAATATATTTCTTGAACTATTACAAATAATTGTTATCTACGTGAAATTAATATTTTGTCTTTTTAAGTATACTCTTTTATAATTACCAACTTGAGTCTTTTTTTTTTTTTTAAGTTGGAGACAAATTAAGTATTTTAAATTTTATCATTTCAAATATACCCTTCTACTGCCAACAACTTTATTTATTTTTACTTAAGTTATGTTCAAAATGTGAATATTTACTATTTTTTAACTATGATATAAATTTAATTCATGTTTAACCCGAAATGACTTAACGGGTACTAACAATAGATATATTTTTGAACAACGAAAAGTTATATGAGGAATATATTTGAAACAAAAAATAAAAATAAGTAAGATATTTCAACTGTTTTGAAGGATATATAGATAATTATTCCAATAAAATAAATAATATACACTAATAATATATACTCCAAGAAAAATGTAAATCCGATAACCCATCTAGACAATGGAGGAGAGTCTTTCACTAGTCACTTTGAATAATGCAACTAGTAAATCCGTTTCATATTTTAGATGCCTTTAATCATGTTTGACGTAAACATAGTTTTTAGAGAGTAAAATATGGGAGCAAAAGTTACAGGGACCGAGAAGTAATATCGGAATAGAAGGGGCCATCATCTGCAAATTTTACCATAAAGTAATGTAAATTGTGAGAGATTTTGAGAGAGGATATTAACTTTCTCCATATATTCTCCATAGTATATACAAAACTTGTTAGCCCAGTAAAGCATGTAAGAAGTATATAATTACCTATGTATGGCAAAGTACAACCGAAAGGAGAAAACACAGCTAGTAAAGTTTCATCCCACAATCAACTCAAACTATTTTTAAGTTAGCTGGAACCCATCATCTGAGGCTGCCAACTTCACTTTTCTTCTTTCACCGAAGAGATGCTGACGCAGATGCCGGAGCTGAACTGTAGCTCCGAAAATGGTTGATTTCCGCACGAGTTTACTTCCAGAGTTTGACGCACTTATCGTGGCTTGCGGAAGCGACCAATCCCGTCGTGTTCGACACCGCTAGGGACGCTATCAAGCCTTCGTGCGCGGCGAGCGTCATCGTCTTGTTCTCTGACATGTCCCATAGTTCCAAAGACTACACAATTGAATGATCACAATCAATAATGGGTGTAGAGAGGGAAAGCAACTTCTAATGAGCCTATAGAACAGTGCCTATTTCACTTCGCTACTAGAAGAGTCTAATGTTCTCATTGACTACAACAAATTTGGAATAATTATAAGGCGCGTAAAACATGTATAAATCTCTACCATACAGAAAACACAAGAAAAATCAGTCAGCACAGATTAGTCGAATATTATGAGGCAATACTGGAACATAGGGACCCGATTAATAATTAGCCATAAAACGGAGTGGGAAGTTGTGCAAATGTAAAAGCAAGGAACTCGCCTGGTAACCTCCAATAACAAGCAAAGATGGATAGGTAGGATGGAAAACACATGAGTGGAACTTGTTGCCATTTGAACTCAACTCGTACGCACAATCGCCTTCACTTCCAGAACCAACCGACCACACCTTGACGGAGTCTTCGCTGACGGAAGCCAAATACTCGCCAGTAAAATCCCAACAAATGGAATGAACATGCTTCGTGTGCCCCTGATAAATTTAGACAACAATGTCTGATTGAATAACATAATCTTTCAGGAAAGTGAAATATAATTTATGGATCTGGAAACACCAACAGAAGAAAGTAAAGCAGAAACAATTTTTAAGAGTTATCACCAAAAAGGGTTTTAAATGACAAACACAGGATATAATAATGTCTGTAAGCCTGCAATGCTATTCTAGATATAATACATGCAGTGCGACAGGGATCTGTAATGTCTGCTGAAACAAACCTGTAGTGTCTGCCTGCAAGCCTGAGTCTCCGCATCAAATATGGATATGGAACAATCAGCAGCCGCGGCAAGATATCTTCCCTGACGAGGTTGAAATCTCATTTGTGTAGTGCCACCCTAACATTGCAAAGATGGAGTGAGAGCTAGAAGAGGAGAGAATGCATACATGATACGCCCCTCAAAAAACAATAAAATTTACATTTATATACCCGCAAGACAAATTACTTACACACCCCCTAGAAATCTGAATATCTCACATATACACTTTGAAAAGTTCTCTTACACAAACATCCTCACCTCAAGTTGGGAAATAATCCAATCCATGAGAAAGTTGGTTTTGTATCAGAAAAATACTTCATATAAAGGGCCATTTGTGCGAGTAGAAGGGTATATATTGAAGGAATTAATCTTTTGAAAAGAAAATTCACTTCCCAGTGTATGTAAAGACATAATTCTGCAATGGAAATGAACACAAAAGAGATCAAGCAATATACGGATGCAGTACTTTGTACCTTAAAAACTCTTGTACAGCTACGATTATTTATACTCCAGTAACGTATTTCTCCATCGCCATCACAGGAACAAATCAGGTCTTCCTTATTAGGGTGAAAGTCCAGAGACATAACGGGAGCAAAATGACCTGTAAAAGTACAGAGGGAATAGCCTGTCTGCATATAGGAGTCAAAAACACCATTTAGAATAGTACATGTAGAAATACCAGCATAAAGGTACTCAACATTGTTCATGGAAAGCACTAATAGTAGTAAAAGGAGTTCTTCCTCAACTGAGAATTCACCATATATGATAATCTCTCATTTAATATAACATTAATTGCCGCATACGATTACAAAAAGATAATAAACTTTTCCCATCAAGCTTGTTTTGTGCCACAATCAAGCTGAGCTGGAGCCTAGCACATTTAGTTTCAAGTCAAACTCGACCTGCTCATGAACAGGTTGCTAAACAGATCATCTCAGGAATAAGATTACAGAGATTATACTGAATGAACTTGGAAAATATATATATTGCTTAATTTTATAGATTCTTACAGATATTTACTCTATCAAGTGCTAGGTTAGGATGCTTCTACAAGAAACGGTCCGTCCCTTAGGTGCTTCTAACTCTTCGCGCACCAGATCCATATTGGGATCTGTGCGCATCAGCTTTAAGATGCATACCCCACCCCAATAAGAAACAAGATCCCACTCTTCAAGCTTCGGCATGTGCATATGCATGAACCTCAATGCAGATCCAACGTGCAAAAAAGTCGGAAGCACCAAGATACCAGCGTTTTGAGAAAACCCTAGATATTATCACGTACCATTAATTTATATTGTATTTCAAGCCTACACAAGCCGAACATGAGCATGCTTGGCTAAGCTCAATCCCCACTTGTTTACTACGTGAGCCAGATGAGCAAACAATTGCCCAGAAGAGTTTCACCTCGTACATGAGATGTTCCTGAGCAGTGGGCTCAAATTATTGCCCTAGAGACTATATGTTAATCAAGATTGCCACATTAATTTTGGGCTTTTTGACCCTATCTCAAATCAAAATCTCAAAACACTTTTTCCTTGTAGATTATTTATGGTCAAAGCTAAGATCTTCTGGTTTTGGACCAAATTTCCATATTGGCACCCAACTTCTAGTAGTAGAGGCTTTAAACATGTGATAGTTGCATTGCAGGTCCTTATACACGAACGGACATAGAACTTCCATAAATTTGTCCGAAATCTTATGATGTCCACACCTTTCCCCTGTTTTAAGCATGAATCCAGCTACCTCTTCTAATTGTACCACCGCCAAATGTCCTATGGAAATGCACATATGATCCTGACTTCTTCCCTCTAAATTATAATAGACTTGTAGCCCCTCCAATTCATTAAATACTATATAATTAAAATTTATTGTGCAGAACAATTTCATATTTTTGTTCTTCTGTAGCATTAATTTTCTTATTTCGCACCACTTTGGTGCCTGGCATTCCAAGAACTACAAACCACAATGTTGGGAACTCTATTGTTCTGGAGGAAATCAAATCTGCTTGTAATAATTACTCTGTCAAACTATAAGATGCTCCAGGAGAACTTTTCAAATCTAATTAGGCCGACCAATGTTTTATGTGATATGCATAACGCATCATCCTGTAGGTATGGAAAAACAGGACTGAGTACTCGTAGAATTTGAGAACTTCAATTTCCCTTTCAATCCAAATTAACCTTTAATATTAGATACGCTCCTGAATATCGGCAATAAGCTTGAATAAGAAACTAATTCTAGATATAGGTTTTATAGCAATATATAGTCTCGTCTTACCAAGGTAAAAGCTCACTCCCACACACCTATTTTTCCCTAAATATACATAAGCATTTGCCTTTCGAAGCTCGCTATTTAAGCCCTGTTCTCCTTGACAGCTTCTTTCCAGATTCAAACAAAGACAGAATCTGCTGCCAATGTTCTGTGCAAAGAATTCTCTGTAAATATAATTTGTCAATTTTGGTTGCCATTTAACAATGCATTAATCTTGCTACATAATTATTTGCACCAAGCAACAAAGAGTAGAATATTTAAGAATTGGATATTCACCTAGTCACGAATCATTAAGGATGACTAGTAGTTAAATAAAGAAGCTTAGATGCAAATTGAAATCAATTAGCCTATAATTCAGCAGAGAATGATAGGATATGCAAGTCAAGAAAAAAAGAAAGGCAAGAGCAAGCAACAATGAAGAACAAACTATGAAGACAAACTGCGGAGTCACTAATTCCTACCACTCGTTATTCCATTAACTAGAAGATGTGTGAAGAAAAGTCTAACACACACTATCACAACCAAGCTAATTTTTATGGAGACTAAAAATGTCTAACATGCACGGCCACGACCAAGGTAACAACTCTCAAGACTGGTCTGAAAAAGTTGAACTCCAGATATACTGGAGACGACAATACAGTTAGATTTCCTCTCCATGTCTAACTACATAAAGAGAGGGAAAGTGAATTTAACGCTTCACAGAATGCCACAAAAGATATGCAAACAGAATAATGCATAGGGAAAGTGACTTCAAGTCATAATTAGTCAACATAATGAAAGGTAACTTCTACCTCGACATAGTAACGTCCAACAAAGGAAAGGTTACAAAAAAGGTATTACTGAAAAGCATTGAAAAAAGGAAATTTTTTACTGACCTTCTCAGCATCCCAGACCCTGACAGTTTTGTCAAAAGAAGATGTAGCAAGACCGGGCATGCTTGGGCTAAATCGAACATCAGTAATCAGTAAGGAATGCTCTTCCAATGTAGACTTTGGCTTCAAAGGCTCTGTATACCATAAAACAGCCTGCAACGCAGAATACCCAATGAAACACTTCTACAATTGATTTTCATAAGTCAATCCCTGTAAACATTAGAAGGACCGCCACTCACACAGCTGATGAAACTGCAGCGTAAAAGTGCATAAAAAAGCCCAGACCTTTTTATCGTGACCTCCTGTAGCAAGTAGCTTGCCATCTGAGGAGAAGTGGCAACAAATTACTTTATTTGTACTTGCTCGGGTTGCTCCGACCTCTGCAAATGTGAACCCTGAAAGCATAGTGCCAGTTCATCGATTAAATGAGCAGGTGAAATTAGAAGACCTTAATTATTTAATTTGATTCATTTTACAAGATAGAGCCAAAGAACTTCAAAAAGGGAAGAGAATAAGCACCTTTAGTGACATCCATGCAGCGTCCTATTGTATCTCTTGGATCTGCGTCATCATGAGATAAAAAAGAGCAGGTGAAAGTCGAAAACCTTAATTATTTCATTCGATTCAATTTACAGCATAGAGTATCACGCCCCAACCAGGAATCTTACGTTACATGCCTAGTGAGCCAGTCCATACCAAGTATCACGTCAAACCCCTACAATGGTAGAATTAGAAGGTCCGCCCGTATTTCTCGCTCACCCAACTACACCAGGCAAAGCTTAGCATATCTGGTAGTCTACTGTATCACACTTGCACTACATCATTAACAACTAGCTAATCACATCTCTCTTTTTGAGAGAAAAGTATATAATAAAAATATTTTCCTAACAACTATGATGGGATGGGTGAACCCAAAGAAAATAATCCGATTGGTTGGATACGCCACATTAGCAACATAACTAATGCATTTTAGACTTTTTCCATGTGTAGATGCAAACTTACAAAAAATAAGAGAAACGTCAGATAAAATTTCAGCACGAATGCCAATACAGAGATTGTTATACCTGCTACGGCGTCCTCCGCTACAGCGTCCGTCTCATTTAGGTCAATTGTTGCGGGCGGATTAGTCGCGACCGCAGTACGTGGGGAAGGTGTCGGAAGATTATCGGCAGCAAGTCGCAAAGGCGGCAGAGGAGGGTTTGGGTTCAGTTGTGCTATGGCGGCGGCAGCTTGTTGCCGCAGCAGCTCCTGCAGTGCTGCAAGTTGTTGCCCTTGCCGCCGAACAACAGCAGCAAGGGCCGTCACCTGCTCGCGAAGCTCTCTAACCTCATCGGAACTGGAGGGCCCCAAATTGTTGGAACCTGTAGCTCCGTTCCTGGATGAGGGTCGTCCTCGTTTCATGCTTCCTGGATATTAAAAAGGTTTAGTGCATTAATATAATTGACTCGTAGATCTTGATCTGCTGCTATTCGTGACAAAAACCCTCGCGCTCTCACGTGCATAGGTAACCCTCCTTAAGTTTCATTGTAACTAGAATAGGACCGCACTTCACTGCAGGTAATTTTTTTTATAATTTTTAAATTTTAATAATTTAAAAAAGTACAAAAGTTTAACAAAACACTAAATCCTAAGCCCTAAGCCCTACAATTTACAGCATAAAGCATATCACGAAGATTAAAAGAAATGTCTGCGGATTCTTCCACTAGAAAAAAAAAATGCATGAAAAGAAAATAAAAAACAATATAACAGAACTTAAGATATATAAAAAAACCAGTGAAGAGAGAAAAAAGTCATGGACAAATAAAATTACTTTTATTTGTTTAGATAATTACTTTTATTTGTTTAGATGAACTTGCTATCTAAGGAATGACAAAAAAAGGATAATATCTAATATGCCCTTCAAAATTTCAAAAATATCTTATTTACTCCTTGGAGGACTAAAATACCCTTATTGATTTTTAAAAATTCCTTCAAATATCCCATTTTTCTTCGAAGTTACTAATGTGATTGGATTTTAGAAGGGTTTTTAGTAATTTCAAGATAAAATTGAAAATTTTGAATAGTAGTAAGAGATAAATAAGCAAGAAAACACAAAAATAAAATAGGAGGAAAAATATTATTTTTCAAAAATGAATAAAAAGAGAGAGAAAATAATATTATCAGGGGCTTTTTTCGCATTTAGGACCCTCAAAAAAAGAAAATTTATAAATAGCCCTAGCAAATTTATATTTGCATATATGGCCTCCTCTTTACCACACAAGCGTCACGTTGGCATTTTTAAGTTAAACATGGTGATTGAATTATCATGTTTAAATACAGTAATTCAATCACCGTTCTCGTATTTATATTCTCTTCCCTCTTTTTTTAACTTAGAGGCGATAAAAAAATAAAAAAATAAAAAAGAAACACGGTGATCCAATTACCGTGTTCAACTTAAAAACACCACATAAGCGCTCGTGTGGCAAGAAGGGAGTTACTTATGCAAATATAAATTTGTTAGGCTAGTTGTAAAATAAAAAGTTCCAAGGGAGCTAAATGCAAAAAAATAAACACCCTTAGAAATACCATTTCTCTTCTCTTCAATGGGGGGGAATAATTTTTTGCTTCTATTGTTTTTTTAAAATCTTCTTTTTTTTTCTCATCATCTAAGAGAATTGTTTCACTCCTTTTTTATTTTTTGAGGTGTGCTCGATCACTCCTTTGTTATTGTTTCACTCATGTGTTCGCATGTATAGAAGATTATACATAACCCTGCTCTACTATTCCTAGGGTTACGAATTAGAGAGAACAAATTAAAACGAAAGAGAGATTACGGAGAAGAGATGGGACGAAGCAATTGCTCACCGCAAATGTCAAACTCGCGGAGGGGGGGAATCGCACCGCTGCAGGGCACGGAGAGGGAGATCGCGAGCGCTCTCTCTCTCTCTCTCTCTCTCTCTCTCTCTCTCTCTCTCTACACACACACACACAGAGTCCCTAGGAAGAAGCGGGGAGTGGAGGAGAAAACGAGAGAGAAGGGAAATGGAAAGAAGAAGAGGAGTGGGCAGCGACGTCGACGATGACGCCGATGACGATGATGATGATCAGGGTTAGATGCACAAAACGGACGGCTGTGATCGGACAAGGCCACTAACCCCTGTAGTTGGATTGCCGCTCACAAAACTTTGCGCTACCGTTTGGTCCGGAGTTAAGAAAAAATTAATTATTCTAGAAATAGAATTAAGTTTAGGGTTAAATTTAGGGTTTTGGTGAAATTAGAATATTTTTTTGTTTGGTTGGGGATTGGAGTTAGTCCAGAATAGTAAAAAATAGTGTTTAGTTTGAATAGGTGGGATAAGAAAAATAGTAGGTTATTATGAATAAAAAATAATATTTGGTTGAAATTTGATGGAATTAGCTAATCGGGATAACCCATTTGAGGTGAAATATTTGGGAATAAAATGGAAATTAAGGGGTGAAATATTTCACCCTAACCCCAAGGGATTATTCCACCCCTTAACCTCCAACAAAACTAAGGCGGCGTGTCCAGCATTCGGTAAGTGGACTTCGTTCACCACGTCGTCATCACAGACCGGCCTCTAACTTTTTTTTAGATTACTGTGCATTATGAACACTTTCATAAATTTTTTAAAAAAATTACTGTGCATTATGAACACTTTTATAAACCTCATGTGTCCATATCGAACGTATGTTCATGTCAGATACGCGGGCGTCCGTATTGAACTCATGTGTTCATATCGGACGTATGTTCATGTCAGATACAGGCGCGTCCGCACTGAACTCGTGTCTGCTGCTCACATCCTTTACATTGGAAGCATAATTATTTGATATTTCTAACTAAATTTATTTTTAAAAAATAAACAACCCTTGTACTTATCGCTCTAAAGAGGCCTTAAACTTTGGCGAATATCACAATTCAGTTTCCAGCAGCTCGAACGAAAAAGAACTTCACCCTCTAATCATGCTTGACGTAAACTATACACGAAAAGTTATAGAGTAAAATATGGGAGCAAAAATTACAGGGACCAAGAAGTAATATCGGAATAGCAGGGGCCATCATCTGCATATTTTACCATAAGGCAATGAAAGTTGTGAGAGATTTTGAGAGAGGATATTAACTATCTCCATATTTTCTCCATAGTATATACAAAACTTGTTAGCCCAGTAAAGCATGTAAGAAATATATAATTAGCTATGTATGGCAAAGTGCAACCGAAAAAAAATAAACACAGCAAGTAAAGTTTCATCCCACAATCAACTCAAACCTATCTTTAAGTTAGCTGGAACCCATCATCTGAGGCTGCGAACTTCACTTTTCTTCTTTCACCGAAGAGACGCTGATGCTGATGCCGGAGCTGAACTGTAGCTCCGAAAATGGTTGATTTCCGGACGAGTTTACTTCCAGAGTTTGACCCACTTATCATGGCTTGCGGAAGCGACCAATCCTGTCGTGTTCGACACCGCTAGGGACGCTATCAAGCCTTCGTGCGCGGCGAGCGTCATCGTCTTGTTCTCCGGCATGTCCCATAGTTCCAAAGACTGCACAATTGAATGATCACAATCAATAATCGGTGTAGAGAGGGAAAGCAACTTCTAAGCCTAAAGAACAGTGCTATATCACTTGGCTAGAAGAGTCTAATGTTCTCATTGACTACAACAAATTTGGAATAATTGTAAGCAAGGTTTTAAGTGCACGGGCCATATCCACCGTGCCGTACTGTGCCAACAAGATACGGGCACGATACAGACCCCATGCCGATGGCACAGCTTAAAACCTTCTATTCTTTAAATTAGTAAGTAATTTTCTAAATAAAGTTCAAAGATGTGATAAAAAAACATAATAAATAATTAGAATATTTTGTTGCTAAAGAAAATAAATATTTCATGCTATAATGTGTCGGCACGAAAAAAAATTTTTGACCGGCACGCATCGGCACGGCTCAGCACGCACCATGTCGTACCATGCCGGCAAGTTTCCAACACGATCCCGTATCACGGCACTTAAATCCTTGATTATAAGGCACGTAAAACATGTATAATTCTCTACCATACAGAAAACACAAGAAAAATCAATCGGTGAGGATTAGTCGAATATTATGAGGCAATACTGGCACATAGGGACCCGATTAATAATTAGCCATAAAACACCGACCGTCCCTAGAGCAAGTGGCAAAGGGCTTGGTGGTTGGTACCCGAGACCCAAGTTCGAATCCTAGTTGATTCACATTTCCAGCTAAGTTTATTTCTAAATAAATTAAACGAAGCGGGTAGCGTGCTACCTATCTCTCTCAAAAAAATAATTAGCCATAAAACAGAGTGGGAAGTTGGCGCAAATGTAAAAGCAAGGAACTTGCCTGGTAACCTCCAATAACAAGCAAAGATGGATAGTTCGGATGGAAAACACATGAGTGGAACTTGNTTTTTCGACCGTTGGATAAAGGGATATGCGGTTAGGATGATAGTGGTTCCCAATTAGGATGATGGTGGTCCCCTATAGTTGAGTGGGTGGTTTGTAAAATAGTATGATCTAACGGATGGAAAATAATCAAAGAGACAGTGTCACACCCCGAGTTCGCAACGGAAGACTGCGGGACGCTAACAGACCCGCCGAACGGACAGAGTTTTCCCTGTCCGAACGAAGCGGCAACATAATCTAACAGTTTTCAAGAGTTACAAGAAACCATTGTCCACATTACAAGTATTAAGAAGTGTCATTAAAAGCCAAAAGACGAGTAGCAAAGCACTATACATAAGCTAAACCACCGAACAACAAGAAATTAGTAACAAGATACACAACTCCACGCCCAAAATCAAGTACAAGCAAATGGCCCTGGCCCGCGCCAGTCCAAAAGAGAGTACGGTAGCTCGCTATCTAGGAGTCCGCTACAAGTAAGAATACTGATAGGATGGCTAACTAGGCGCAATCCCCTTACCTCGCTCAACTGACGATGTACCTGTCACTAAAAAAGGAGACCACAAGAGGACGTGAGAACTACTAATAGCAGTTCCCAGTGGGTACGGTCGGCGACGACAACGACCTTCCTACTAGGTCTAAATGAGCAAAGGTAAATGAAAGAGCGATATACATTAAACTAAAAGCATAAAACTAACAAGAACTCAACTACTGTCAAATAGTCTTCTAGGTATTTGCCACATATAGGAACATGAAAGCAATATACATATTACTAGTGAAGACATAGGATAGAATATCATATGCAGTTATACACTTCTAAATTTACATGTCAAATTACTTTTATATGGCCATTTCAATATATAAGAATAAAGAAATACAGTCATGAAACCCAATCGCCATGATCGACTCATAGGTCCGGTCAAGCCTGCGCCTGCCTAGTGCGCGGACACACTCCCGCAGGTGTGACGGCGACCCCTACGCTACTATCTCAACTATCACTGGCCAGCATCCGAAGCGGCACTCGAGAGGAGCGACCACTACCGAGTATCATATCACATATCCTGTCAACTCAAGATGGCATCTGCAGGCTATAATCCATAATCACGAGAAACTACTCATACTATGATCAACTCAACACATAATATCCATAGGAGCTAGTCGACACATGTCTCAACTCAATATCAAATATCCAAAAAGATCCTGTGATACATAGTATGATCAACGCAAGAGAGGAATAACAATCAGGTAATATCTTTCAAATGCTATAAATGAGTCACAATAGCTAGGCTTATATTCATACTCATGCTCCTAATCATGTTTCAATACTAAATTTCATGTTCCTGCTTCAATTTTCACAAAATGAGGACTAATAGAAAATAGATATATGTGCAATTCAAGTTTCACATGAGGATCGATAGAGAGTATCTAACTTGTGCCACCGACCGTCCCTAGAGCAAGTGGCAAAGGGCTTGGTGGTTGGTACCCGAGACCCAAGTTCGAATCCTAGTTGATTCACATTTCCAGCTAAGTTTATTTCTAAATAAATTAAACGAAGCGGGTAGCGTGCTACCTATCTCTCTCAAAAAAATAATTAGCCATAAAACAGAGTGGGAAGTTGGCGCAAATGTAAAAGCAAGGAACTTGCCTGGTAACCTCCAATAACAAGCAAAGATGGATAGTTCGGATGGAAAACACATGAGTGGAACTTGTTGCCATTTGAACTCAACTCGTATGCACAATCGCCTTCACTTCCAGAACCAACCGACCACACCTTGACGGAGTCTTCACTGACGGAAGCCAAATACTCGCCAGTAAAATCCCAACAAATGGAATCAACATGCTTCGTGTGCCCCTGATAAATTTAGACAACAATGTCTAATTGAATAACATAATCTTTCACAAAAGTGAAATATAATTTATGCATCTGGAAACACCAACAGAAGAAAGTAAAGCAGACACAATTTTGAAAAGTTATCACCAAAAAGGGTTTTAAATGACAAACATAGGATATAATAATGTCTGTAAGCCTGTATTGCTATTCTAGATATAACACATACAGCACGACAGGGATCTTTAATGTCTGCTGAAACAAACCTGTAGTGTCTGCCTGCAAGCCTGAGTCTCCGCATCAAGTATGGATATGGAGCAATCAGCAGCCGCGGCAAGATATCTTCCCTGACGAGGTTGAAATCTCATTTGTGTAGTGCCACCCTAACATTGCAAAGATAGAATGAGAACTAGAAGAGGAGAGAATGCATACATGATACGCCCCTAAAAAAACAATAAAATTTACATTTATATACCCGCAAGACAAATTACTTACACACCCCCTAGAAATCTGAACATCTCACATATATACTTTGAAAGGTTCTCTTACACAAACATCCTCACCTCAAGTTGGGAAATAATTCAATCCACGAGAAAGTTGGTTTTGTATCAGAAAATACTTCATATAAAGGGCCATTTGTGCGAGTAGAAGGGTATATATTGAAGGAATTAATCTTTTGAAAAGAAAATTCACTTCCCAGTGTACGTAAAAACATAATCCTGCAAAGGAAATGAAAAAAAAAAGAGATCAAGCAATATACGGATGCAGTACTTCGTACCTTAAAAACTCTTGTACAGCTACCATTATTTATACTCCAGTAACGTATTTCTCCATCGCCATCACAGGAACAAATCAGGTCTTCCTTATTAGGGTGAAAGTCCAGAGACATAACGGAAGCAAAATGGCCTGTAAAAGTACGGAGGGAATAGCCTGTCTGCATATAGGAGTCAAAAACACCATTTAGAATAGTACATGTAGAAATACCAGCATAAAGGTACTCAACATTGTTCATGGAAAGCACTAATAGTAGTAAAAGAAGTTCTTCCTCAACAAAGAATTCGCCATATATGATAATCTCTCATTTAGTATGACATTAATTGCCGCATAGGATTACAAAAAGATAATAAACTTTTCCGATCAAGCTTGTTTTGTTCCATAATCAAGCTGAGCTGGAGCCTACCACATTTTGTTTCAAGTCAAATTCGACCTGACTCATGAACAGGGTGCTAAACAGATCATCTCAGGAATAATATTAAAGAGATTATACCGAATGAACTTGGAAAATATATATACTGCTTAATTTTATAGATTCTTACAGATATTTACTCTATCAAGAGCTAGGTTAAGATGCTTCTACAAGCAATAGTCCGTACCTTAGGTGCTTCTAACTTTTCACGCACCAGATCCATATTGGGATCTGTGCGCATCAGCTTTAAGATGCATGCCCCTCCCCAATAAGAAACAAGATCCCACTCTTCAAGCTTCAACATGTGCATATGCATGAACCTCAATGCAAATCCAACGTGCAAAAAGTCGGAAGCACCAAGATACCAGTGTTTTGAGAAAACCCTAGTCTAAATCATATTATCGCGTACCATTAATCTATATAGTATTTCAAGCCTACGCAAGCCAAACATGAGCATGCTTGGCTAAGCTCAATCCCCACTTGTTTACTACATGAGCCGGACGAGCAAACAATTGCCCAGAAGAGTTTTACCTCGTACATCAATGTTCCTGAGCAGGAGGCTCAAACTATTGCCCTAGAGACTAAATGTTAATCAAGATCGCCACATTAATTTTGGGCTTTTTGACCCTATTTCAAATCAAAATCTCAAAACACTTTTTCCTTGTAGATTATTTATGGTCAAAGCTAAGATCTTCTGGTTTTGGACCAATTTTCCATATTGACACCCAACTTCTAGTAGTAGAGGCTTTAAACATGTGATAGTTGTATTGCAGGTCCTTATAATCGAACGGACAAAGAACTTCCATAAATTTGTCCGAAATCTTTTGATGTTCACACTTTTTCCCTATTTTAAGCATGAATCCAGCTACCTCTTCTAACTGTACCACCGCCAATGTCCTATGAAAATGCATATATGATCCTGACTTCTTCCCTCTAAATTATAATAGACTTGTAGCTCCTCTAATTCGTTAAATACTATATAATTAAAAATTATTGTGCAGAACATTTTCATATTTTTGTTCTTCTGTAGCATTAACTTTCTTATTTCGCACCACTTTGGTGCCTGGCATTCCAAGAAACTCTACTGTTCTGGAGGAAATCTGCTTGTAATAATTACTCTATCAACTATAAGATGCTCCAGGAGAACTCTTCAAATCTAAGTAGGTCGGCCAATGTTCTATCTGATATGCATAAAGCATCATCCTCTAGGTATGGAAATACAGGATTGAGCACTCGCAGAATTTGAAAACTTCAATTTTCCTTTCAATCCAAATTAACCTTTAATATTAGATAGGCTCCTGAATATCGGCAATAAGCTTGAATAAGAAACTAATTCTAGAAATAGGTTCTATAGCAATATATAGTCTCATCTTATCAAGGTAAAAGCTCACTGTCACACACCTATTTTTCCCTAAATACACATGGAGCATTTGTGTACAACTTCCCTTTTGAAGCTCGCCATTTAAACCCTGTTCTCCTTGACAGATTCTTCTTTCCAGATTCAAACAAAGACAAAGAATCTGCTGCCAATGTTCTCTGCAAAGAATCCCCTATACATATAATTTGCCAACTTTGGTTGCCATTTAATAAGGCATTAAATCTTGCTACATAATTATTTAGACCATGCAACAAAGAGTGCAATATTAAAGAATTGGACATTCACCTAGTCATGAATCACTAAGAACAATTAGTAGTTAAATAAACAAGCTTAGACGCAAATTGAACTCAAAGGCAAGAACAAGTAGCAATGAAGAACAAACAAATTATGAAGGCGAACTCTGCAGTCACTAATTCCTACCACTCGGAATTGCATTTACCAGAAGATGTGTGAAGAAAAGTCTCACACACACTATCACAACCAAGCTAATTTTTATGGAGACCAAAAATGTCTAACACGCACAGCCACGACCAAGCTAACAACTCTCAAGACTGGTCTGAAAAGGTTGAACTCCAGATATACTGGAGACGACAATACAGTTAGATTTCCTCTCCATGTCTAACTACGTAAAGGGAGGGAAAGAGAGTTTAACGCTTCACAGAATGCCATAAAAGATATGCAAACAGAATAATGCATAGGGAAAGTGACTTCAAGTCATAATTAGTCAACATAATGAAAGGTAACTTCTACCTCGACATAGTAACGTCCAACAAAGGAAAGGTTACAAAAAAGGTATTACTGAAAAGCATTGAAAAAAGGAATTTTTTTACTGACATTCTCAGCATCCCAGACCCTGACAGTTTTGTCAAAAGAAGATGTAGCAAGACGGGGCATGCTTGGGCTAAATCGAACATCAGTAATCAGTAAGGAATGCTCTTCCAATGTAGACTTTGGCTTCAAAGGCTCTGTATACCATAAAACAGCCTGCAACGCAGAATACCCAATGAAACACTTCTACAATTGATTTTCATAAGTCAATCCCTGTAAACATTAGAAGGACCGCCACTCACACAGCTGATGAAACTGCAGCGTAAAAGTACATAAAAAAGCCCAGACCTTTTTATCGTGACCTCCTGTAGCAAGTAGCTTGCCATCTGAGGAGAAGTGGCAACAAATTACTTTATTTGTACTTGCTCGGGTTGCTCCAACCTCTGCAAATGTGAACCCTGAAAGCATAGTGCCAGTTCATCGATTAAATGAGCAGGTGAAATTAGAAGACCTTAATTATTTAATTTGATTCATTTTACAAGATAGAGCCAAAGAACTTCAAAAAGGGAAGAGAATAAGCACCTTTAGTGACATCCATGCAGCGTCCTATTGTATCTCTTGGATCTGCGTCATCATGAGATAAAAAAGATTCTACATTGTCGTCCAAAGAACCATCTTCCACAAAGCGATCCATGTCAGCCTGTGATTGAATATTTGTATCACATACTTCCAAACAGAGGTCTAATTTAGTGTTTGCTTGGAAGGATAATTGGGAATAGCAACAAATATCCTAAGGAACTCCTGTTCTAATTGTCGTACTCGCTATGTTTGGTTAGGGATAGGCCAAGAGGCTGCCCTTCGGGCCTTTATTCCCCACTAAGTTCAAAATGGAGATGGCACATATTCCATTGTATCTCAAGGGATGGTGAGGATATCTACCACTGTTCCCTACTATATCTCCCAACAAAGCGCTGACTAAGAGTTCGAGCAAACAGACATAAAATATAGATAATGTGGTTTCTAGACTTCTGAGAACCACTTACCAACTGGTTCGGTGGAGAGGTTAAACTTCCCGTACCATCAGAAGTGAACACCATCAAAGGCTTAGATGAGCCCCCACTTTGCGGCAACTGTGGCATGGACATAACATCTCCCGGTGTGTGCGTTGATGGTGTTGAGGGTGCAGAGCTCGGAGATGGCCCAGCGGTGTTTGCAGTTCCTGAACTATTAGCAGGGCCAGAGGATGAGACAGGCTGCTTCCTCTTGCGTCCGGTTTGATTCTTTGAGACCTAGATATTAGATGAAAATCACAGACGATAGTTACTGTATCCATATCTTTACATTGGATGATTTTGTTGACTTCACACCCCATTTTGAAAGATCATATAGTTGCATATCCAGAAAAAGATTTTTAATATAAGATCCTATCCAATCTAGATTCCATTTTACAAACAATTTGGATGAAGAGTAAATAGTTTTTTAGAAACTAGACAAAGCAATTTTGATGCTAGTTCCAGCATATTGCTAGTTTGTATCCCCAGAAATAGAAAAATGTTCCCCATGATTGCTTTTTGAGAACTGCGAAAATGAACAATTGACAACTATACTACGTAATAATTTCCTTTGTATCTTTATCATGCGCGGGCGCGTCTATATATATCCAACTTCTACAAAATTTGCCATATTGATGTTCCTGTGTCATGTCATAGCATTAAATCATTTTCTGTTCCATGCTTTTGATAGGAAGTAACTAAATAAACAATAGCAGACAAACTAAAGATCAAAATGCTATCAGTAATAGGATTTCGTTTGACTGGAAATACCAAATGTAACACAAACATAACAAGCTGGACAAGACTCTTCAGAAGTATACACGGATTAATCATTAATTATACCTAAAAAAACTAATTTTCACAGAAAACAACAAAAGAAAGATGAAAACAGTACATTGTCGCTAGGCACCATGAATAATAAAGAAAAAGATGTGAAATAGCTTTGTTTCTAATCAAGTAGATTTAGCATAGAATAAGAAAAATCAACTAATGATTTCAGCAACAAATAAGCCAAAAAATATGAAAAAGAAACTTACCTGATCAGCTCCTCGAAAAGAGTTTGACATGCTTCCATCAACCGTTACACTTCCAGTGCCAGGTTTCTCCTGTTGATGAAGGAGATGATTAGAACTTTGGGACTGCTGGCTCGAAATAGCATGCTGCTGAAGCTGCTGTTGACTGCTATTCTGTTGCTGCTGCTGCTGTTGCTGTTGCTGTTGCTGCTGCTGTAACTGAGCAATTTTCTACTACACATAAACAACAATATAAGGAAAAGAAACTAGAAAGAACAAACAAAATTTGTTCAACAACACACGTGCATGGACACGCAAAAAATTTTCTTTGGATTTTGCTAGTTATACCCTGTCAGTACAAAAAAAGATACAGCAAAATGTGATAACAGAGTGACAGGAGTGCTTGTGTTTGATTTAATTGAGGAATGTTTTGTAATGTCTATATCACGTAATGGTAAAGCTGTGCAGGCCTTATCTGAACTATAGTGCATTTTGACATGGATACCTCTACTTTAAAACTTTTCAGTTTACTACCTAACCTCATAGTTACTCTGATTTCAGAATTCTGTTAAGTTGTAACACAACATAATGATTTGCACTTAAATAAATGGCTATCAACTATTCCATCAAGGAAAAGAATTCTCAATTAGGTTCGCATAATAAGTTACAAATACCATTAAGTTCTGATGGAGAGGTAGTCAACTCAAAATTACCATAAATTTGGTAGGAAAATCATTGAAGTACCTACTTCAAACAGTGCTATAAATCAGGTAAGCTCTGTACCTTTTAACCTCAAGTAACTAGTTTAAAATATGTCCTAGTTGCTTAAAGTGCAACTGAAATAACAACTTGAAGGAGTGGAGTAAGTTGCACCTTCATTAGCATGTCTGTGTCTGTACGAGGCATCCCAGCACTCTGCATAGGAGATCCAACATTTGAAATGACATCACCAACACTGTTTGCCTGGCCATCCTTCCCAAGAACCATGTTTCTATTGTTCATAAGAATTCTCATTCTTCTGCTATCAATATCTCCAGCTGTAGGGGATGAGAGATTTTGCTGCGCCTGAAGCAGAAGCTGTTGCTGGTGTGGACTTAGAAACTGAAGCTGATTGTATGCTTGAGGGGATGGCATAAAATTCTTCTGCTGCTGTAGAATTCCTTGACGGAGCTGGTCTAGACCCTACAAAGTCATAAAAAAGAGGTAAACAGAAAGCATTTTGAACAAAACAACAGGAAAAACAACAAAGAGGACCCACGGTAATGAGCATTTACACAAAGTCCTCACAACGTTAAATAGTCCCAGAAGAAAATCAAGTCGAGTGCACAAGCAAATGGATTTAAGCATTCATAAACACGAGATGTGGCGAACCTTTAGTGCAAAATAAACATAAATTCGAAACACTTAGCATTCATAAACATGAGCTGTGGCGAACCTTTAGTGCAAAATAAACATAAATTTGAAACACTATGACATCAAATAACTACAGAATAACAACCCATTGTTTGGGTGATAATTTACTGGACATTGTAACACCTTCATACAATTTCTCTTAAATAAGTCATTTAGAGCGGGGAATAAATGTAGTCCATTTCCAATCAAAAACATTGTATAACGAAATTCGGATAGGGTGTAATAAGTACAAAGCAATGCTGCCAAAAAGAAAATCACTATGCTAGAAGAGGGAATAAACATAGTCGATATGGAGCTTACTGTGAGAGGCCATCCTTTCAAAGTCAAATTGTTTCCAGCCTGATTTGATCCTGCAATAAACAGAGTTTTAGTTAGTCCATTAAGCTCAACAGAAAACGTTAAGAACTTCTTAAAAATTTTGATACAAACTACCAAGAAAAGTTGTTTCTTCATTGTAAACACTAACTATTACACATGGTAATACACGAGCAGTGTGAAATTTACGGTGGCTTTTAGTTTTATGTTGTAGATCTAGACACTAAACTAGACCACCAGAAAAAGGACATTGCCTTACATCAAATTAAAATAAAATAAAATTGGGAGCAGCAAGGGGGTGAAATATAGAAAAATGTGCAAAGCACGTTGTGATGTTAGCAGTTCTAAGCCTAACGAGTAAATGGAAAAAGAAAAGCAATATAAAATTTAAGAGAAAGATGAGGGTGAAAAAGGTTAAAAAAACAAAATAAAAGAGCATTAGACTGGCCATTACCTGGAACGCCGATCAAGGATCCATCAGGACCTCCAGTTCTAGGGTTCAAAACTGAATTAATCTCAGTCTTGATACTCTGCCAACAATCACTATTCTCAGCAAAAGGATAAGGAAAATACTCTATAAAAGCATATTTAACAGAAACTAACTTGTGCAGGCCCAGGGAGTTGCTGGCTTCTGGCCTGAACCTGCTGCAGAGTGCCCGATAAGCCACCACTTGCCCCATGCAAAACTTGCCTGCATTGAGAGCAATTTGTTACTTTCTCAAGACAGTTAAATTTCTACCACTTTCACAAACAAAAGGCAAAAATATGCACATCAAATGCACACTGCCAAGGGTACAAGAAAAACCCTGGCACACACCGAATCACGCAGACACACTAAAAGATAATACACAGGTGAAAAGGATACCCTGAAGGCTGTCCAGTTGCAGCTGATTTTAACATTGATGCATGGCCCGGATCTACCAGCTGGCTCATATTTTCACCGAATCGTTGCTGCAACTGAAGCTTTTCAGATCGTAAAAGAATTTATAAGAAAAGAAAAGGTGCGCACGGTAAAGAAGAAAATATTTCTGCAGCAAACACTACATGCAGCTCTGTAGGTGAATACCTTCATTGATGCTTCATCAAGAGAATCCCTTTGATGAGGCAACTTCAACCTCTCCTCATACATTTTTGTTGCCAAGGCATTAGCAGTACCAGGGCTTTGCCGCATTATGGAATCATTGCCAGCAAGCCCAGAGGTAGTACCATTTAGAAGATGAGCCCCCTCCCTACGTTGTTGCTGCTGCTGCTGCTGTTGCTGCTGCTGCTGCTGCTGCTGCTGTTGTTGCTGCTGCTGCTGCTGCTGCTGCTGCTGCTGTTGCTGCTGCTGCTGCTGCTGCTGCTGCTGCTGCTGTTGCTGTTGCTGTTGCTGCTGCTGTTGTTGATGTTGTGCATGTCTTTGTAATAACATTTGTTGCATTTGAATTTGGTGTTGGTGCTGTTGCTGCTGTTGGGGTGGTGGTGGCTGCTGCTGCTGCTGCTGCTGCTGCTGCTCCCTAGCTTTTATGAGTTGAGTCTGTGGCCAATACCAAGAAGTTTAAGAAAATGATTAAAATAGCAGATTGATCATAATCAAGAAGTTGAACAGAATGATTAAAACGGCACAGTGGCATGATTTCTTAAGACGGTCTATTACATGGATGATTCCAGAATAGTTTCCGTCAGTAATAACAGGGAGTATAGAGTATATAAAAGTCCTTCCTTCACAATCAAGTGTTAGGAACCTATATAATGAACGCAGCAACTAAAAAGCATGAAAAGATTACGCACACACTGCATGGTGTTCAAGTACGAACATGCAAGTAAATAAAGCAGCAATGCTAAAACCGAAAGCTCCAGTATGTTATTTAATAGATGGTCGTCAAACCATTGCCTGCCTTCTCACATTAACTTGGATAGTAAGTTCAGAAGGTTTATAGAGACTAATGTGATAAATTCTTGCCTCTATATACGATGCCGCAACATCAGAATGCTTCTCATTAGTCCTTGCAATGAATATATCCCAAAATACCGACCACCATTCAAACAGGAAACCACCTGGAGCATCAATTGCTGAAAAAAAAAAAGATACTTCCATAAATCAAACAATACTCGAAAACACAAGAAACATTGATAATATCCACAGCATCAGCCAAAAATAATAATAATAATAATAATAATAATAATAATAGTAATCTCAGTAACTAACCAACTGGATCAGAGGAGACTTTCCCTTCAGCTTGAAAGGCCTTTGCAGTTGCCTGCAGATTTCTCTTCATAAAATAATCATAGATGTATACATCCAACCTGTTCTCCACATAGAGCCAAAGAATTAGAGAATTTGCTTTTTTCATAAAGTAAGAACATTAAATGCTTAGAAACAAATAGCACTATGGGAAAGGACTACGAAGGCACAAATCAAATAGAGGAGAAAGAACAAAAAGTGGGCAGCGAAGAAAATAAAACTACCAAACACAGAATCAACCAAAAAAAAAAAAAAAAAAACCATCGTTTTCATGCAAACGTTGATGAGATGCGATTGAAGAAAGATCAGAGATGACAAAACTTAAAAGGAAAAAAAAAAAACACAGAATCACTGCAAGTTGACTTCTTTTTTAGTTCCAGATTAATAAAATCAGAGTACAAAAATATTTCATGTTACCGAAAATCGATAGTCCTTTGTACGAAAATATTTCATGTTTTCCTACACAAGATTAATCAAATAAACCGACTATTGAGTTGTTCCTTCTATTTTCTACCTTTTTTTAAGGAAATAAAAGTTGTTTCCTTTTCATACTTCTGATTTAGATAAAATCAGAGATTAAGCAAACAAGCAATTTCGAACTCATAATTTACTCAACTCGGTTAAAACAAGCTCTTTTACCTTAATTTTTTTTAAAAGAAAACATAAACGGGGTCAAAAAAAAAAACAAATAAGTAAGCGAAGTTAAAGTTACTAAAAAAAAAAAAAAAAAAAAAATACTGGAACCCAACAAAACCCTAAGGAATAATCCTACCAGGATAAGCATCCTCGCCAATTTCTCCTAAAATCAGATTAATAAACTAATATAAAAATAAAATACCCAAAAAAAAAGAACAAGTAATCCATCAGAAACCAAAACTTTAGATGCAACAAAGGAGATCAGAATCTCACATTTTATCCGCTTCCCAGTTCGTCTGCGACATGATTGCGACCAATCCTCCAATCGCCCAAACTCCTCCTCCCCAACTCTTCCCTCTCTCTCCTCCTCTCTTCCTACGCTCCCTCTCCTCCCTCGCCTCTCCCACGAGAACCACCGAGAGAGGAGAGAGCTCGATTTCGACGCAAACACCGCCCCCTCCTCCTCCCCTCCACCCCCCCACCCCCCCGCTCTCCGCCTCCTCTCGAGCTCCGAAACCCTAATTCGTACCTCGAATCCTCCTCTCGCTTTCTCGGCCCCAAAAACCCTTCCCGAAACCCTAAAAATAACGGAAGAGGTGAAGAAGAAGAGGGGAAAAGAGGAGAGGTGTATAAAGAAGGAGAAAAAGCGAAGGAAACGCGAGGACCAAAAAATATTAATATTTATTTATGTTTTTTAATTTACTATTTTGCCACTCCGCCACCTCACCTCGAGCAATCAACTTTAAATAAAAAATAATTAATTAATTAATATAATAATAAATAAAAATAAAAATCGCCATCATAAAGTTATTATGCGCCACATAAGATCCGCCGCTATCCTAACGTCCGTATACAGAAAAATCATTCCCCGAACCCGGTGTATAAGTACATCTCAATGCACCGCACCCTCAAAATTTAATAATAGTAGAATCTCAAGATCCTAATCTAATTAGTTAGGTAAAAAAGTATAAAGAGTAGAATATTTTTTTTAATGTAAATAATATATTGTATCATACAAATTACGCTAAAATCAATTAAGATATAATTTTTACAGTTCCACAAAAATTGCAAAAATATATATCTTTATATATTTTCCTTCCAACTCTTCCATTTGTGTGATAATAATATAATAATTTGATCTTTAATACCAAATGAGAGTTGAGAATATAAAATATTTACTTCCATTTTTAACTCTTTTTTATCATCTAAAATTAGGTTGCGGTTCATGAGGTGCACGAGTACACCAGGTGCAAGCAATAATATCTCTCGTAAACGGCGTTAAAACACGGAGAGGACGAGGCGGAGCCTCTCAGACGTTCGTCCGCATAGAAGAGTATATGCGAGCGCCCGCACGGAAATGGTCCTTTGGACATTTGTCCTATGGTTTCTGGGTACGCGTCTGCGTGTGGAAAAATTCTAGAATGCAACGAGTATATTAGTGACGTGGCGTAACAAATCAATCAAATTAATTTTTTTAAAAATATATGTCCTATCATAATTGTAAAAAAGTATTTTTATTGTACTTTTATTTGAAAAAAAAGAATGTGATTGGCTTGTTATTGATGACGTAGTGCAAGTGTGGCAGTATAGAATTCCTCCTGTGTGAGTCCGATACAAACAACGTGGAGAAGCTGTATAGGCGCGTGTTTTGTGCGGTACACCGAGAAACGTTGTGTGAGCCACGTATACCACCTCCGGTTTCCTGTTTCCGGTTTCCGGTTTCCGGTTTCCCCTAACGGAAGTAACCGACGCAAGAGTTGAAACGTCCTCTGAGGTTGTTTTCTATTGGGACGAGGTAATAGTTATTTGGATAGACCACGTGCAGTGGACCCTCGGTTTTGTTTGATTCACTCACCCCTTTTATTTAAACTATGAAATCGGAATAAAATTCACACATTTCGATAATTATCATTTATTCTATAAAAATTATATTCTGATTCCCATTCTACTAGAATAAAAATAAAATTAATTTATTTATGATTCTCCTTGTACAAACCACTCAAAATCCCTTTTTATAAATACCTCTCTCGCCTCACCCTTAACTAGAACTCCACTCTTAAAATTTTAAATAAATATTTCAATTGTCTATTCTGATTTCAATTTCAAAAATGAACCAAATATTTTTCAATAATTCATTTTTTCATTAATTTTCTATTTCAATATAATCTGATTTTATTTCTCACTGTTATTCTAATCATGAACCAAAAATGTACAATTATTTGAGTCGACTAAAATATTGTTATTATAAGTTGGTGATATGTTGTTAATACTATGAAGATCTTCTTAAATAGGTGCGTAGCTTTTTATAT
The DNA here is from genome assembly GCF_001540865.1 of Ananas comosus. NCBI lineage: Eukaryota > Viridiplantae > Streptophyta > Magnoliopsida > Poales > Bromeliaceae > Ananas > Ananas comosus. The sequence goes on from NC_033636.1 coordinate 8,500,816, forward strand.
TTTATATACATATATCAATATTGATAAATTAATTAACTATCTATAAATACAACATTTTACAAGGATCAATATCATTACTTTGGTTTGAATTCACATTCGGAGACAATTTTTTATACCATAGCTACGTATTTCATGCAAGAATAAAAATATTTATTTTAATAGAAAATTATTATATTTTATCTTTCATTAAATTGATACGATCTCCACTGAAACAAATAGAGTATTAATTTGGGTTATATCACGCGTGCCATCTCTTAAGTGTGTGGAGTCTATTATTATAAAATTAGGTTAATTGAATACAGATTTTCGCAAACATAGTGAATTACAGATATATTTCTGTAAAGTTCAACTTTTATAAGTTATCTCTGTAAAAGTCCTAATGTTTTTATATACGTCCATCTGGTTCGTTACCGTTAAAGAACCGTTAGAAAACTATTTATATTTTCAATTTTGCCATCACAAATATATCCCTTCAAAAGTTATAACAGTATAATATAAGAGAGGTAAAAATGTCAAAAATTAACTCGGGTAGAGTTTTTAACCTATGGTTAACTAAACTTTTATAACGGATTCTAACGGCAAGAACATATCTGAAAATATTAGAACTTTTGTAGGAATAACTTATGAAAGTTGAATTTTACAGGAATATATCTGTAATTCACTATATTTGTGGAGACCTATATGCAATTGACCTTATAAAATTTGTGTAAAATATTTTTGACAATACACATAAATATCCATCCTTCACTTTTGTTATAAGATCATTTAAAATGTAGTATATGTACTCCGGTTTCTACTTTAATTTTTTTCACAATAATCTAAGAAAAAGAGTATCGAGTTAAAAAAAAAAAAATCTCCATCATCCTTTAATTATAAAATATTACATATGTTATATTTATTTTTAATAAGACCTTGCAAAATACTAAAATAAAAATTTTAAAAATAATTTCGTATTATGTTGAAGCGAGAATAATATTTTATATTATCTCAAAATAATGTAAAAAAATAATTATATCATATTTTTCTATGCAAGGTGGAGATTTCTTATTGGACAAAGGGTTCCTGTGGCTGCGGTTCACGGACGACGTGGTGAACCATGTTCAATAAACATTCAGATAACAGGACAGTGGAAAGGTGGGCCCACTGAATTGACCGTTCAAAAGATGTTTCCCGTGAAGGCGAACGGATAAGATCACACTGCAGGATTAATCACAGCCGTTGAAAACGGACGGCCGTGATCTACTTGATCATCGCCTAATTGCTAGCGTTTTAAGGCTAAATAACCTCAATTAACCCCATAAATAGTTTAGCCTATTTACACGTAGCTTTTATGTGATTTAAAACAAAATTATATATTTTGTCCCTCACCTTTCTTTTCATAATTCCTTTTTTGAATTTTACCTTTTTCCACATATTATTTTTTGTTGACTTTTTAAAATTTCTATTAATGTTATTTCGTTATATGTATACGTATTTATACGATTATACATATTCGATTTTCTTTCATTATTGTACTTAGTTCCCGTACTGGCATACTCAACTCAAAAAAGGCTTAAATTAAGAACATATTTGGAATAGTTAAATTTAGATTATGAATTCAATAGATGAATTGAATCTAATCAATATCACTTGTTGTGCATTGTACAGACCGTGACGTGAGATCACCAACTCGGGTACTATAAGAGCTAGCAAAATTATCTTTCATCTGTGCAATGTCATGTTTCAAGTACGAAGAAAAAATATCGTCTTATTATGATTGAGAATCTTTCAAAATAAAACAAATATTTATAAATTAATACATTACAGTTAGTACCTTGTGGTTTTATATTTTCTCATTTTAGTATCCTGTGATTTAAAGTGTATTAAGTTAGTACCCTGTGGTTTTATTTTTCTCTTTTTATTATCTATTTCACTATTTTTTTCGTTAAATCAGTGACAATGTTAAAATTAAGGGGTACAAAAGTGAATATTCGATAAACCTAGGTAGGGTATCTGAAGTTTTATATGTATATAATTTAACAAAATATTAACGGAGAAAAAAAAAGTGACAAAGTTAAAACTAAAGAGTACTAAAGTAAATATTCAATAAACCTAAATAGGGTATCTGAAATTTTTTTATATATAATTTAACAAAATATTAACGGAGAAAAAAAAAGTGACAAAGTTAAAACTAAAGAGTACTAAAGTAAATATTCAATAAACCTAAATAGGGTATCTGAAATTTTTTTCATATAATTTAACAAAATATTAATAGAGGGGCCGTCGAAAAGAAAAAAATGAAACCACAGGGTACTAAATTGATGCATTTTAAATCACAGAATATTAAAGTGAAAAAATACGAGACCATACAATACTAAATTGATACATTTTAAATCACAGAGTACTAAAATGAAAAAATACAAAACTATATGGGTGGTATTTGAAATTTTCCCTTACATTAATAACTCTATGTGGATAAAACAAATCATTTCCTTGAAACAGTAAAAGGGTGTTATGGTCATTTTAGCCTCTGCTGTGGTGGTTAACACTCAACTACAAGTCAAAGTAAGAGACTATTTTATGCACCCGGTTCATGGCTACGTATATATGCACCAGCAAAAGCTTATTTATTATAGATAATTTTAAATTATAATTTAATAAATTTTATGCATAATATAGCTAAAAATAGTCTACTTATGAATTGAATGATGTTTTTTTAATAAAATTTTGGCTTGTGCCAAAATTGATTTTTTAAAAAAATTATAATAATTTTTTTGGATGTATTTAATTTGTCCTCACCAAGTTTTTCTCATTTTTACCTTACATGATTTAATTACGTTCGACTATTTATGATTTTATTCTTGTTTCACTAAAAAAAATCTGTCTTCAAATATAAAAATAAAATAATATTTTTTTAAAACCACATAATGACACCTTATTAAACTATAGATATTTGCAGAACAAATAAAATTAAAAAATAGTTGAATATAACTTTTTGAACCATAAAATAACACAATAAAAACACACTGAACTATAAAATAGTAAAGTATAATTTTTTTAAATTACAGTATGGTGAAGTTTAAATACGCTAAACCACAAAAGATAATTTAAGATTTACTCTATTTTAAAGAGAACTAATAGTATTAGAGAAATATATATTTCTGCTGCAAAATATGATTAAATATAATGTGCGTACTCTGATAATAGTAGTTATTACTTTGACCGTATCAATTTTTTATTATAAATATTGTATCTGGTATCGATTGTTTCTAGCGCAATTAGTAAAATAATTGATGGTTGGTGCCCGACATTTTAACTTTTAAAATCTAATTGCTTAATATTTTTAACTAAGTTTATTTCTTAAATTTTTTTTAAAAAGAACGAATAGATAATATGTTACCTTTATCTGAAAAAAAAATAAAAAAATATATTGTATGTGGTGCATGAAATTTAAGGTGACACCTGGTGCAGGCAATGTTTCCTTCATTTAAAGAGAGAATGGATGGTGATTGGTTAATGGTGAGTGTCATAAATGCCACTAATTATTACTTATTACTTACATTATTAAAATAATGAAGAGGACGTTCCCTACCGTCCGATCCATCATTATCACCAATGATTGCACAAGCATTAAAACAAAAAAAAAAAAAAACGTCACTTTCGCAGCGCTTCTAGAAATAAGATATTTAAATTGACAAGCAATATGATTAAATTTAATTGTAAATTATTTAAGAGTTTTCACAAATTAAATTAGCCAATTTGTATAAAAAATTTACAAGCTTTGAATTTTAACAAAATTGGACCGCCTTTTTTTATTTTATATATTTGTACTGAATTTTCAATAAATTAACCAAAATATCTTTATTCATTTCNTTTTTTTTTCTTTTGTTCTTTTTTTTCTCTCCGAACCTCGTCACCTCCTTCACCTTCTCCGCGGCCCTCGGCGATGGTAACGAGGACGGTGCCACATCCTTTTCCTCCATCTCCTTCTCTGCCTGCGCCGGCGGCCCTCGGCGACGGTAACGAGGACGAGGCCGCTGCCGCCACCACCTTCGCCTCCGCCTCCGCCTCCGTCTCCGCCTCCGCTAGAGAAGAAGAAGAAAAACCAGTACGGGCCCGGGTAAGGGCGGAACGGACAGAGGTGATGAGGTTGTTGTCGAGAAGGTGCTCGCCGCTCGTAAGGACGAGAAAGGAAGACATGCCCATCTCCAAACGAGCAAACAAAGATGTGGAGTGTAGAAAAAACAAGAATAAAAAGTTTTTAAAAAATCTCTTTAAAAGACAATTAAATATCATTGCTGCTGCCGAAAAGTCTAAGAATCAAAAAAAAAAAAGAAGAAGAAGATGAAGGTTGTACTATTAAAATAAAATTATATTGTTTAATATAAACGCTGTACTTTTTGAGATGAAAATCATACTATTTGAAATAAAAGTTGCACGTTTTCGAGAAAATTGCATTATTCTCCGACCATCATCATCTCATCATCTTTTTCTTCTTTCCTCTTCCCTTGACCCCTTCTTCCCCTTCTTCCCCTCCTTTCTAACCCCCATCCTCACCAACACGAGTATCTCTATCCCGTGCGCCGCATCGGAGTGCCGAAATACAAAAACGACCTACCTCTCTTTTCTTTTTTTTTTCTCTACGACCCTCATTGCCTCCTCCATCGTCACCACGGCCCTTGGCAATAGTAACAAGAGCGGCGCCACATCCTCTTCCTCTATTTCCTCCTCCGCCGGCGCCGGCAGTTCTCGGCGACGGTAACGATGGCGGCTTTAATATACCAAAACTTCAGTAAATAAATATCGAACTTTAGCCAAAATGACTAAAGTGTAAGGTTGGTATGCTTCGGAAAGGCCGAAGGCGTCAAAATAAGTAAAAGTGCATTTTAGGGAATCTTCGAGAGCAGTCCTTAAAGAGCAGTCCGTAAAAGTGAAAAAATTTGGCTAAGTCCCGGGAGAGCAGCTCTCGGGAACCAGTCCTTACAGGGAGAGACCAGTCCCCGAGAGACCGGTTCCATCAGGGAGGGACCAGACCCATTTTTCGTAGCTGAGGGGCTGCTCTCGGGGACCGGTCCCTTGCTGGAGAGACCGGTCCCCGTGCCCAAAAAGGCCCAGTTTGGGCTGTGTGATAGGCAACAAGTTGAGGGGCCTATTTGCAAATATGCATTTGTTGGGTTAAGTAGGAGGAAAAGAGAGCTCTTTCCTCTCATTCTCCCACACACACACTCTCTCATATCTCTCTCTCTCTCTAGAAGAAGAAGGAGGAGGAGAAGAAGAAGGAGAAGTTGGAGGAGAAGGAGGCTAAGGAGTGGATCATCATCTTCTTCTTCCTCCTAGGTGCAAGAAAGGGGAGCTTTTAGAGGTAAGATTTTTTTCCCTCTCATGGTAGAGTTCAAGAATGGAAACTAGATGACCTAGGGATGGCTTTTATGGAACCTCTAGATGAAAATAAGCGTGTTTTTGCTTGTGGAAGAGATCAAATCAAGGGTTTTATATATATGTGAGAGCTAGGGCACCCAAATTGGGGCTTTTATATTGGAGGGGTTTTGATCAAAATTGATCATGTAGAAATCTAATTGGGGGTGTTTGCGACGCGTTGGTGCGCTCGGTTTGACGTTACGAAAAGTTTATGCGAAGTTATGAGTGAAAAAGCCTAATTTGGCCTCGTTTTGCCGCAGGCAAGAAAATTGGCGGCCAAAAATCGTGAAATTCGAACCCGAGCACCTTATCAAGCCTACGAGGTGGGTGGTGCTTCTCAAAATTATTGAACTTCTCTTTATGTCTAATGTGTCACTTGTTGAGTATATGAGTATGTGTTTGTTGCATGCATTGTAGGGTAATTGAAATGACATTCATGTGAATGTTGCATGTTGTGAGTACAAGTGCACTATGAGATAGCTGAGAACCTATGAATCCTATGTATTCATGATTGGTGATAACAAGAACCTAGTCGAGACAAAGAACAATGTGACACTATGATATGTAGATCGAGTGGCATTAGTAAATGCAAAGATGAACACTAGAGTTAGTGTCACTACAACAAAAACGGTCTATAGCGACACTTTTAAATATCGGTACATGTCATAAAAAATGCTGCTGACTAAATTACCGATACTTTTAAAAAGTGTTGCTATATGTGGGGTCGCTAGGTATATAGTGATAGTTAAAGAGTGTCGCTATAACCTAAAAAGAGTGCTGCTAATTTACCAATATTTATTTAAGCATTTAGCAACCGCTGGAACTCTACCTCGTTGGCTGCGGTGGCGGAGGAAGACGAGAGGAAGGGATCTTCATCTAGTATTTCAGTCGATTGAGTGAGGGGAGAAGGAAAAATGGTAATTGATTTTTTTTTCTTTTTCATTTATGTTTGTAATCGGGCCGAATAGGTTGGGTGGGGTGGGTTGAGTAGAGTAATCTTTTATTTTTGGTTAGATTAGACATTATATTTAGGCATTAATAAATTTTTTTTAAATTTTGGCATAAATGGGACACTTACACAAAGTGTCCCAAACATATGTCCCTTTAACCTAATTCTGTTGTAGTGTGTGTGGCATATAAAGAACCAGAGTGGCAATAATGAATATTGATTTCAAGAAGTTGACATCAAGTGTAGCATAAAGATCAATAAATGCTAGAGTTAGCATTGAATGTGATATAAAGAACACTAGAATTAGTGTAAAGGCATGATTGAGAACAAGGTATGCAAGTACATGTGAGAATTGACATTATGACATACCGCCTTATAGTTAAAGGCCATGAATGCATTGTCTCCTTATAGTTATGGAATGGATCGAATTTGACATCCTTAGAGTTAAGGATTTGATCATACTCGCCTTACGTCTTGGCTCGAGGGTGGTCGCTCCCCCACGCGTGATGAGCTTCGGAGTAGTCATCACTGGGTGTCGTAGTCTCCCCAGAGGACTGTCCCTGTCGGGTTGTAGTAGTCTCGCTCGACAATCGGGATTACGAGTTTGTGAGTTATTTGGGCGACACCTACCGGTTAGCCATGAGATTGAACAATGTGAACCAAGAACTTGCATTCATCATGTATATTTCATTGAGCATGATTATTGAGTAATATTGTTCAGGCATATTAGCTGCATTTGTTATAGCTTGGATACTATCTATCTGCTTTTTCTTTCTATTATGCCTGAGTTAGATCTAGTGGGAAAGTCGGCGAGTTTGGGGGCCGAACCCACTGGGAACTTCGTTGTAGTTCTTACCCTACTATTTCCACAGAACCGGGACCAAGTGAGCTAGCGGACGACCTCGGTAAAGGTATCGCGCCGTAGACAGAGACCATCCGAGTTAGGTAGACATTTTGTGGTTGCATTCTCTTATATCATCTTTTGTATTTTATGATTTGAGATGTTAAAGAAAAGAATATAAACTTTCTATTTTGAGAAGACAATGTGATGTCAAAAGAAATTATGAAGAGCATGTATTATGGTAAAAGAATCGTAAATGTGAAAGTTGAATGCTTGTAAATGGTTAAAAGTTAATCATTCTACATGTATGAAGTATAGTTTAGTATTCTTTCACTTTAGCTATTGCTTACCTTCGTGTAAGCCATCATGTATGTTTTCGCTTGTCCATTCTCTTTGCTTGAATTGTACATGTGTTGAGCCTTGGGCCGACAGGGGAGGCTCTGTCCGTTCGACGTCTGTTCGACATGTCCGGATCGGCCAAAAGGATCGGTTCCGGGGAGTGACAGCGGCAATGCCTCTTCTTTCTCCGCCTCCCCCGGCCTCCGCCTTCGCCGGCGTCGGAGAAGGAGAAAAAGAACTCAGAGCGGGCCCAAGTAAGGGCGGAGAGGACGGAGACGATGAGGTCATTTCCATATTTTGAGGCTCCGATGCGGCTCGTAGAGTAAAAAGGCTCACGTTGGTGAGGATGGAGGTCGAATGGGGAGGGAAATGAGGGAGTCAAGGTAAGAGGAAGAAGAAGAAGAAGATGAGGTGATAAGGTTGGAGAATAGTATAATTTTCTCTGAAATAATATAATTTTTATCTCAAAGAGTACAATGTTTATATTAAATAGTGTAATTTTATTTTAATAGTACAACCTTTATCTTCTTCTTTTTTCTTTTTTCTTTTTTTTTTTTCTGATTCTTAAACTTTTCAACAGCGACAACAATATATAATGATCTTTTAAAGAGAATTTTTTTTTAAAAAAAATTTATTCTTATTTTTTTTACCCCCTGCATCTTTGTTCATTTCTTGGAGATGGGCGCATCTTTTTTCCTCACCCTCACGGGTAACGAGTACCTCCTCGGCAATGACCTTATCGCCTCTATCCACTCCACCCTCACCTAGGTCTATTTCTCCTTCTCCTTCTCCTTCTTCTTCTCCTTCTCCGGTGTCGGAAGGGCGGAGATGGAGAAAGAGAAGACGGCGCCGCTGTCGTTACCGTCACCAAGGGCCGCCAACACCGGCGAAGGAAGAAATGGAGGAGGAGGAGATGGCATCGCCTTCATTAGCATCACCAAGGCCGCACAGGCGGTGGAGGAGGTGATGAGGGTTGGAGACAAAAAGAAAAAAAAAAAAAGAACGAAGGAAAAAAAGAGAGAAAAATGAATAAGGATATTTTGATCAGTTTGTTGAAAATTCGGTCCGAATCTGTAAAATTTGAGAAAGGCGGTCCAGTTTTACAAAAACTCAAAACTTATAAATTTTTTATACAAATTGGCCAATTAAATTTTATAATTTTCACGCTATTATTTATCTAACCACAGCGATTTCAAATTCACCCTATATTAGCTATTAAAAATTAGTAATTTTTAAGATCACTTCAATATTAAATAAATAATATTTTAAAAATGTAAAATTAAAATTTTTAAAAATTTCAAATAGGCTAAATTGGTAGTGCTAGAATGGCGTGAAATAAATAAAGTTATTTACTTATACGTTATTTTTAATAACGAGACATCTAAATTACGTTTATTTTATAAAGAGCTTTGTTAATAGAGATTTTAATTTTTTATAAATTATAAAATTTGCGCAGGACGCTATTTCATCGCACATCTGCTGTGAATTGCTACATACATAAAAAAATTTTCGGATAAGGAATGTAAACAAAAAAAATGTTCCCCTTATTTGTATGTGCGCAAACTTTTAAAAAGTATTATATAAATGTATAAATACTTTAACAATTTTGGAGGCTACGGAGGTTTTTTTTTTTTCTCCTTATAATCTATAACTTTCTTGTAAAATTGAAAAATATTATTTTTTAAAAAAATTATGTGAAATATTTTTTGTGGTTTTATTTTAAAATAAAAATTTTAAAAACAAAAGATAGCTTTTTAAAAAATATATATTTTTTAAAAAATCAAACAAAGAAATATTTTTCCAGCTAAAAAGATAAAATTTTGATTTTTTTTTCCCCTAAAAACTAAACACCCCTAAGAAGCGGAACTACGCATAGGAACGTCTATGCGACATGGAGGGAATACGGAAATGGACGGCCATGATCGCTGTGCGAGTCATTTGATTTGATGAATTTTAGAGCGCCCGCATATTAATCGAGGGACTGAAATGACCAAACAGTACTTCGTTTCCGCGGAGCACAACGGTTCCAGCCAAGGGCAAAAGTGTCATTTTATATATGATGCAGTTTTTAAATAAATTATCAGTTTCAGAACCTAAATTTTGAATCCAATAATCTAAATTCTTCTAATTTTTAAAAGGATAACAATTATTAAGCCCTTTAATTACTCTTTATTTTTAAACTTCAATAAAAATGATATTTTAGTCATTTATACAATTTTTAGTTTATCATGATTTACAGAGTTCAATTATATTTAAACATTACCTAGTAAAATAATGTTTTTCACATGAAAAATACTTTTAAGAGTGTCACAAATATACTATGAATTCTCAGAGTCAATGGATTTCTATAAATAATAAATAAAAAAGTTTCACTCCTGCTCATCAGCGCATGATGTTTTGGTTCTCGAATTTTAATTTATTAAAATTTTTTACTCGAATCTTTTAAATTATTATAATTAATTTTACAACTCGCCGAGGTACAAATAATATGATAGTATTGCGATTGATGACACAATAATATTATATCACTTCCACATCTGTGGTATGTCAATCCAAAAAGAGTAGATTGTAAAAAATTATTATAATAATTTATAAAGATCGAGTCATAAATTATAATAAATTAAAATTTTAGAATAAAAGCGTCAGTTTCCTCATAGTTAAGAGGACCAAAAGAAATTTAGCCAAAATAGGAAAAATAGTGGTGGGATATAGTTCATAAAAGATAAGCACATTGGAGAATTATAATTTTGTAATTATTATAATTTTGTTTTGGTGTTCAACCATACCCCCCCAAAAAAAAACAAAAACAAAAACAAAAACAAAAACAAACTTTCATCATTGAAATTGCAAAATCATTCAACACTCACCAGAGAAAATTTATTCGACTAAATTTACTAATCATGCCACACAATCATCAACAATCCTTGGCTCTAAGATGTGAAAACTAAACTAACACACCTAGTATGAGCTAATTTGTTTCACAAGGACCATATTGTGGAACCAAATACAAACCCTAATAAATCTACAACTCTACAACTTACAGATTAGATGTTCCCCAAAGCAAAATTTAGGGGGATGCTACAAAATGCTACTCACTAGCTAAAGCCTCTGAGAATTCCGAAATCAATGTGCATCATTCCTTGAAATCATCTTTGTCGTCCGCCGGGATAGGCCGGTTCCTCCAGAAAACTGCGAGAGCGCTCCCGCCAAGCTGCCAAAAGAATTACACGACATGTTCGTTCATGAGAGGATCACGAAAGGCGTGCGTAGCTTACGAAGATAATGCATCCGTGCTAGTATTTAGTTGTCAATGCGAAGGCAAAACTATTATTTGGGTTGACTACAAATCGACCTCAGAGTTGCAGTTTTATAATTCAGGTCTGCGTAGAAATAACAGCCTTTTCAGCGAATCCTATCCAGAAGAAATTTTAGGGATTAAATTGGTAAATTGCGACCCTGAGGACGTAAATGGTAAACCAAATTGAGATCAAACTTCAAACTCTTATTCGGTTTGGAGACCTCAGAGTACTGCCTATCAGCTAATTTGTTGTGCGATTTGCAACGATAAAAGTTTCAGGCCCAGGGCATAGACAAAGTCAATTTGAGAGGCCAATTAGAGATGTAATTCAGGTTTGCCTTCATTGACATGAATTACGGCGGATGCGAGAGATAGGCAAGCGAGAAGTGAAATAGCAAACATACCGCCATGCATACGACGCTGACTGCTGAAGGAACAGCAACAAGTGGATTAGTGAAGTGCTTCTGGGCAAGTAGGAATCCAAGTGCAGAGCTCTGAAGAAGATGAAACAATAACATTAGTCATATTGTAGTTTCTGTAGCATAGCAGAGTGTAATTTAATTCAAAATTATGACTTATATATAGCTTTGTAAGGATACTTCGCGCTTCGAGAGTGATATGTCAATGTGAACATTCTCAATAACAATCCACATTCTACTTTCCCAAAATGTGGTGACAAGTCATTAGAGTATTAAGCATCTTATTAGGATTTCCGTACCTGCATACCACACTCGATGGAGATTGTTCGTGAAGTGGATTCACCAAAGGATGAGAATCTGGACAACCAATAACCAAGAGCAAAAGCAGCAGCATGCAGGAGAGCTACAGGAACAATAAGCTGTGCTCCTTGTGCCTTCAACACTTCTGATACTTGTCCAATCTTTAAACAAATAAATAAAATGAAAATTAATAAAGTGAAGTTTCACACACTCATTTTTAACCTGTAATTTCTTCAGAATCAAATCTAACTTTGAACCACTTACCGGGCTAGCACAAAGTAGTGTAGTAAGGATAACTCCAATCAATGGGGTGAGAGTAATTATTCGTTCTGTAAATTTTGGGAAATATTCGTGCGACAATACTGAAAGGATACACAAAAGAGAGATAAAACAACATCTTCAGAAAAAAAATCCACGAAGTATGTCATCCACACAATAAAATGAGGAAACGAAGTTGACACAAAAGAAAACTCGACAGGATATTCAAACCTCCAACAATAGTCGGCACTAAAACAACCTGAAAAGTACTGATCGCCAAACCCTGAAAAAAAAAGTAATTTTCCTTCAACATCATGTGAAGGCATTTATACAGTTTTACATGAAGAAACTTTGATGTTCTTACCGCTGCATCTACAGGGACAAGCTGACCAGCGAGGAGCTTTGTAAGAAGAGGTGTCATTACTATAGCACCAATTGTCGAACAACTAAAAAAAAAGGGGAAGAAGAATTGGTAAATAAAGCACGGATTTATAAGTAAAAACTATTAAATTATTGACAGTTATCAGACTTCTAGAATTGTATGTGAAAAAAGACTTCGTAAAGAAAGGAATGTTGAGTTACTATTTCAGGTTTATTCCACAGAAGTCGTAGTCCTACAATATTTTTCAATCCCTTAGTTCAGTTCACCAGTGCAAAGCCTTTTGCAAGTTAGTAAAATTATATAATGACAACAAAGGCAGTACAAGTTCACCAACTACCCTTTGGATAGTGTTTCTAGAAATACTTCTTGCAGAGAGTACCACTCGGGTCAAAATGACCTCTATGTTTGGGTTTTCATCATCCAGAGGCAGTTTCTACATGCTATATATAAGCACATCGTTAGTTACAAAATCAATTTGTGATATTGGTACAACTATGCCAAAAACAATTTGTTACTACATTATTGAACTTGTTATCAGCTCAAAAGGTTGAGGTTTCGAGAGGAGTCCAAACTTGTATAAACAAACATGCGATGATATGAAGAACACTCAATAAATATAATCAAGTGGTGATTGCTGGTAATCATCATTCAAGCCTTTTGGACCATCCATCCACTTAGAGCTGAATGACCTTGTTCTGATTGGCCGTTTAAGTGCTGCGGAATGTGGCAGAATGCATGCATGGCAGCCTCGAAACAGTCAGCATGGCACAATTGGCACGGCCTGAATGCCCATTGTGCGGACTGTCACGACAATCCTTGTTCCTGATAATATTGTTTTAATTTGAAAGCTAGCAAAAGAATCAGGAGTCTCTTATGGCCTGTTATCTACCTGACATTAATCCTAAAGAAGTTGGCGACTGATTCCTCATTAAATGATTATGAGGCCAGAAACTATTTTTCTTTACAACTAAATCAGACTAAAATTCATTACGGTCAGATGGAAGAGCCCAACAAAGTGTACAGAGTTTAGAGCTGACTGCAGCTAACGACAATTGTCATCTTTCAAACAAGAAACACTATATATAATATGAAAGAACAACAACATAGTATTACTAGAGTAATGTAGGAAGGAAGAAAAATGCTTACGTTGTCATAAGAACTGATAGTGCAACATTTCCTTTAGATATATAAGTCGCAACATTTGACGCCTGGCCTCCAGGGCAGCATGAAACCAAAATAAGACCAGTTGCAAGAGGAGCTGATAACTTCAAGCTCTGCATAAACAAAATAAAAAAGGTCCACTAAGAGCGCTTAAGCTGATGAGAGTGGGGGAGGGGGATCAGGCTAACTTTCGAGTAAAAAATATACCAATGTTACTACTGACAAGCTTCCACTCAAGACACTTAGATATACATGCTAATAGGTTTAGTAAGTCTTAGTTCCGAGGTTAAGTTGAAAGCCTTGTAGGCAAGCGACTCCTCTTGTTCAACATTTATAAAAGAGAAAGATGACCGAAGACAAATAGAGAATTAGATGGAGAATTACTGTGTTGAAAAACTGTTGTGAGCTAGTTAATGCTGTCGTGTGAGAATAGATCCTTGATAATACATAAGGACCAAATAAAAGGACTTTTAACAGTTTTGAACACACTCCAATACCTTGATTAGTGTATATTATTCGAACATTGGAATAATCTTGTCTTAACATTCATCAGTGTCTAAAAGGAATAAGTATAAATTCTGAAGTGTTTATCTCAGAGATGTTAGATTTCATGAGATAAGATAACAATACCATTGCAATAACAAAACCTAACATGGGTTTGATCATGTATTGTGCAAGAAATCCCACTCCTACCTGTAAATAGAGACATATAAAGATTAGCAGGCAATTATGTAAGTGTTTTGATGAAGAGGTCGCGAAGTATAATATCTTACTGTCCACGGGTTCCTCATACATCTCCTAAAGTCCTCGAAAGTCAAAGTTAGGCCCATGGAAAGCATTAGGAATCCCAAACCTACGGTGAAAAGATCCGTCTCCAACCAGGTAACCTGAAGGTGCAGATGTAGTCAAGAAGTTAAGCAGCCAATATATGAAATAAAAAGCTTTTAGGCCCTAGCTGAAGCTTCTGCAAAAGTATTGTCTAACTAGAGTTGTTCGAAGAAGCACTGGTAGGACATCACTAAATCCTCTCAGCAGCTTACTCTTGCAGCATAAGCAGATCAAATTGGAGCTTTTTCTTTTGAGGTCCGAAAGCTCATTTTAGCTTTTTGCCATAACAAAAGCTCCACACTTTTTGTTTGCATAATGGGTGTTTCTACAAGATTCTTCACTCTAGAAATGAAAATTGTCTCCAGAAGCTAGGCCAAACTGGTATATAAAAGGAAGAAGCAAAATTCTCAAGGTAGGAATCTAATTGATCGATATAACAACAGTGAGCTGTGAGCAAGAAATACAGTGTTACCGCAGATGGCTTGTATATTCCGATGATTGTGCCAAGTATAACCTGTCAAAAAGACGTCACATATTATTCGAACGATTTTAGATACAATTCTCAGATTAAAGCATTAACATGAAACCGCACCCAGACAGGGAAAAGGGTCGTTAGCAATTCAACTATCTTCTCATACTGGCTTAATTTAGCAGGTGCACTATCTGGAACATTCCCAGAAACATTTGCCTCCGCCTTGCATAAAACTTGCCGATTCCTGGAAGGATTAATAGCGCCATGAAACAAGTAGCGGAATTCAATCTCAATGCATTAAGATTGAGAACGAAAGCAAATTAAATGAAACATGAAATTACGATACACTAGATGGATATTGTTAATAGTTTGCTGCAAGGGAATCACATGGGGCAAAAATGTGGAACTTCTATTTTGAAAAAAGCTCCAATTTGGTGTTTCTGATTCCGCTGTTAGGGGTATCTCGACATGGTACTACTCTTATAGCATTGCTCAGACAACAGTACACCCTATAATATAGCGCGAAATGTCAGATCGTTGGCGTTAACCATTAACCCCAAAAGCTCGAGCTTTAGAAATACGC
This sequence comes from Ananas comosus, assembly GCF_001540865.1. NCBI lineage: Eukaryota > Viridiplantae > Streptophyta > Magnoliopsida > Poales > Bromeliaceae > Ananas > Ananas comosus. The sequence continues at coordinate 8,516,043 of NC_033636.1, forward strand.
AACCAATTCACTTAAAGCGTAGAGATACAGCGCCTACGGGTATCAATTGTGACTTGGCCCACCCGGCCTCACGCCACTTCAAACATGACTCAGCCTACCCAGCCTCACGCCATTTTGAATATGATTCGGCCCAACCCGGTCTCTCGCCACAGGACAGAATGCTGGCCCATTTAAGCCAACACGAAACAAGTTCCAAAAATACAGTAGATCATCATCAACATACTGCAGAACAGGAACAAACGGCGAATGCATAGTGCAGGGAACAGAAATGCTCCCTTCTCTTTCTCCAGCAGACACCGCAAATCCGCTCCCAAAAGCTACAATCAATCAATCAAAAATCATTAGGCATAATAATAACTACATGAACCCAGATACCTAAAAACATGCAAAGCAGTAAAATTTAGGAAAAAAAAACTTTTTTGAAGCCGCTTCGTGATATTGCACATTCAGTAAATTCAGTGCCCTGTGGTTCAAACAGTAGCACTTCGCCTGCATAGTTTCTAGGGCAAGTTTTATGAAAGAACTCAAACATTTTGTTTTGATAGGCTCAAATCTACTGCTGATACCGAAAACATTGATAAGACTAGTGAAAAAAATAAGAGCTCTCGGATGAGCGAAGTGTAAACATATCGATATAGATAGCTTTGCTCGAGCAAATTGCATCCAAAGAAGGCATGGCGTACCGCGATTGATGTGAGAGAGAATCCTGGGAAGAGGAGAGGAAGGGCCCAGCTGGTACACGCCATGGCGAGCTCGTACTCTACAGTCTCTGTGGAGGAATCTGGAGATGGAGGCCATGGACGAGGCCATGATGAATAGGAAGGATTTGGAGTAGGACGAGAACGAGAGAGAGTCTCTCTCTCTCTCTCTCTCTCTGATGAGGATTGAGGATTTGGTTCGGAGCGTGGATGTCGATGGAGCCACAAATACAAATAAATTGGATTATAGCAATCGCCTCTCTCTCTCTCTCTCTCTCTCTCTCTCACACACACACACACACACATCAGTTCTAAAATGAAACGGATATGTTGGAGACTCGGCGTAATAAATTAATCAAAATTTTTTTAAAAAAATATATATTTCATCGTAATTATAAAAAAATATTTTTATTGTACTTTTGTTGGAAAAGAAGAAAGGTGATTAACTTGTTATTGATGATGTGGTGTAAGCGTGATAGTGTAGAATTTGCCATGCTGCTGTTGGTGGGCCCCAATTCGAGTTCGTCTAGCAAGTAAAAAAAAAATTCTAAAATGTATTAGTTATATTAATGAATTGATATTTTTAATTAATCAAATAAAATTTTCTGAATTAAATCTGTTATATTATGATTATAAAAAACATTTTTATTATATTTTTTTCTAAAAAGATAGATATGATTTGATTGTTATTGTTAATATAGTAAAGTGTGATTCAGTAAATATTTTTGGTGAGCACGGGCGGAACTCCAAAAATAAGCAGAGCTATCAGTCAGCCTATCTATCCGGCGGATTGGGTTGGGTTGGGTTGTGTTGGGTTGGGTTGGCCCTGACCTGATCGACGAAAATTTCTGAAGTGTGGATATTTTTTTTTTTTTTTTTTTTTTTTTTTTTGACAGTGGGCAAGTTTGCTGCGCTACATCTCCGGCACGGAAGTCACTCACCTTGTTGAACCGCGAGTCTGGAAGTTCGTCGGAGGAGACCGGCAAAACAGGAGATCAGACACAGAGAGCAATTGGAAGCGTACAGTTTATATGAGCACCCGCCCTGATTTCGTGTATGGCATGAAAGCACAGCTACCCGCTTCGTTTATTTCATTTAGTAATAAATTTAGTTGAAAATGTGAATCAATTAGGATTCGAACTTGGGACCTCGAGTATCAATCACAAAGTTCTTTGCCACTCGCTCTAGGGACGGTCGGTATTATTTGCTGCCGTTGTGTAGTAGAGATCGGGCGTGTGGCTGGATCCTACAATCCTTGCCTCTTCCAACCGTGGACCCAAATCCTACGTTACGGCTAGACTACTAGTGGTTTGGTATTTCTATTATGGGCCAAACACTTTGTAATTCTATTCCTAAACTTGCTTTCTCATTAACTAAATATACCATTAATGGTCGAGTGAATAATTTCCGGCCTAGTTAGATAAAAAACCAAATTTGCTGTTAACCGAACTTGGCATTAGCTACTGCTTGATAGATAACACAAAGATCAATACAGATTATTACTTTGGGATTGCTATCTGAAGTTCAATTAAAAAAAAATCGGCAAAAATTAATGCAATGCTTGTTTATAATAAAACGTGATTAAACCTTATTTAGAACTTGGAATCTGAAAGCAATCAGCGTCTAATAATTAAGGCCGTTCGTACGAACAAATGTAAACCATTTGATCTATAAAAACCCTACAGTTAAGCTTTTTAACTGATGCCTAACTGTGTTGAACAACGTTTATTTCTATAACCTTAATCTGATAGAGAACGGATATTTTTCATACGGAATATGCAACAAACTAGACTTACGGAGTTACGGTACAAGGTTGTTGTCAAAGTAAATGAAGTGTTTTACTCTTTAACAGTTCGGTAGTGGTGGTTAACTGGTTAAGGAATCTGCATCAGTCGAACGTCGGATTTGTAGTACATTAGATTTTTTATAGGCAGAATCCTATTATTCTGCAATTGTTTGGTTATTGCTCTTTGTTTGCTCTCGGCATTTTGGTTCCAAGATTTCCGAATTCTGTGTTCGGAATCATGGACTTTTCATGGAGCTCTGATCATCTTCTGCTCTCTGTTTTCCTTCTGTTCTGTTCTCCTCTTCATACATATAATCAGGGAGTCCGATAAAATGCAGGCATTACGTTGCGCGCCCAGACGTCATTTTACTGTACAAAAGTCGTTGCTTTTCGAAACCAATCTGATCACACTCTCTGCTGTATTCATTTGCCCACATTTAGAATACATGTCTATAAGAGATGTTGCAACAGAAATAGACGCCAATAGCCCAAGTTTGGTGATCTGACCGTGTATAACCCTTCCATAATGTAGCGATACCAAACTATTACAGGCCAAAAGAACTGCTACGATGATCGCAGGGCAGAGTCTTAGGCCCACTTCTTCCATTCGCCCATAGTGGTTAATCGTTTCGTGTGCACACCCGTTTTGTGTGAGACCACTGATTAGTGTACTCCATGTGGTTAGATTTGGATTCACCTTGGTGAGTTGCATTTGCGAGAACATATCTTTGGCCTCAGTTACTTGTCCATTTCGTAGAAACCCTAGAATTATCGAATTCCATGATACCACATTAGGGGGTAAACCTTCGAGTTGCATCTCGTAGAACAGTTTCAAGGCCTCACCACTCATACCATAATGTGCATAACCAGAAATCATTGTGTTCCACAAAACCAAATCTCTAGAACTCGCAGTATCAAACGCTTTTCTCGCATGCCCTATCCTCCCACAACTTGCATACAAGTCAATGATGCTACAAGTGACCGTTTGGTCTGATTCGAGCCCATTTCTTATCGAATAACCATGCGCGGCTTTGCCAAGTTCAAGTTTGCGAGAATAAGCTGAAGCCATAGTAATCGATGACAAAGTCACGGAATCGAACTTAAGTTTTTGCTTTCTCATCTGTCGACAAGTATTCAGTGCTTTTTCGATCTGCCCGTCTTGGAGATAACCCGATACCAACAAGTTCCAAGTCACAGCATCTCTGTCCACCATATGATCAAAAATGATCTCTGCCTCGCCAATTAATCCTACTTTACAATAGAAATTGATGATAGAGCTTCCTAAGATGTTATCAAGCTCTAAACCGCGTAGTATAGCAATAGCATGGCCTTGTATACCTTCATCGAAAGCTTCTAGATTCGCCGACGCAGTAAGAATGCTAGCAACACTAACACGAGTCGGTTCGACCCCTTCGATCCTCATGTCATAGAACAATTCCAATGCCTCCTCATCTAGGCCATTGTGAACATAAGCGACGAGCATTGAATTCCAGCTTACTACATTTCTCTCGGGCATTTCCTCGAACACATTCCTCGCGTCCGCTGAAGCACCGCACTTTCCATAGAAATCCACGAGGCTACTCAAAACGTAGACACAACTCGCAAAACCCATCTTCCACGCATACCCATGAATCCCTTTCCCGATGAACACCCACCGAAGAGCCGAGCTCGCCTTCAAAGCATTAGGGATAACGAAATTATCCGGAAATTCTCCGGCCTCCAACATATCACAGAAGCCTCTAAGAGCTTTACTATGAACACCGAGCCTACTACGCAATCCGATCATCGCCGCCCACGAGTAAACATTGGGTTTACACTGTCGAAGGAACAAACCCTCCGCGACATCCAAGCAATCACACTTCGCGTAAAAGATCAGTAATTTGGTCTCTATATACTCATTCTTATAGAAAAATGCGCCGTTTTTGACGATCCGAGCATGGATTTGCTCACCTTGCGATAAAAGGCGCCGGTAAAGGCACCCCTGCAGGATCTCACCGTAGATTTCGGGGCCGATGGGGAGATTATCGCACTCCATTTGATAAAGAAGATCAAAAGCGTGCTGCAGTAGCCCTTCCTTGGAGAGGGAGGAGATGCGATTGAGATAGGATTTGGGGAAAATTCGGAGGATTCCGAGCTTGATTTGGGGGAATTGAGTGGGGATTTTTAGGGTTTTGGTGGTGTGGATTGGGGAGGAGAGGGGGGTTGGAGTGGGGGGAGGGAGAGGAAGAGAGGCCATGGGAGGAGGATAAGGACCATGAGGTAGTTTTGTTAGGTATAAACGAACCCATCTCCGACCCAAATATGATCGGGTTTGACCCGATATGACCTCAACCCGGCCCGTTTTAAGTCCACGGGCCGGTTCGGTCGGATGCAATTATAAATAGAGTATAGTTAGAGACGCCTACAGTTAAAAGTAAAGTGATTATAATTATATACTTCTTGGTTAGGGATGCAAACGGGACGAATCTGGGGGCCGGAGGGTTCTCCATCTTCCGCTCTATTTCTTGTCGGGACGGAACGGATTTGGGATGGGTTATTTTTTATTTTATTTTTAGCTCCTATTTACCGCCCTATTCAAGGCGAATCGGGATGAGAACGAATTTTTGACGAATTTTTAACGAATCGTGGCGGATTGAAAGAAGAAAAGGGTCTCCCAGCTTCCGCTCTATTTACTTGGCGGATCGAGGCGGATATGGGACAAGTTATATTTTTTTATATTTTTTGTTCCCACTTACTGCCTTATTCGGGGCGGATTGAGACGGGAGCTCCGCCAACCCGGATCCATTTGCATCCTAATCTTGGTATGTCCGATATAGTGAAAAATGGTATAGTGCATGCAATCGAAAAGTGTATTTATATAATTTACCACTTTATGTATAAGTGATGATATTGTTTTCAATGTAGGAGATTTTTTTTTTGTTTATAAGATAATTAGAAAAATAAGCCGACATATTGTTGAAAATTACTGTCTTCAATTACTACAATTGAAACTCCTACGGTTAATTTTTTTTATTTTGTATAGTTTCAACTATAGTGGTTAGATTTAAATGCATCAAACCAAGCATTAAATTTAGAAATCATATAGTTAGATTGAAAATTAGCGCTCTTGTAAAATATAATACTTTAAATTATTCAATAGTTTTAAAATTATAACGCTTTGTTATTTAATGGTAGATATATTTATTATAAAAGATAAAATTATAAAATAGCAAAGTTTAATTTCTCAAATCACATGATGTTTTGGACCTTTTCGTAAGTCTTATCATATGCTCATGAATTAAAATTCTTCTAATAAAAAAACTACCAAACTAATATTCTGAAATGCTCATCATAAATTGTAAAAATAATGTTTAAAATCTAAGTTAAGAGACACTGCATTTAGGAACACTTGCTAAAAATATAAAAGGTACTAATGAGGTAATAAAATACTGCAGTTATACTTTTATATATATATATATATATATATATATATATATATATATATATATATATATATATATATATATATATATATATATATATATATGATACTAATCAACAAAAATATTATTAAATAATTTTGAGGTAATAAAAAAGCTTTTAATTGAATTGAAATTCTCGTGGATTTTTTTTTTTTTCAGCACTATTTGTTTGATAGAAAATTAATGACTTTGAAACTATAATTATTTAATTATTTTATTTATTTTATTGAAAATTTTCTCACTAATGCATAAGGGGATGAGAAAAATTACAATAGTTAATTTCTTACTATTTTTTTTATCACTTTTTTTTTTTTTTTTCGTAATTGACTTTGACATCATCTGGGGCAAAGTCGGTTTTAAATAAGTTTACGGCGAACCAAATAATGGAAGTAGACATTTAAAATCGAAAATAGTTCATCTCTCCACTTTTAGTGAAATAAATATGTTAATTTGTTAAACTATTTATTAGTATATGGACTTTACCGGACCATTATCAGTAGTAAACAGCTCAGTTTATTACTTATTTGTTTTTAATAATAGAGCTTTCAAATTGACAATTGGCACTGTTAAATATGATCTAGACTATTTAAACTATCTAGAAATTAAATTTTATATTTTTTTTCGACATCACTAACCCAACGTCAAAGGGTTATAAAATTTATAATTTTAATGACTGATATGTTGCGTTTGCTCGTTTAACGGTATAGAAGAGTTTAAATCAGTTCAATTTTTGTCAAAATTCTTTTAACTATTTAAAACAAAATCTAGATTTTAGATCTTTAAATACAAAAGTTGTATCATCAACTTTTGAAGAATATTTATTTTTAGACATTCATTTCATGTCATTTATTGGACAAGAGAACAATATCAAAAAGCATAAAATTGATTTTCAAATAGTTTTAAAAGGCAATTGTTTATATACACCTAAAAAGCTTCCGACTTTTTGATTTACCACTCTTATAAAATTACTATTAAAAATATTATTTTTACATTCCAAATTATTTCAAATATACTGCTATAGTTAAATTCTATTTGTAAATTGTTAGCAATAATTGTTATCTCTATGAAATTACAATTTTACTATTTCAAATATACCCTTCTACCATCACCAACTTTTTTTATTTGCCCTTACGTTAGAAATAAAAGAAGTATTTTAATTTTTGGCATTTTCAAATATTCCCTTTTACCATCACCAACTTTTGTCATTTACCTTTAAGTTAAGGGCAAAATAGGTATTTTAATTTTTTTTTTTTTAACTCTAGTAGATATTTAACTTATATTCAATCCGAGATAACCTAACGGGTGGTAACTGCCAGAATATTTTTGAATAACGAAGAAACATATGATGCGTATATTAAAAATAAAAAAATAGGGATAAATCAGACATTTTTAAATTTTTGAAGGGTATATAGACAATTATCCCTAATTTAAATGGTCTAGATCACGGCATCGTCGATTTGAAAATTTTATCATCCAAATAAATCGGTAATAAATTAAGCTGTTTATTACTAACAATATTATAATAAAGAGACAACTTCAAATACCAACTCTATAGTTTCACATTTTTTCACTTTAGTACCATGTGGTATAAAGTGTATCAATTTAGTGCGATGTGGTTTCATTTTTATCCTTTTATTATCGATTCCACTAATTTTTTAGTTAAATCAGTGACAAAGTTAAAACTAAAGGGTATTAAACTGAATATTCGATAAACTTAAGGTTGGATATTTGAAATTTTTTTTGTATATAATTTAATAAAATGGTTAAAATAGACAAAATTCCCATGTTAAAATCCGATTTTTCACTTTCTCCCCTTGTCATATAAAAACCTACACTTTGTCCCCTTGTAAAATAAAAATTATTCACTTCGCCCCCTGCCGTTAGTAATCCTTTAGGGTCCCATTTATAAAATATTGTTATATATTTTTTTATGCCAAAAATACTCTCAGTCTTCTCTCCTGTGAATATGGTGAAGGGCAAAATGGTGAGGGGTAAAATGGTCATTTTATTATCACAGTTCACACCATACCCCTCTGTGAACATTTTTCATTTTACAAGGGGACAAAGTGTAAGTTTTTAAATGACAGAAGAGGAAAGTGAAAAATCAGGTATTTAGCCTAATAAAATATTAACGAAAAAGCTAATAAAAAAATAAAAATGAAACCACAAAATACTAACTTGATACATTTTAAAACATAATATAGTAAAATGAAAAAGTACAAAACCACAGGGTGGTATTTGAAGTTTATCCGATAATAAACTCTAGTACACGATATGTTATAAGTTATCCCAACCATACAATGAACATGTGCTTATTAACTGAAGAAGTTCACAGGGCCAAAAACGACTCTACTCTTTCTTGGCCAGCACGAATGTTTTTGTCACGCACCAACCAATGTATTAATTTAATAAACTAATAAGCTAGCGCAATAGGAGTTGTACGTAATATGTTATTAAAAAAAAGAAAAATAACAAATAACAAGCAAAATCAAACACAACTCTTTTTATATTATTAAAAAGAAATCTCCTGACCATTAACATAAGCTAAGTTTTCAAACTTCACCATCACATTTGTCGTCACCGTATCTTCTTTAATTTGCTGATTAAAAGATTGAAAGTTTGATTCTTAATTTTGAATTTTTAAAACGAAATTTGAGCCTCTGAATTCTAAACAGATTAATTATGTAATTGCACTGCAATGCAGTTGTAACTACACACAAATTTCAAATTAGGCGTTTGATTTAATACATTTGAATCCAATTGTTGTAGTTGGAACTATATAAGAAGGCCAATTGCAACAGCCAGAAAAAGTATAACTGTAATTAAGAAGTTAGTTTATCTTTTTAATCACTTTTTAAATAAAAAATATTTTTCCCCACCAGTTGATGAAATTTTATATATATATATTTTAATTACATGCAACTAAATAAATTATTTATAATTACAGTATTTTCTACTGTGTCAAATCAAATAAGATACGCTGCATGTATTTTTAATTATACTGTATTTTTAATTACATCTGATTAAACAGTCCTCCCTTTTGTAACATGTGTTCAATTAGTTGTGTGCGCCAATACTTTTGTTTTTAAGGGAGAAAAAAAAGAGAAAAATTTTGTTCCCCACATCCAAAACTTGTTGACCAAGCTTGCCAAAAGCGTATAGTACTCAAGTTTTAGTCAAAGCATTAATTAATTCCCTTTTTTTTCTTTTTGATGTTCTCTCAAATGGAACATGGAAAGTGCTCTAGTGTACCTACCCTATCTCTTGCTTTACATTGAGGCTTAATTAACTATGTATATGTATATTATTACTATTTTAAGTCGAAAAAAAAAAAAGATAATTAGCAAATTTAATTGTAAAACTTTACTAAAACATATTATTATATCACATTATTTCACATCTCACCGTGTATCTAACTTGTAATTCCAAAAATAGGCAAAAAGATCTCATAATTTACTAATACTATCCAAATCGGTAGTTTGTTGAATAATTTTATTCAATTTATATCGTTCACTTATTAATTATAGCTAACAATTTGTTTTGTAAAATTTTATAATAGAATTCAATAACTATTCCAAATTTTTAGACCCATTTGATACAATACTAAACTTGTACTCTTGCGAAGTGACGCGCAGCCACAACAGAAGTTATTAACTGATAGGAGCTCTTTAATAATAAAGTTTTGTGAAAAATTATTGTATGATCTATTTAATTTACTCCATAAATCTTTGAATTTCAATACGAAAAAAGACAAAATAAATAAATAAATAAATAAAAATTGAGACACGTGACAATTTGTTGATCACCATTTTGACCTTTAAAAAAATGTATATTTTCAAATACGAAAAAAACCGCCTTTTTTTCTACCCCTGTTCACTTTCTCTCCCTATATATAAAAGCCTAAACCTCCTCTCCCTCCTCTCATCCATCACAAACTCAATTCCCTCGTTCCTCAACCTCCTCTACTCATCCCATTCATTAATTTTTTTTTAAAAAAAAGATATTAAAAAAAAAAGAGTATTTTGCCGGCGATGGATTACTCGGAGGAGATGCGGAAGATCGGGGGCTCGATGAGGAGGCGGTCGGGGGAGGACGTGTTCTCGAGATCGTCGAGGGAGGAGGACGACGAGGAGGCCCTCAAGTGGGCGGCGCTCGAGAAGCTCCCGACGTACGACCGGGTGCGGCGGGCAATACTCACGCTTCCCGAGGGGGAGCGGAGGGAGGTCGATGTCGCGAAGCTCGGCTTCCGCGAGAGGAAGGCGCTGCTGGAGCGGCTCGTGAGGGTCGCGGAGGACGACAACGAGGCCTTCTTGTCGAAGCTCAAGGATCGAATCGACCGGTGAGAGTACTCCTAACTATTAATAATCTCCCTCCGCCGCTCGTGCGAAGCAGATAATAACACTTGAAAATTTAAGCTGACAGAGAGCAGAGCAGTGCGCGTTAACAATCTTAGACTGCTAGACTCTAAATAAACATATAAGTTTATGAAAAAAGATTGTTTAGTCTTATACTAGTATTTTGTTACTTTGTAACAAAACAATTTTGTGATAACGCGGATACAAAGTTTTAATTTGGAGCTTCTGATTGTACTGCAACGAAAAATCATTTAATTAATTCTTTTTTGGGGCTTGCTCATGCAGTGTTGGAATTGAGGTTCCTACGATCGAAGTGCGTTTCGATCATCTCAACGTCACGGCGGAGACTTACGTTGGAAACAGAGGATTGCCCACGTTACTAAATTCCACCATTAACACACTCGAGGTACTCGCTAAGTTTATTTTCATAATGAATAAAGCTGATAATTTACTATTTTTCTAAAAAACATATACATAAATAAATTTTGCCTATATATCACTGTAAAATTGTGAGATGTATAATTTCTAATTAAGGTCTAGTTTTAAAAAATGCATATATTTTAAAAAATGCCTATTGTCGTGTTTTATGGAAAGAAGTTTAAATTTATATATAATATAGGGTCTACGTATTCGCTTTCACCTTAATTATTCTTAACAAATTGAACCTTTGAATTTTAAAAAAATGTAGCAATTAGAATAACAATTTTGAATAATTAAAATTTTGAGCAATAATGCTATTTATACATATATAATATAAGTATAATTAAATCTTACATCCTAACACTTAATTAAAAGGCCAAGATTTTTTCACTTGTCTTATTAACTTTGTTTGTTTACACTAAAATCAAAAGGTATAAAATGTACGCCCTATAATAGAGTGCACATGTAGCATTTTTTTTAAAAAAATTTACTGAGAGAAACTCTTAATTAATTTGCAAACTTTTACGTTAAATATATGATGAGTTAATTTGCCATAAAAATAAAAGAAAATAGTTTATTCTACAAACGTGTTCTCAAATAAGCTTAATTTGTGTTCTAACGCGTATGATTATTTTTAACAAGGCTGTCGCAAACTCTTTCCGTTTATATCCGAGCAAGAAGAAACCAATGCGGATCCTTCGTGATGTTAGTGGAATTATCAAACCTCGCAGGTATAAGTGTATTTTTTTTTTTACTCCTCATAATTACAATTCAATCCAAACATTATGAAAAATAAAAATATTATATATAATAAATAAATATATATTTATAAAATAAAATTATATATATATATATATATATATATATATATATATATATATAATGAGAGGGAGGTCCACCCTCTCATGCGGTCCACAAGGCCGAAGTGGCATCGTGGACCGTGCATGATCTATGCCTCCAAAAAGCCGTGATTTTGATACTGTTCCACTTCCTCTTTTCCGCGGACGGCCTTGGTCGGATCTGCCGCCGCGGCTCTTGCTCCTGGCGCCAGCCAAGGCGGCGAAGGAGGAGGACGACGATCCGGACGAGCTCGGCGACAAGAGCGGCGACAACGCGACCCTCGGCTGCAAATCCGTGACCACAAATGCCCTTTTTNTATATATATATATATATATATATATATAATATATATTAGGTCTCGCACCCTAATAATAATAACTGTGTTTAAGTATTTTGGATCCAACGAGTTATTATTATAAGCAGGTTTGTGAGAGCTAGTTTATCCGATGATAACTTGTTAAATTTGCATAGATATGCTCTAAATTCTTAAGAGGTACATTTATGCCAAAACATCATAGTTGAATATTAATTAAAACTTTGTTTTTTTCGTTTTTGGGCATTAATATATGGAAACAGTTGCTGGGGAAAGTAACATACAATGGCCATGAGATGGGGGAGTTTGTTCCCGAGAGAACAGCTGCGTACGTAAGCCAATATGATCTCCACATTGGGGAGATGACCGTGCGAGAAACCCTAGCTTTCTCAGCTAGATGCCAGGGAGTGGGTGCTCGTTACGGTACGTATATACTAAAATTTTTTTTAAAATAATTGATTATTATATTATACGAGTGTACATGTACGTATACTTTTCGCAAAAGAGATTACGTATACGTACGTACATTAGCGGTGCATGCATGCCCCGTACGTGCATGCATGGTTTCGTTTGTAACACGTACGTACGTATCTTACTGTTTATATTTTTGGTTTTTTTTTTTTCGTTAAGAATTGAGTTTAAGTGGGATTTCAAATTACAAAGAACTAAAAATATAGCAACTTCGAGTATCTAAGGAGGTTGTTTAATTGGTTTCTTGAAATATGGTGAAAAAGCTGTTTTTCGGAGAAAATTATTTTTATAGAAAACACACTTTTCATAATTTTCAGTTTTCAATAAAAAGTTTGAAAATAAAAATATTATTTTTCTATGAAAGAAAAAATATTTCGCGAACCAAATACCCTGGGCCCTAAGCTAGCGGCCAATGCGAAAACGAGTTATATGTCCTACACCGTTGTATTTAAAAAAATAAATAAATGTTTAAGTCATTATTCAATTATAAGCTCAAAATTAGAGCACCAAAATTATGAAAATTATAGTACTTTGTAAATTCTAATCAATGATACGTATGTTAATATGCAAACATGTACACAACAGAGATGTTAACTGAGTTGGCGAGGAGGGAGAAAGCAGCAAATATCAAACCAGACCCTGACATTGATGCGTACATGAAGGTGCAATGCAAATTCAAAATTCAAAATTCAAAATTCAAAATTCGAATTCACTCTTTTTAAATTTAAATTTATAATTTAAAATTAAATTTCCTACAGGCATCTGCAGTGGGATCAGGAAAAGAAGCAAATGTAGTAACAGATTACATACTTAAGGTATATATATATGTTCCACTACAACCTGGCTATTTATTCACACATATGAAGGGTTTAATTTATAGTTTTAAGTTATCAACTTTGAAAAGTTTCCATAGTTTTTTTTTTCTTTTAATGTAAACTGTTGTTTCTCTACTTAATTATTGTAGATATTAGGGCTCGAAATTTGCGCCGACACGTTGGTAGGAAATGATATGTTGAGAGGTATATCAGGTGGTCAAAAGAAGCGCCTCACAACCGGTATATATGTTGCAGATCACATCTCTCTTTAATTTGTTTCTTTTTCATTCAACACTTAGACATGAGAAATTTTAGATGTTATTGTTGAATATAAAATATATAAATATCGTTATCTGATAGCTTAAATTTTGAATTATAACGGCTATTTTATGTAATTTAATATATCAAAAGATTTTGGGTCTGAGTCCTGCCATACTCGTCGTCTTTGGCTTATCAAAATATCTCGAGCTCAAATGCGAGGAGAAGTTTTAAATATAAATACTAAAATATTATTCGCTACTAGTTTAAGTTTTTAAATTACAATGATTATTTCATGTTCTTTAATATGGTGTAGGAGATTTTAGAAGTTCCGTCTTTAATATGGTATCAAAGTAGCTTAAGCGTTTAGAGGTTTCGTCTTCAATATGCCTGTATCATGGCAGCTTAAGCTGGGTTTGTTAAAAATCTCTAAGTCCCGACATGAGGGTACGTGTTGAATATAAAATATAATTCAAGTTTCTGTAGATAAACTGTTGTTTCCTATAATTTACCCAACACTTAAGCTTTTAGAGATAAACAATTGTTTTATATAATTTAACAGTAACAATGTAACGATTGTTTCATATAGTTTAAAGGTTATAATGTAAAGATCGCCTAAAATGAATGATTTTATGGTTCTAAATCAACTTTTGATGCATGAATGAACTTTTGTATTTTGTTTCTTTAGCTGTTTTTGTTTCTGAATCTTTCTGTCAGTTATCTGACAAATTTTATGAGAACAACAACCAATTTGTGTGATGCAGGCGAGATGCTTGTCGGGCCGGCGCGAGCTCTATTCATGGACGAGATATCCACCGGGCTGGACAGCTCGACGACGTTTCAGATTGTGAATTCGCTCCGGCAGTCGGTCCACATTCTCGGCGGCACGGCCGTGATTTCTCTGCTCCAGCCTGCACCGGAGACCTACGAACTGTTCGACGATATTATCCTTATCTCTGACGGCCAGATCGCGTATCAAGGCCCCCGCGAATGCGTGCTGGAGTTCTTCGAGTCCATGGGCTTCAGGTGCCCCGAGAGGAAGGGCGTCGCCGACTTCTTGCAAGAAGTAGGTCCATCACAAACAAACGTGATGTAACTCGAATATCATAATGAATTTATTTTTTGATGTTCTTTCGTACTTGAAAGGTGACTTCGAGGAAAGATCAGCAGCAATACTGGGCGCGACACGACGAGACTTACAGATATGTTCCTGTCACGAAGTTTGCAGAAGCATTTTGCTTCTTCCACGTCGGCCGAAACATATCGAACGAGCTCGCGGTGCCGTTCGACAAGGGGAAGAGCCACCCTGCGGCTTTGACGACTTCGAAGTATGGTGTCAGCAGGAAAGAACTCTTAAGAGCCAACATTGATAGAGAAATCCTGCTCATGAAGAGGAACTCTTTTATGTACATATTCAGGGCCACTCAGGTGAGCAATTTCGGTAACTAAAAGCGTGCGGAGAGGCGGCGGTTTACGAATTCGTCGTATCTTTTTTGTCTTTCGCAGCTCACAATAGTGGCATTCGTAACGATGACCTTATTCCTGCGCACGAACATGCACCGAGACTCGGTAACGGACGGAGGAATCTACATGGGGGCGCTGTTCTTCGGGGTGCTCATGATCATGTTCAACGGATTCTCGGAGCTCGCCATGACCATCGTGCAGCTGCCTGTGTTCTTCAAGCAGAGAGACCTCCTCCTCTACCCGACGTGGACTTACACGATACCGTCCTGGATTCTGAAGATTCCCGTGACGTTCGTCGAAGTCGGAGCGTGGGTCTTCATGACGTACTACGTCATCGGTTTCGATCCGAATGTGAGCAGGTGAGGGGATCCGAGAGGTTTCGAATCTTTCCTTGCTGCTACCTTCTTTGTTGAACTGAAGTGTGTGTGCATGAATTTGACTTTTTAAGCGATCTTATGCGCAGGTTCTGTAAGCAGTATCTGCTGTTTCTGGCACTCAATCAGATGGCCTCTTCGCTCTTCCGTTTCATCGGTGGACTGGGCAGAGACATGGTTGTCGCGAACACATTTGGATCATGTGCACTGCTTATCGTTATGGTGTTGGGTGGATTTATTCTATCAAGAGGTAATCGACAATCGACAATCGACAATCGACAATCGACAATTACTGCTACTTTTATCTCACTAATTGATTTAATCAACTCTTTCTCTGTTTCTTTCGTTCTTTTTCCGACAGAGGAAGTGAAGAAGTGGTGGATATGGGGTTACTGGATCTCGCCGCTTATGTACGCGCAAAATGCTATCTCGACGAACGAATTTCTAGGCCACAGTTGGAGTAAAGTAAGGATACTAAAATGTAGCAGGAACTGGACATTCTTGCTGATGTATGTGTCTGACACTTTGATGATGTTCAATTTACAGGCACTTCCTGGATCGTCGGAACCGCTAGGAGTGAGTGTGTTAAAGTCTCGCGGAGTCTTTACCGAAGCAAAATGGTATTGGATTGGTTTCGGCGCCTTAATCGGATACACGGTCCTATTCAATGCTCTTTTCACCGCGGCACTCGCCTATCTCAAACGTAAGCGCACTCACTCAAAACAATCGGCTTTCGCTATTCTCGACGTAAGGCTCTAGAATTTAAGAGCTCTGAGATGAATACAACATCTTTTTAACTTTTGCAGCATATGGTAAAGCTCAGCCGGTTGTGTCGGAAGAGACATTGAAGGAAAAGCACGCGAATTTGACCGGCGAAGGCTTAGAAAGTAATTCTTGTTCCTGTTTTTCTTGGAAAGTTACATCTTCTCTTGATGGTAATCATGTAAAGGCAATTCTTGATGGCCGCAGAAACCGTCGGAGCGACGAAAACAAGTACAACTGCATCAAGTCCAATCAAGAAGGGAATGGTCCTTCCATTTGTACCACTCTCCCTTACCTTCGAGAATATAAGATACTCCGTCGACATGCCGCAGGTGACAAACAGCTTCTACACAAAAAGAATCCCTCTAAAATGTATCGATAGATAGATAGATAGATATGTAATCCTTCGACAAACTTGCAGGAAATGAGAGCGCAAGGCGTGACTGAAGATCGGTTGGAACTCCTGAAGGGGATAAGCGGTTCGTTCAGGCCGGGTGTTCTTACGGCTTTGATGGGCGTCAGCGGAGCTGGCAAGAGCACATTGATGGATGTGTTGGCAGGTAGAAAAACAGGAGGATATATAGAGGGAAATATCGCCATTTCCGGCTATCCGAAGAAGCAAGAGACTTTCGCTCGTGTGTCGGGATATTGCGAACAAAACGACGTCCATTCGCCGAATGTGACGGTATACGAGTCCCTCGCATTCTCCGCGTGGCTTCGACTCCCTCCCGAAGTTGATTCAGCAACGCGAAAGGTAAGAGTAGTAGATAACATGCGCGCTCTTTCGCTGGAATGCAGAAGCTAGCTCACGAAAACTTGAGCTCACATCGAATTATGATTCGCAGATGTTTATAGAGGAGGTCATGGAGCTCGTCGAGCTCGATTCGTTGAGAGATGCTCTTGTCGGATTGCCGGGGGTGAATGGCTTATCGACGGAGCAAAGGAAGAGGCTAACTATTGCCGTGGAGCTTGTTGCTAACCCGTCGATCATTTTCATGGACGAACCGACCTCTGGGCTCGATGCACGGGCCGCAGCGATCGTTATGAGGACCGTGCGCAACACGGTGGACACCGGAAGGACCGTCGTGTGCACCATTCACCAGCCGAGTATTGACATATTCGATGCTTTCGATGAGGTGAGCGAAATATCTCGGACTTTTTTGCGTGTTCGTGTTGCGCGGTTACTCTAAATCCTTCTCTATCTTTCGTGATTGGATACAGCTCTTCGTAATGAAGCGAGGAGGAGAGGAGATATATGTAGGTCCTTTAGGGCACCACTCTTCGCATCTGATCAAGTACTTTGAGGTAAAACATTATTGCTTAAATTGCTCGCGAGTAGAAACCGGCAAATGATATTCAGCTTTTGCTGTCGAAAAACTGACAACTACTTGCTGATTTTATTTTGTTCAGGGAATTGAAGGCGTCAGCAAGATAAAAGATGGTTACAATCCTGCGACATGGATGTTGGAAGTGACTACGCTGGCACAGGAAGAGATTCTAGGGGTTAATTTCGGTGAAATATACAAGAATTCTGAGCTCTATCAGTAAGTAGCCTTTCTCCGAAAACAAGAAAGAGAAACTGAACATGCTACTGAACTCGCAGAATCGATAACTTTGCATTCGATTTCAGGAGGAATAGAAGCTTAATAAAGGAACTGAGTACACCGCAATCCGGTTCAAGCGACCTTTACTTTCCGACTCAGTACTCGCAATCGTTCCTCACGCAATGCATGGCTTGCTTATGGAAGCAAAACTTGTCATATTGGAGGAACCCCCCGCACAACGCCGTGCGATTCTTTTTCACAACCGCCACAGCATTGTTATTCGGAACTATATTCTGGGACCTTGGCACAAAGAGGTAAAACTTTCGCACGAATGCGGAGGCATGCATCTGTTGTCTCACTTCACTTTCGGTTCGAAACTGCTCTTCTGATTAATTCTGTTAATCCTTTTCGCAGGAGAAAACAGCAAGATTTGTTCAATGCCATGGGATCCATGTACGCCGCGGTCCTATTCGTCGGGTTTCAGAATTCGACGTCCATCCAGCCAATCGTGGCGATAGAACGCACCGTCTTTTACAGAGAAAGAGCAGCAGGAATGTATTCGGCGTTGCCGTACGCATTCGGACAAGTAATTAGCCTAAACTTCTCCTTTTCCGATTCGAATTTCCCTTTAGAGGATTGCGGGAAGGCGTGAATGATCGATGTACCATTCGCAGGTTGCAATAGAACTTCCGTATATCTTTGTGCAAACCATGATATACGGTGTGATAGTATACGCGATGATCGGATTCGAATGGACGGTCGCTAAGTTGTTTTGGTACTTGTTCTTCATGTACTTCACACTGCTGTACTTCACATTCTTCGGAATGATGGCGGTGGGATTGACCCCCAGCTACAACATAGCCGCAATCGTCTCCTCCGCATTCTCCGGCTTGTGGAATCTCTTCTCCGGCTTTATCGTTCCGCAAACCGTGAGTTCCAACAACTTTTCACTTTGTTCCTCATTGATCTTTGAGTAGCGCCTTTTGATGTTGGCAAAAAGCCAATATGCTCTTGAGCTTCTGAAGATTTCAATGGAGAAGTAACTGGTGTTTCTTCAAATAGCTCTACTCAAACAGTACTTCATGTAAGTCCCTTCTGCTAAAGCATACCTGTGTTTTTTGTACAGCGAATTCCTGTGTGGTGGAGATGGTACTATTGGATAAACCCCGTCGCGTGGACCTTATACGGGTTGGTTGTCTCACAGTTTGGAGACATAGAGCATCATCTCGACAGCGGCGAGAGTGTGGCCGATTTTGTGAGGGATTACTTTGGCTTCAGGCACGACTTCTTGGGAGTGGTTGCGGTCGTCGTGGTCGCGTTCGCTGTTCTATTCGCTTTTCTATTCGCATTTGCTATCAGGATGTTCAACTTCCAGAAGAGATAGAAGAAGCCAGTCTTGAATTTGACTGCAATGCAAATGCATTGCAGTCAAGAATGTTTACTAGCATTTACAATTTGTTTGTATTGTGATCCTTGCAAGATGTGTATGCTTAGATATAGTGGATGTGTATTTTTTTTGTTAATTTCTTGAGAACATTTGATTGATGGGAAAAAAATAATAATAAAGATCAAAATGGTTACCAAATTTGTTTTTCGCTTTTGTGGGAGAAATTGTATGCTGTTAATTCTTTGTCTGCAACTGTGATTCTTTATAGGATTGATAAGCTAATCGCGTATGGACTTGTCAAACTGATTGGATGAGATTAGGGATTATTAGAATTAAGGATTTAAGTGCGGTGGCATTGAATTGTACCGAAAATTTACTACTACGATATGGCATGATACGTGCCATACCGTGCCCAATGCCGTGTCTGTGCGTGCCAATCACAAAAGTATGCCAACATAATGGTATGAAAAAAAAAAAATTTTTTTTACTCCAATGTATTCTAATTCCTTACTATAATTTTTTTCTCATTTTTTTTTTATGCTTAATTGGGATAACTACTTGCTAATTTTTTTAAAAAAAAAGGTGTTCTGAGTCCTGTTATCGGCATGGAGTCCTAGCGTTTCAATATCTTGCTGGTACGGTATGTCACGATGGATGAAACCTATGCCGATAGACATTTGGGCTTGTTAAATTCACCTATTTTGGACTATGGAATTGAAATGAAATTTATTGACTGTAATAGTTTTGCTTGTTTTACAGAAATTGGATTTCGATTTCCATTCCACTCTGGAGTGGGAACACCTAATGAATTTATGGCTCAATCCGGTTTTGAATCCTAAATTGGTCCATTCCGAGTAAATCACTCAAAAATCTTTCTTATGAACATTTTCTCCTCCTCTCCCTTCATCAATCTCCTATCTCTTAATAAAAATCCTCTCTTAAAATTCTAAATGTTTTCCTCAAAATTTTTTTTCTAAATGTCCATTCCAATTTCCATTTCAATAATGAACGAAATATTTTTGGATAGTTCGTCATTCCGTTTCTATTCCAATACAATCCAATACCATTTTTTATTTGGATTCTACTCATGAACCAAACATGCCCTTAAACCTTTGGTTAATATTTCCAAGTTAAACATCTACTAGAAAAGACTTCCCCCTCAATGGGAGATGGTAGCTTGTTAGATGTGCCTCAAATTTGATAATCGATTTCGATTTTGGGCGCTTGATTCGTTGACAGTTTCGTGGTGCGATGAATTTGAAAAAGAATTTGTGAAGGAAAAAATGGATATTTGTGGTGGGTAGCAGAGGGCTTAGGGGTGCGGAGGGCGGAGCTCTTCGCGATACAGATCGGATCCCCAGTCCGTTAAGAAATCTCTATCTTCCTTTTGCCCTAGACGCGATACAGTGTATTGCACTCACAAATTTTTTTTTTTTCTTTCATAGTGTAGTTCTCTACTTCTTCACCCACCCGCAGTTTTTCGGCTTTTCACGTAAATCTTTATGTTCAGTTTATTTGCTATTTGTGATTTGTCTACTTTGTGTTAGTCATTTTTCATTTCTTTTTGTACGCTCGGCGTAACATAACTAGATTTTAAATTTTCCTCATCTTGGTACTTAGAGGGAAACAACCTCGATAAGAGTAGGAATAGAGATCTTGCGAAACCAGTTGAAACTTGAAATAATAACCAAAAAAAAAAAATTATTAAGCCCGAAAACGCAAACTTTGTACAAAGTTCCCCTCTTCTTTAATGGAAATTTCACTAAAAGAGCCCTAATCCTCTCCCTTAATCAAAGAAATCAGTATAGAAAATCTTCAAAAAAACAGAATAGAGAGAGAGAGAGAGAGAGAGAATATGCATCTGAACTATGCAATTTTTTTTTTCTTTTCTTTTATTGTATTAATCGAAGGTAACAATTCAATTTCCGCCAATGTAATGAATATGAAGAAATTAATACTTACTAGAACTCAAGAGTACAAGTATACAACAAATATCAATACTACTTACACTTGCAATTACAAAAGCTATCTATACTCTGACATATATCTTACAAGAATTGCAGTACAAAAATTTGTATATGCTAGTAAAAATATCCGCGAATTTCTCTATTCGAATATATTGTAGTTGAACTTGATTTGCCCTTCCTTCTATCTCTTTTGGAAGTTAAACTTCATTATCGCGAACCCGAATAGGAAAGCGAATAGAACAGCGAACGCGACCACGACGACCGCGACCACTCCCAAGAAACTATGCCTGAAGCCAAAGTAGTCCCTCACAAAATCGGCCACAGTCTCGCCGCTGTCGAGCTTATCCCCTATGTCTCCAAACTGTGAGACAACCAACCCGTATAAGGTCCACGCCACGGGACTTATCCAATAGTACCATCTCCACCACACAGGAATTCTCTGAAGAAAGGAGGAAAAAAAAAGAAGAAGAGAGTTATTTCAATAGAATAAACTTGCTAAAAGAGTAAGAAGAATCAGGTGCAATTGAGTTGGAACTCACGGTTCGGGGAATGATAAAGCCGGAGAAGAGATTCCACAAGCCATAGAATGCGGAGGAGACGATTGAGGCTATGTTGTAGTTGGGGGTCAATCCCACAGCCATCATTCCGTAGAATGTGAAGTATAGCAGTGTGAAGTACATGAAGAACAAGTACCAAAAGAATTTAGCAGCCGTCCATTCAAATCCGATCATTGCATAGACTATCACACCATATATTACAGCCTGAACAAAGATATATGGAAGTTCTATCGCAACCTGCGAATGATAAAAGGGTGGTTAGATTGCAAGGTCTATGGTTTCTTCTGTACCTTCTGGTAAACGCATTCATCCATATCTGGAACTCAACTGAACAGGGTTGAATTCACAAGATGATTGTACATTAGCAGTTTGATCAACTAAATTTAATTTGCTTATTTTTGCATCAATTAGAAGTTAGCGGATCAAATTACAATTAGGAACTGTAAGGGCCTTTTAGTTTAACCGAGAAAATAAATGGCAAAAAGAGAAGTTGAGACTAATTACTTGTCCGAATGCGTATGGCAAAGCTGAATACATCCCAGCTGCTCTCTCTCTGTAAAAGACTGTTCTTTCAACCGCCACGACCGGCTGAACGGATGAAGAGTTTTGCACCCCAATGAATAAGACCGCAGCATACATGGATCCCATGGCATTGAACAGATCCTGTTGTTGCTTCCTGCAAAAGTAGAATTCAAGAATCGATATGATTATCTTCAGAACAAAATATAAATAGTTGGAATATATATATATATATTTGTGGCATTCGAATCAACAGTTACCTTTTTGTGCCAAGGTCCCAGAATATAGTTCCGAACAACAATGCTATGATCGTCGTGAAGAAGAGCCTTACAGCAGTGTACGGAGGATTCCTCCAATATGACAAGCTTTGCTTCCAAAAGCAAGCCATGCATTGTGTGAAGAAGGATTGCGAGTATTGAGTTGGGAAATAGAGGTCACTTGAACCCGGTGGGGGTGTACTTAGTTCCTTTATCAAAGCCATGTTCCTCCTGATGTACAATGCGCAATTATGAGTAATGAGATGGTATGGAAACTAAGGTAGAAAAGGGCAAAGCGGCAGTCTACTCACTGATAAAGCTCAGATTTCTTATATATTTCACTGAAATTAACTCCTAGTATCTCTTCTTGTGCTGGCGAGGTCACTTCCAACATCCATGTTGCAGGATTATAGCCATCTTTAATCTTACTAACGCCTTCAATTCCCTACACGTAATAGATTGGAAGTAACTGTTAGTTGTCCTTTTTACTCGTTTTTTTTTTTTAAATAGAAGATGAAAACATTTGATCATTTTCATCTTCCCCAAAGAAAGAGAAAACCTTTGATCATTTTCTACTCACAAATATCTTACAGAAATAATGGTTCATAAGAAACGAACAAAATTTGAAGTTGAGAATTGTGTTTATACCTCGAAATACTTGATCAGGAGGGAAGAATGGTGTCCTAGTGGACCTACGTATATCTCCTCTCCTCCTCTCTTCATCAGGAAAAGCTGTATGACAACATAAAAGACATCATGAGTCAAATAACTGGCAAAACACAAGTAACTAGAAAGTCAGAAAATCTCACTCACCTCATCAAAAGCTTCGAATATATCGATACTTGGTTGGTGAATAGTACAAACAACAGTCCTCCCAGTATCCACAGTGTTTCTTACAGTTCTCATAACAATTGCTGCGGCCCGTGCATCAAGCCCTGAGGTTGGTTCATCCATGAAAATAATAGAGGGGTTAGCAACAAGCTCCACAGCAATAGTGAGCCTTTTCCTTTGTTCGGTTGACAAACCATTCACTCCAGGCAATCCAACAAGGGCATCTCTCAACGAATTGAGCTCTACAAGCTCCATCACCTCTTCAATAAACATCTGCAATCAATAATCCAAAATATATGTCAGAAACTTAAGAGAAATCACTTTGTACTTGGGTAGCGGCCGTAGCTATCCATATGCCTAGTTTTTAAAAGCTCGTGCTTGCTAGAGCGGAGAACCTATTCCAACAGCCAAGAAAAGAAGGCAATTATGTTATTTACTAACTGACCTTTCGTGTTGTCGAATCAACTTCTGAAGGGAGTCGAAGCCACGCAGAGAATACGAGAGATTCATACACTGTCACATTAGGAGAATGGATATCATTCTGTTCACAATATCCTGATACACGAGCGAAAGTCTCTTGCTTCTTTGGGTAGCCGGATATGGTGATGTTTCCCTCAATATATCCACCCGTTTTTCTACCAGCCAACACGTCCATCAACGTTGTCTTACCGGCCCCACTAACACCCATTAAAGCTGTAAGAACTCCCGGCCTAAAAGAACCGCTCACACCTTTCAGGAGTTCCAGTCGGTCTTCCGTTATGCCTTGCGCTTTCATTTCCTGCAAGTTTATCAGAAGATCATCAATCTGTTTGGGTAATAAAGAAAATGCAGAAGGGCCTTTGCATAAAGTTGTCTGTTTAAAATAAGTTACCTGTGGCATGTCCACGGAGTATCTTACATTCTCGAAGGTGAGGGAGAGAGGTACAAATGGAAGGACCATTCCCTTCTTGCTTGGACTAGCACCGGCAACTTCATTCATGGAGTTTGATGCTGTGTTACTTCTCGTTATCTCATGATTGCTTCCTGTTTCTATTAAAATTGCTGTTAGATGAACCCTCATCAATAGAAACTAGCTTAAAAATACATAGTAACAAGATATACTTTGAACCTTTGAAAATAAAAGAAGAGAGAAAAAAAAGAGAGAGAACAGACATACTTTGAGATGCAGAGGTATTGGCAGAAATCCTGCCTCTAGGTGAACCTTCTAGAACTTCACCGGTCAAATTTGCTTGCTTTTCATTTAATGTTTCTTCAGATATAACTGGTTGACCTTTACCAAATGCTGCAAACATGAAGACATCGTACTCAACATAAGAGATCCAAACTGGATTCTTAACTTTTAATGGCCAATTAATGGTAGAAGTATACTCACGATTCAGATAGGTGATTGCTAGAGTGAAAAGAATGTTGAAAAGAAACAAGTATCCTATTAAGGCACCGAAGCCAATCCAATACCATTTGGCTTCTGGAAAGACTCCGCGAGACGTCAAGACCTGAACACCTAATGATTCATTTTGTCCTGGAAGTTTCTGTAGCAGGACATGAAAAACACATAAGCTAGAGTTCCTATGCAATTTAATCATTTTTGTTTTGTTTTCAAGAAGTAATATCCTTACTTTGCTCCAGCTATGCCCTAGAAACTCATTTGTTGAGATAGCATTCTGTGCATACATTAGTGGTGAGATCCAGTAACCCCAAATCCACCACTTCTTCACATCCTCTGTCAGAAGAACAGAGAAGGGTTTGTTGAGTCAAAATTGCAATATAAACTTGCATTAGTATATTAAAAAAGTGCAGGGGAGCTAGTAGTGCATACCTCTTGAAAGAATGAATCCACCCAGCACCAAAAGAATCAGAAGTGCAAATGATCCAAAGGTATTTGCGACGATCATGTCTCTAGCCAGTCCACCAATGAAACGGAATAGTGCAGACGCCATCTGATTGATAGCTAGGAGTATCAGATACTGCTTGAATAGCCTGTAAACCAGATTGCTTGCTATCAATTTCAGAAATAGCCTCCAAATTACAGAGAAGAAGGACAGGATAGAAGGGAATAAAGTTGTGTTTCTAACCTGCCTACATTCGGATCGAATCCAATGACATAGTATGTCATGAAAACCCAGACCGCTACTTCAAAAAATGATATGGGGATCTTCAAAATCCAAGATGGTAAACTGTATGACCATGCAGGAAAGAACAGAAGATCTCTTTGCTTGAAGAAAACAGGAAGCTTCACAATGGTCATGGCAAGTTCCGAGAACCCATTAAACATGATCATGACTACTGCAAAGAAGAGTGCCCCCATATAGATCCCTCCATCTGTTGTAGAATCTCGGTGCATATTTGTGCGCAAGAAGAGAGTCATTGCGATGATTGCCATTATTGTGAGCTGCCAAAGAGAAATAGCATATTTTCATCTAATGCCATATTTTTGCCAAATTGGACCACAATAAAATTGAGACAAAACTCACCTGAGTGGCCTTAAATATGTAGACAAATGAGTTCCTCTTCATGAGCAAGATTTCTCTATCAATGTTAGCTTTCAGCAGTTCCGTCTTGCTAACACCATATTTTGACGTAGTCAAAGCAGCAGGATGGCTCTTGCTCTTGTCAAATGGCACGGCAAGCTCATTTGCTAGAGCCCGACCGAGATGGAAGGAATGGAAGGCCTCTGCAAACTCCCTTACAGGGACAAATCTATAAGGCTCATCATGGCGCATCCAATACTGCTGCTGATCTTTCCTTGATGTCACCTATATATGCAAAATAAAAATTAAACAGATTCAATATGATCTTCTAATTGCATAGCTAATTCCTGGAATTAAGAAAAAACAGTTTGTGATAAACCTACTTCTTGCAAGAAGTCAGCGATGCCCTTCCTCTCGGGGCATTTGAAGCCCATGGACTCAAAGAACTCAAGCACATACTCACGTGGGCCTTCGTACATGATTTGCCCATCAGAAAGAAGAATAATATCATCGAACAAATCGTAGGTCTCTGGTGCAGGTTGAAGCAACGAGATAACGGCCGTCCCTCCAAGAATGTGAATTGATTGCCTGAGTGAATTCACAATTTGAAAAGTCGTTGAGCTATCCAGCCCAGTAGATATCTCATCCATGAATAGAGCCCTCGCAGGTCCAACAAGCATCTCGCCTATGTCACACAAATTTGACCCCAATAAATTAGTCTGGGTAACAGAAAGTTAGTAGAAAACACATTAGAAGATATTTTATATTTGAACCACAAGCTCACTATTCTAATCAGCATTCTTTATATTTTAAAACCGAGGTTTTAGCCTACTGGAAAGATGTGATCTGAGATGTACCTGTTGTGACACGCTTCCTTTGTCCACCAGATATACCTCTCAACATATCATTTCCTACCAATGTATCGGCACAAATTTCCAGTCCCAATATCTATCGGAAATAGAGAAGCAACAAGGAGTAAAGCAGGGAAATATCAATTTTCTGAATTTTCTTTTCAATGAACCAATATAACTTCATAAAATACTTCATGTATACAAATTTACGAAGAGATCATGTAACATACCTTCAGTATATAATCTGTGACTACACTCGCTTCCTTCCCTCCCATCGCAGCTGCCTAGAGTAGTGAAAATGAAGGGACATTTAGTACAAAAATGCACTCACTTAGTTTTATATCGAAGAGAGGGAATTGAATGAAGAATTATTACTGCACCTTCATGAAGACATCGATGTCAGGGTCCGGCTTGATATTCGCAGCCTTCTCCCTTCTTGCTAATTCAGTTAACATCTCTGTGGTATTGTACAAATACAACATACGATTAGATTTTTTTTTTTTCCCAGTTACCTTACAGTTATTATTCTAATTTTGAGCTTATAATTATATTTCTATACTAACCATGTAGAGTACCGACTCCTTGGCACCTAGCAGAGAAAGCTAAGGTCTCTCGCACCGTCATCTCCCCGATATGGAGATCATGCTGACTAATATACGCCGCAGATCTCTGAGGAACAAACTCATTCATGTCGTGGCCATTGTAGGTCACTCTTCCTGAGAACTGTTTCATTATCGGAAAACAAAACCACCTCTAGTTAATATCGACCATCATATGCCTACGTTTTCGTTCACAACCAAATAAAAAACTAGTACAATATAGTGAGAGTCTCGACCTTAAGATCCGAGTCTAGTTTTCCGGCCAAGGCCAACAATAATGTGGTCTTCCCCGATCCCGGCGGACCTAATAGCAAAGTCATCCTGCAAATAACAATTAAGTACAATCAGCAAAAATTTCTCATAATCGGATGATGTTATGGTTGGTCGATAACAAATTTCTCATAATGCTTGGATTGAATCATAATTATAAAAGAAAAGCATCTTATACCTGCGAGGCTTGATGATTCCACTAACGTCGTGAAGGATCGGCATCGGTCTCTTCCTGCTCGGCAGTATATGCAGAGAATTCGCCACGGCCTTGTTTACAAAAGTAATCAGATCAATACGCAAAAAAAGCGAGGAGATCACAAAAATTAGATCAAATTTCTCTTCTTAATACTATAATTCGTTTCCTTAGACTACCTCAAGCGTGTTAATAGTGGAATTGAGAATCGTGGGCAATCCTCTGTTTCCAACATAAGTCTCCGCCTCGATGCTTAGATGCTCGAATCGCACTTCGATTGTGGGTAGCTCGATCCCGACTCTACGCAAACAAGCACCCCAAAGACACAATTATACGAGGAAAAGAAAGATTAAGAAAAAAATCAGACAAAGCAGAGTCGATTCGAGCTCTTTACCGATCGATTCGATCCTTGAGCTTCAACAAGAACCTCTCGTTGTCCTCCTCCGCGACCCTCACCAGCCGCTCCAGCAGCGCCTTCTTCTCCTGGAAGCTGAGCTCCGCGACGTCGATCTCCCGCCGCTCCCCCTCGGGGAGCGCGAGAATCGCCCGCCGCACCCGGTCGTAGGTGGGGAGCTTCTCGAGCGCCGCCCATTTGAGGGCCTCCTCGTCGTCCTCCTCCCTCGACGACCTCGAGAACACCTCCTCCCCCCTCCTCCATATCGCGCTATCGCGCCGTATGCTCCCGATCTTGTGTATCTCCCCCGAATCCATCCCCGGAGCTCGCGACTCCCGCGCCCACCACCCCCACCACCTCACCTGCTCGGCGAAATGCCCTTATGAACCCTCTCCTCCCCCTTCCCCTTCGCCTTCCTCTTCCTCTTCCTCTTCGTTTGCTCCGTTTCTTTTTTGCTTCTCCGCAAAAATGCAGTGTGAAATGGTTATGGTGACAGAGGAGGGAGAGGAGGGGAGGGGTTTATATAGAGAGAAGCAGAAGCGGAAACGAAGCGGCTTCTGCGGTTTGAAAAAGCGATTTTGGTCAAAGCGGGAGGGGAGGTGGGAGGGAGAGAGAGAGAGAGATAGAGAGAGAGAGAGAGAGAGAGGAGGAGAAAAGAGTTCTTGCTCGTTAAGCCAATCTCGCATGTCGTAATCTTAGCTGTTCCCGGAAAATTTTCAAATTTTTTTTTAAAAAAATTGAATTTGTTCTATTAGATAAAAATAGGATAAACTTCAAATACACCCCTGTGATTTCACACTTTCTCACTTTAGTAATATGTAGTTTAAAGTGTATCAAGTTAACTCATGTAGTTTCACACTTTCTCACCGTGGTTTAAAGTGTATCAAGTTAATACATTGTGGTTCTATTTTTCCCTTTTCATTATTCATGTCACAAATTTTTTTCATTAAATCAATGATAAAATTAAAATTAAAGAGTACTAAAGTAAATATTCGATAAACCTAGATAGGATATCTGAAGTTTTTTTTGTATATAATTTAATAAAATATTAAAGGAGAAAAAACAATCGGTGACAAAATTAATATTAAAAAGTACTAAAGTAAATATTTGATAAACCTAGATAGGATATCTGAAGTTGTTTGTATATAATTTAATAAAATATTAACAGAGGAGTCAACGAAAAGAGAAAAATGAAACCACAAGGTACTAAATTGATGCACTTTAAATCACATAATGCTAAAGTGAGAAAGTGCGAAATCACCTTGTACTTAATTGATACACTTTAAACCATAGAGTACTAAAGTGAAAAATTGTGAAACTACATGGTGATATTTAAAGTTTTCCCATAAAAATATTACAGAAATAGTGACAGTAGAAGCTTCTATTGGTCAAATTACCGAAATGCCCTCCCACCACGCTCCACTGTTTTGGAGCGGGTTTTGCTCTCAGGATACAAATTTGTCTATTTTTGTAATTTTATCATAGTTTGAAAAGTTTATTATTAAATAGAATGATAATGTGATATACTTTAGAAATTATAAAATTTCTAAGTATAAATTATAAACAAGAAAAAAATTATATTTTGTTACTCTGTATTTCGTAAATTTTATCCCCTTAATATTATATAATTTTGTAAAGTATAATATTTTGATACGTCACTTAAATATTTTGATTCTCTTTGGTTATACTATTTATATGAAATTTAAGTCTGGGCGCATTTGGGGTAAATTTGACATAAACTGATGGATTAACAATTGTTTAATTCATTTAAAAAAAGATTAACTTACATTAAGTAAATTACAAAGGAACAAATAATAATAATAATAATAAAAATAATAAATAGTTCAAGAGTCCATTTCAAAATAAGATGAAGTTGAGGGACTCTCGGTCTATTTATACCTAAAATTTAGGGAGATATATTCCAAAGAAAGTTCGGTGGGAGACAATGATTCAAAAGGTAGTAGACGGGACCACGGAACAAATTGTGGGACTATTAACTTTGATATTTTACAATTAATGCGAAAATGATTGGTTTGTTAGTGACTCTTACTGTGATATGATTAAAAAAATAAAAAAACGTCTCATCCTACACCTTCTAGAAGGCCACGGGGAGATCACCACAGCTGCATGACCCAATCCATGACACAAAAAATGGAGGTGAGTCTATCTGTAATCCTCCGAATTCTATGAATATATCTGTCAATATTAAATTTAATTAATATTTTATTAGTATTAAAAGTATTGGTCTACTGTATATTTTAAGATTAAATTTGACTTTTGTAAGTTGTGATATTTACTTAATTGTACGTACCTTCCTGATTAGATCAACGAGCATTTTGTATTTTTATGAAATTATTATTTCTAACGCTACTAAATACATGCTAATTAGACACAATGCCGTTTTGACCAATTAGAAATTAGAAATTGTGTATTAAATGCTGGTACCATGTTAAGGGGCTTGCACCAAATTCCAAAGCTTAAATTATGAGATAATGATACTTTTCACATTATATGTAGATTAATATTTCACCTTGTATTATTGATCATACTTATCGTAATTTGCTAAGAATTTGATTATCGGTATTCGAGTTTCAATAGAATGTTGGATGTGGCCCATGTGATTATTGGTACTCAAAATTTATAAACTGTATGAAGTCTATATATACTCTCCAATGATATTTTATTGGGAAGTTCCAACTTTAGTAAGGAGCTCTCCTACAACAGTTTGTTAGGAAATCTTTGATCTGTTGTTATGTGTCAGTTTTGACTCAATTCAAAATTTTATTTGGTATTTTTTAATATAAAATCTAAAAGTACTTTTTAAAATCTTGAGGGGAGGATTTTAGATTCGCTGTCACGTGTTAGTTTTGCATCTATCCAAAAATTTATTAGGTGTATTTTAATAATACAATCCAAAGATATTTTTTTAAAATCCTGAGGAGGGGATTCTAACTTCAAAATTTGACAAGTGACAGCAAATTGGGGGCTCCTTAACGGAGCTTCATTGAGGAGCTCCTAACTAAAGTAGGGCCAGCAATCAAGCCAACTCGTGTTCAGCTCGAAATAAGTTTTAGATTGATTATTTGTGTCTAATAAATAAGACGAGCTAATTTTTCAGCTCAAATCTTAATGAAGCCGAACCAAGAGATGTGGCCCGTGCGAATCTTAATGAGCCAACTCAAATGTAAAGAGATCTATATTTTGTAAAATTTAATTACTAGATTAAAATTTTAAATTTTAAAATTTTTCAACTTTTCATCTAGTAATAGAGTCGTCGATCTAATTTATTATTTGCGAATCAACTCGTGCTCAACTCATTAATAAACAAATCAAACACGAGCTAAATTTTTCACCTCAATATTTTAACGAATCAGCTGATGTTCGGCTCATTTAATAAATGAGGGAATACGATCCACCTCCAGTTTACTCGTGTTCCTCTCATTGGCAGCTCTATACTGGAGTTATTTTTTTTATTTCTGGATAAGTTCATTTCTGAAAAATGAATAAAGCGGACATGACAGAGAAGTTTGGTGCCGTGATTTATCCTTTGACACTTGCATACAACATATTGTAAACTCTCATTTCTCTCTCTCTACGTGTATGCGTAGAAAACTCTCTACTTGAATTCTAAGCAAACTCTTTAATTAATGCTTAGATGAGCGTCTAACCTTCCATTAACTACTAGAACATTTCTAAGGAAACAAAAGACGAAAACTACTAGACAAAAAAAACAACTAGAACGTTCGTGTTGACCAAGAAACCCTAATTAACCCCGTGCGTCCCATGAATGCGCTTTGACTTTTTTTCCTTTTTTTTTTTTTTTTGTTTTTGGTGGTGCTATATATCTACTACGTACATCACAAGTGACGTTAAATAAATAAATGTACACGAGCATTTGCTAAAAATACCTCTCAACTATTTAAGCTTTTTTTATAAGGAAATAACAGTTATATTTTTTTATATTATTTAACACGATATTAATAAAATGAGTTTATAAAATTAATTTTATATCGTTTAATTCAAGTTCGTGTCGTGGGCTATCAGAATCGCTCGACTTCGAATTCAGACATAAAAAAAAGTGTTGGATATCTTGAATATATTTAAATATAAAAAGATAAAATTGTTTTTCTCTCCGTTTTTAAAAAGAAAAGAAATTCAACCTTATATAAAGTCATGTTCTTCTCTTTCTACTTTTCTCAGATTTTAATTCAAACAAAAAAAAATAATATTTTGAGTTTTTTTGCCTTCTTTTCCTTTTTAGGCAATTCGAAATTACGTTAGCTCGGTAGGTAGGTAACGTGTGCTTAGACCAATTTTATTTAATTTCCTCACTTGAATTTAATTATTTGAATAATATATCAACTAGATTTTTCCAACATGGAAATAATTTCCACAAAAGGGTATTGAATTTGACTCACCATAACGAGTTTTCATGGAATTTTCAATAGGTAATAGAGAGTCATTCGTAGTTTTGGGTATTCAATTGTGTGCGCTTCTGTCGCATAGTAAACTCTAAAAATTATTCGCAAATAATTATATGCCATGTAACTGCTAATACTTTCCAGATTGGCACAAGTTGAGTTTAAGTATAAATGAAAACTAATTAAGATTTACCACACATCCCCTTGTTTATGTTAAAAACTTATTATTCCAGTACTCGTTGGCACTAACCATTAATCTCAAAAGCTCGAGTTATTAAAAATACGCAGCCAATTAATTTAAAGCATACAGAAATAGTGCATATGGGTCTCGATTGTGGCTCGACTGAACTAGCTTCATGCCACTTCGAGATAACTCAACCTAACCCAGCCTTACGCCATTTCGAACGTGACTCGACCCAACCTGACCTCCTGCCACAAAAAAGAATGCTGATCCATTTAAGCCAACATTACTATATATTTACAACATCATGCGTCCTTGAACCCATTGCCACTGAATAATAACCTAGTAATATTTTTAGATCGATCGTAGACGGTTCCAGATTTTAAAACACTGCGCTTTGTCCCCATATCTCAAGGCTCTGCTTCCTTTGACTGCACTTGACTGTAATGTCTTCATGCTCTAAAAGAATCACCAAATGTATAGGCCAGAATCTGTAAATCACTGATCATTAAAACTAATCGGTCGCTAAAGGAGCTTTAATGATATTGCTAAAGCTCTTCCACAAATATGGCTTATTTATCAAAAACCATTCAACCTAAATAATTCATCTATAGATTAGACATAATTATTTCTGTATTAATCTAATATTATTATTTTTTATTGTTGTTGGATTCGGATGATTCACTTCACCTGCCATGTTATCTTTTGTTTAGATCATAATTAAATATTTCAATAAACTTTGTCAATGAGTGGAGGTAGGTAACCTAATTAGCACATGTTACATGTGCACCTGCTTGTAAAATATTAATTAGCAACTTTTCTACTTTTATTTTTTTAAGGCTATCTAAATCTAAAATGTCACATGCGAATAATTGAAGTACTTTACAGGAGAGACAAATAGGTACTTTACAAAAGAATCTTTCTAAAGTTGCTATTTACATAACAGCCCCACAATTATTTATTATTATGATTATTATTATTTTCCTTGGACAACCTCTGTAATTAGTCTCTTGGAAATAAAATTATGTCTCGCTCTGAAATAATACTTCTCTGCGACGACTCAAGAAAAAAAGAAAAGAAAAGAAAAACTTTGTTCAATTTGAGCCTTAACTTCAAATTTTGAATGTGTTATTTATTTTTATAAATTTAGTTAACAGTTTTTTTTACAATTTATGCAAATATAAAATTTATTAAAATAAATATTAGCTAAAATTTTATATTTGAAAATTTATCAAATCACTTAAATTAAATAAATTATAATTTTGGATACTAAAATTTAAATTTTGAAAGATTGAATAATTGAATCAAACTGGACTAAAGTTAAGATAAATTATATATATACATATATATATATATAGAGAGAGAGAGAGAGAGAGAGTGTTAGGCTCCTATGCTTTCGAAAGTACGGAGGCCTGCGTGTTTATAAGTTGTTTTCGATGATGGAGCATCCGATTCGGTGATCGGCTCCGTTAGACATGATCTACACTATTAGAATTATTTAGAACCCAAATTTCATAATTTGGTAACTTCATTTGCCTAATGAACGAGTAGGCTCAAAATAAACGGCTGAAAATAAAAATTTCACAAAAAATAGTATTAAAAAACTCAAATTTCAAATCAAAAGTATTGTTCTTGTTCTTAATGTTAAGTAGAATTTTCTATTAAAGTTTTATATAATTTGGATTCTTCTACACCGTTGAACTTTAAAATACACCACATCGGCCGTTAAAATAGTCATTTTTGAGACTCTTTAATCACTTGGTAAATGATGTCAAAAAATTATGAAATTTGGTTTCTAAATAGTTCTAATAACGTAGATCATGCCTAACGGAGCCGACTGCCGAATCGGATGCTTTATCATCAAAAACAACTTACAAGCACGGAAGGCTCCGTACTTTCGAAAGTATACGAGACATACACTCTCTCTCTCTCTCTCTCTCTCTCTCTCTCTCTCTCTCTCTCTCTCTCTCTATATATATATATATATATATAGTACGTCTCTTGCACATGCTTCCAAAAGCACGAAGGTTTTCATATTTTTATGTTATTTTGGATGATGGGACGTCCGATTCGATGATCGGCTTCGTCAGACATGATTTATACTATAAGAATTATATGAAAACTAAATTTTATAATTTTTCGACATTATTTGTAAAGTAATCAAATGGTCCAAAAATGACTATTTAAAGTTTTTATCTGAGGTTACTTGTTCACTAAGTAATAAAGTCAAAAAATTATGAAATTTGATTTTTAAATAGTTTTAATACTGTAGATATCATGTCTAGTGAAATTAATCGCCAAATCAAATGTCTCGTCATCAAAAATAATTTAAAGGTATGGATGCTTCTGTATTTTCGAAAGTATAGTAGCCTATCGCTTCCTCTCTCTTAGTCTCTCTTTCTCTGTGTGTGCATGTGTGTACAGAATTGAGCTAAAATACTATCAATAGCAAACGGATTTCGTTGCTGTCAATTTAGTTTTGATAATAAAGCTTCCAAATGGAGATCAACACCGTTAAATATAATCTATACTACTTGAAGTATATAGAATCAAAATTTAAATATTATCTACATCATTGACCTAATGATCAAAAGATTGAAAATTTTATAATTTAATGGTCGATGTGAGACGTTAACTCGTTTAACTGTTATAAAAAAATCTAAATCAATTGAATTTTATTTAGAAGCTTCTTTAAATTATTTAAAATAAGATCTATACTCTTGATTTCGATTACAAGGATCCTAGTATCACTTTTTAAAGGATATTTATTTTTAACCATTTATTTTTATGTCAATGTGATGCATAGGAGAACAATATCCCGAAAAAATAAAATTAATTTCTAGATATTTTCAGTGGTCTAGATCTTGTTCAATAGTGCCGATCGTCAATTCGGAAGCTCCATCAAAAACAAATTGATTGCAATAGAGTCCGTTTGTTATAAATAATATTCTAGCTCAACACATATATAGTCAGACTGAGATACTTTTAATAGCACCAAACGCTTGGTGCAACCAACATTTCACCATTAAATCTACTCCGTTGATCATATCTATCCTTAAATCATTACTATTCCACTAACTATCACTAAACCCTAAGAGGACGGTCACTAAATTTAGAAGACCACTATTATCCTAACTTTATAATTTTTCATCCAAAGATTATAAACTTAAAAGTAAAAAAAATCCAAATACTATTAAAAATATTTTAGTCTAATTCTACAGAGTTCTACCAGAATATTTCTAATATATAGGTACGTATAAACTAGTTATTGAGATTTTCAAAATAGACATAGTTTAGTGTGTCACACTTGCATCGGATCATTAGTAACATATCTCTCTTCTTGAAAAAAAAAAGTACAATACAAGTACTTTTTAATAATTATAATAAGATGGGCGAACTCAAAAAAAAATAATTTATTGATTAGAAATATCACATCAGTAATATAACTGATGCGTTCTAGACCTTTTTTCCGAAGTGGACCTAAAACACTGCATCTTGGTAGTGATACTATTTGATGGTGCCTTTTTCTAGAATAATAAAGTGGCAGGCACATTGTCACTAATAAATTATTATAGTGGATGATTGATAATGGTGTCAATTATGTTTTTTATTCATCATGTGTCAAATACTAACTCACACTCCATGGTCAGAGCTTCGTTTCAGCAATGTGCTTATTTTGTATAGGTCCCACTGCTCCAGCTCAAATATGTTTTTTTTTTTTTTTTTCATAATTTATCTAAACTATAAATCATTTTAAATTAACTATTTAATATTTTAAAATTTAAATTTTATTATTTAATTTTTTTAATTCGTTTGATTTGAGTTAGTCAACAGTATACATGTTTAATTAATATACTTCGTACAATTCTCATAACTTTTAATAAATTTATTTAAATAAAAAAGCTTAAATTTTAGAATCAATGCGTAGTCGACTGACCCAAATCTAATAAATTGAAAGATTGGACAATAAAATTAAATATTTGAAAGGTCAGATAGTCAATTCAAATGATTCATAGTTCGGTTAAGTTCTATACATTTTTACCGAAACTTTTTACATTGTTTTGATTAATTAAGTCTTCTATTTTAATCTACTAGGCGAAATAATAATTTTTTATTAATGTGACATTTTAGTTATTACTCTACTATGATACTGTCATATCACTAATATATTATTAATCAGTTAATAGAGTTATACTATAAAACATAAGTCCTATATTTTATTTTACCAGACAAAATAATAATTTATTGTTAATGTGATATTTTAGTTATTATCACATTATCTACTATAATACTGTCACATTGCTAATACGTCATTATTCAGTTAATATAATATACTGTAAAATACAATTATAATAATTTAAATATTTTAATTAAAAATTATAATAAATTAAAATTTTCTCTTATGTAATAATTATTTTTAAAAGGTTAAAATGAGAGCCCCAAACTATAGGCAATTTTGAAATACGTTCCTCAAATTTATTTTCTTAATTACCACCATACAATCTTTCCGTTTGCTTAGAATTCACCTATTTTTAGTCAAATAGTTTAAAATTTTTCTATCAAATTTAATAATTTTAATTAAATTTTAGCAAACAAAAGTAAAATATTTAATATATATTGACTAATTTGGCTATTGAATCAAACAAAACTTTAACCTATCCAACCAAAGCAACTTAAATTAAAAACTATAAAATTAAATGGTATTAATTAAAAAAATTGCGGGACAAATTTCAAAGTAGATTGCTGTTAAGGGTGAATTTTCACCCTTTTATTACTCTTTTAAAAAAAAATTAAAATGTGTTAACTTTTTTTTTTGATTGAAAGCCTCGCCAACTTCTAGGTTTTAGAATTCAAGTGATTTCCGTTGCGAAAAATAGAAATTTCATCAAATTCATTAGCGGTTTCACTAATAAATTTAATGACTTAATAATTTTTTAGCAAATAAAGTTAGGCTAATTAATAATTAGCAACTAATAGTGTCATTATATTTGGTAAAATTTTTTAACTTAACTAAATATAAAAATTTTAATTAAAAAAATTGTCTCAATCCCAAAAAGTAAATGTTCCATAGTTGAGGGGTCTCCATTATATTTTCACCTTTTTGAAAAGGAGGATTCCTATACAATTCCACCGAGCAACGGTCGCCCAATTAATGCGCCCACTCCTCCCGCCAAAAGAGCGCACTACGAAGTATTCGTGGGCCCCACATGAGCTCACTGGTGATGTTATTATAAATTTCAAATACCACCCCCATTGTTTCGCACATTTTTACTTTAGTATCTTGTAATTTAAAATGTATTAAATTGATGTTCTATGGTTTCACTTTCATTTTTTTATCAGCTTTTTCGTTAATATTTCATTAAATTATATACAGAAAACTTCAGATATCACATCTAGGTTTATCTAATATTC
Source organism: Ananas comosus (assembly GCF_001540865.1). Lineage (NCBI taxonomy): Eukaryota > Viridiplantae > Streptophyta > Magnoliopsida > Poales > Bromeliaceae > Ananas > Ananas comosus. The sequence goes on from NC_033636.1 coordinate 8,553,911, forward strand.
ACTTTAGTACCCTTTAGTTTTAACTTTGTCACTAATTTAATAAAAAAAAATTAGTAAAATTAATAATAAAAAGATAAAAATGAAACCACATGGTATTAAATTGATATATTTTAAATCACAAAATACTAAAGTGAGAAAGTATGAAACCAGAGGGATGGTATTTAAAGTTTTTCTTATATTTAATGGACTGTGTGTATAGATCGTGGGCCATGGAGAAATAATGCCCATGATTCTCTTCTTTGCTAAGTGGATTTTATGAGGATAATCTCAATCTCCGCAAGATTATTTGATCTGATTAGATTTAATATTTTCGAGATTTTCCCAATTTCAGATGCTTCCGAGTTCATAAACACCTCAAAACACGGAATGCAAGTATGACAAGACATTTTTAGATACACGTACATGTGAATTGTAAGCACAAACCTACTATTCTAAAAATACGTACAGATAGAAAGGACGCATCCATCACATTTAAAAACTTAATTGTAGCGCTCACAGACTTGAACCTGACTCAATTCATTCAAACGTTAGGTCTATTGTTGGACCTCTTATCGTTAGATTTATTGTGAATCGTAATTCCATTCAACCTATTGAGTTCACCCAACTCAACTTATTATAGTCTTTTGTACCTGTTAACACGGGATAAAAAATTAAATTTATTTTAGCTAAAATTTAAGAGCCAATAATATAGAGATTCGAAATTCTGAATTTTTTTTTTTTTTTTTTTTTTGAAAAAAGCAGTAGATATATAAAAAAAATGTTTGATAAGATTATTAGACTAATTCTAGCCATAGAAAGCATATATAGAGCATCAAATTTACACTAAAACTCTTTTCTTTTGGGAGCAGGGGAGCGCGACCTTCTTTAATGAGTATGGATGCAAACTGGGTGGATTCGGAGCGAGTTAATTTTTATCTTTTTTTTTTCACCATTTACCATTGCATTGAAGTAGGGCATGATAAAAGCTAAGTTTTTAATAAAATTTTGACGAATTACTACGGATTAAGAAAGAAAAAAAAATCTACAACCTTCCACTGTATTTTCGTGATAAATTAAGATAAATTTGAATCAAATAATTATTATTTTTATTTTAAATTTTTTTTAATCGAACGGATTAGAGCGGAAACTCCACCTTTGCTTAGGCGCATTTGCATCCAACAAATGGGAAAAGAGCCTTACCAACCGTAGGACTTTGTTTGAACGGACGGTTGACGGTTGGATGCAACCTCTTGTAGCCTTCATTTATTATTTATTATTTATGAAAAGCTCCTCGTTTGACACGTGGCAGATCGGACACCGTCCATCATCGACCAAGATACGTGACGTGGTGCAACCCAATCAATCAAACGGTTGGTCTGGGGCGGGGATGTGTCGACGAGAAGTTATTAGTCCCTCTGTTCAGAGGAGAAATAAACGCCCAAAAATTGATGGGAAAAAAAAAGTCAAAACTATGACTAACAAGCAACAACACGTTATGTCAACTGGTTACTTTATTTTCTTGGCCGGTTCCTAGATTTTGAATAATGCTCACGAGCAATGCGGGCGATCCATCTCGCTGTTTTAAACTCATGTTCGATTCGAAATAAGCTCGTATAATAAACGAGGCAAATATAAAATTAAATTAACGAGTCGAACACGCCGCTGATGTCAGTTTGCTCGTATTCAGCTCGATACAGCTGATTAATAGATAAGTCAAACACGAATTAAATATTTTAACGAATCAACTCGTGTTTCGGCTTCTTGACGGCCCCATATGCATTTTGTGAGTACGGGTCTCGTGTATGGTACGATTAGCCAAGCGGGTTTAGAAGCTGTGCGGATGTTTGAATCTCTTATTCGGAACTCGATTGGTGGGCATGACGAGCTCGGTAGCTAGAAACTGCTGTGAGCTCGCTTACGGTGCAAGCGTGTAATTTTCTTATCACATGTAATTTCGCACATAACACTTGACGCAAAATGTCTTTGTCAAATTATATAGCTGAATTATTCACTTATACAGTAAAATACCACGTCTGTGAAAATTGACTTGTCAAAGATTTTGAAAGAACATTCTAGCGCGCGCGCGGTGTGATTTTTTTTTTCTTACTTGATTGTTTAAGAAGCTCAGGTAATGTTGGATCTTTAGCGAAACGAAACCAAACACACATCAACCATCCTTGTTGAAAATGCTTATTACTTTATCTACTTCAAAAAGGACAGCAATCCAATGGTCAAATAACCCCCTTTGATCAGTAATCACACTTGTTCTTAGATGGATCTGGTAGTGATTGCAACTAAGATGTTGATTTATTCTTTGTCCATTATTATGGCATTACATGTTCGCGTGGAATGTAATTAATCTAGTAACGACGGAAGAGGATGCGTCTGAAAAAATTACACGTATGGTAAAAAAAAAGAAAAATCACAGCAATAATTTCATTTCCGTAAGTTTTATCTTGAAAAATGGAACTCCTCTTATAAGAGTTTTTCTCCGCTTGAGGAAATGCGCATGGTCGTTTTCGCGAGTTGCGTATACATTGAAAATTTATTCACTCACCAGATTGTTAATTTCTAGATTCAACGAGAAACTTTTAAGGATTTTAGAAATTATGGATAACTTGTCAATCTCTAACTGCTGATCTATCCATTATTGACGCTGTTTTGAAACAATCCGCACTATTTTCTTTTTTTCAAAAAAAAGTAAATCAAGCCTAGCTTGCTTCAGGGCGTCGTTGCTTGTCCTTTCTTTGATTAAAAAATTTTTCACTTTACCCTCCTATGATTTAATTTTTATTTTATCAAAAAACTCCTTATAGAATAGGGTGGCAAAGTAGAAATTATTAAGAAATTATAGGACGACAAAATAAAAAATGTGCTAAATCACAAGAAGACTAAGTGAAACTTTTTAAACCATAGAATAATAATTGGCAGAGTAAAAATGAGTTAAACTATAGAGGAGCAAAATAAAACTTTTTGAGCAAAGGGTGGCAAAGTGAAAATGAGTTATACCATAGAAGGGGCAATTTGAAGTTTGCCTTTTTTTTTTTTTTTTTAAAGCAAAGTTGAATTAGGCTCAGTTTGAGATTGCCGGGCAAAATGCCTCAAGTACAGTAAGAAAGTGCAATAAGAAAATATTCCTTTTGTCTGCGTAATAATATTAGAGTAAACTTCAAATACCACTTATATAGTTTTGCACTTTTTTATTTTAGTACCTTATAGTTTAAAGTATATCACTTTACTACATGTGGTTTTATTTTTCTCTTCTAGTCAGCACCTCTAACTCTCCGTTAAATCATATACAAAAACTTCAAATACTCATATATAATTTATTAAATATTCACTTTAGTATTCTATGATTTACCGAATTTTTTACTTTAGTACTCTGTGGTTTAACTTTATCATTGAGATAATGAAAAAATTAACGAAAGAAATAAAAAAAAAATAAAATAAAATCACAAAATATTAAATTGTTATATTTTAAATCACACATGGTGAAAATGAGAAAGCGCGAAACCACATGGAGCCGTCTACTGGACACGGGAAGCGCAAGCCGAATCGGGCACAAAATTATCTGGGCCGATAAAATTAATCGGGCCCAAAATCAAACCCGGGCCGGGCTTAAGAATAAACCCACTTAACCCGGCTCAAATTGAACCCGTTCATATATTTGTATATAAACTTTATATCGCGCCTCTTTAACCCCCAATTTAGGTTCTAATGGCGGGTTTCCGTGGAAACTTCGGAGATCAAACGAGGGATCCTTCGATCGGATCAAATCCCGGTACTAATTCTTCTTCTTCGTCGAAACCCTAATTTGTTGGATTCGCACAAAGTTGTATCGATTTGTTTATTATTGTTCCCTTTCTGATTATTGCGACGATTTAGTGTTTAAAATTACTTGTTTAGAGTAATTAGAATCATTTTATTTGGAAATCTCTGTGAAAATGGTCCTAATGATACAATAACCTGCTTACCTGATCATCGTTCCTCAGATGCAGTTTTTATTCAGAATAAACATGGTCAAATTCCTAAATAATTCGGTTCGATTCCTTGAATTGGACTTGTTATGTTATATATATTCCGATGTTAATAATCCAAAACGTGGCGAATATTGGATATATCTTCGATTTATTTACCGTATTTTGCTTGTCCAAAATTGGTAGCGAAAGCAACGCATCTAAAGAATAGATAATGTATCTTATGTTTGTTTCTTTCTAGATTTTTTCCATTTATTTTGTGTTTCATTTAGTCACAATTTATCCATTTTTTTGCATTTGATCATAGTATTACTTGTTAATTGAAGAGATGAGGTTTAATAATATGTGTTCCGGTTAATGCAGGTTCTGGAGTTTGCATGATGAATACATCATGGAAGGATAAACAGCATCCTGCATTCATTAGTTTCATCTCATCATTTCTTAGCGCGAATTCATACCGTCTTAACTTCCTGCCCATATCTCCTGTATTTATCTTTCTTCACCTTCGCAAATTGCCGTGGCGAGTTTCTACATAGTCTGATGACTAATTTGTAGGATTTCATATTCAACAACGGGGGATTATCAGTCGCATTCATTTTTGAAACAATTTGGGACTGTGACAATGAATCTGCCCTCTTTAGTCGGTAGCATCGATACGAGCACAACTGCTTTATGTTGGTTCCTTATTATGTTGGTCGCGCTGTGATTTCATTTGTAATATGCAGAGCTGAGAAACTGAAAAGGCAGTTTAAGCATCTGTATGTTGTTGTTTCTGTTCCTACTAAGGAGCAGAATGATTCTTTCAACCAGTCATACTTCAGGTGGGTCCAAAAGTTAATGATAGTTGAATTTTGCTCTTTACTAGATGGTTATCATAAATTTGGACGATCTTAATCAAGGTATGGTGTGGTGCTTGGAAATCCAACCTTTATGCCAGTTCGTGATCCTGAGATGGGTTTCGAGAAGATCGTGAAGATAGCTCATGCTCGTGGGGGTAAACCTTTGATTTCTCTTACCAAACTCTAGAGTTATGCTTTATATTAAGGTTACTGTGTTCACCATTTGTCGACAGTTTGTAAACAACAAGATGCCATCACCATGATGAAGAATGAGGTCAGTATCAAAGCTCTTGTTCAGTTGCTCTATTTTCCCGTACTACTCAAAACATTGTTGATCTGACTAGTGTAGTTTTCACTTGAAAGCGTATACGTGCAGTTCAGGACATGGACGTGTTTATACGGGTTGTCACCTCAATACCTGGCATTGATAATCATGATGCAAATGCGGTACTTACTTTATACCTTATATACTTTATAGTACTTTCTCTGAAAATATTTTATGCTATGAGAAAAGTGATTGCAGATAAGAATGATTCAATTTTGTAACAAAGTCCTTCCTAGCTTAATTAACAGAGCACTCATCAAAACCGGGTAAGCTCGAACCTGTAAACAATTAGAGCAATCTTACGTATATAGTTGACCTCAATAGTGTTGGCTAGCCTCTAACTTGTTCTCAGCCTGTTTTTATCTGAACCAAATGTTATATTTGGACTTGTTATATTTCAACTATAACACAGTTCCTACACAATCTAGTCGTTTCATATCTGGGCAGCTTAAATCGGTCCTTTTTAATATGTAGGATATTATCTCCCAATGAAATATGTCTTGTTTTGGCTACCTCTAGCTTGTGCAGGCCATTGGCTCGATTGAAGCAATATCTAAAGCCTCAAAGGGACTGATTTTGGAAAACACCGACCTCTCGATGGATAAAGCAGAAAGGATTGTGAGATTTTTCCAAGATTCACAGTACTATCTGAGTCCGAGGATCAATTAACTTTTGAAGGTGAAGGCATGCTTTGCATTCTGCCTAGGAGTCACGATAACCTTGTTATTCTATAAAAATGTTCTTGAATAATTTAGATGTTTTCAGTTTGTACCAGGTAGAATTCTAATTTGATAAAGTTTTGATCCTTTCTTATTGAATAAATTCAAAAGACAAGAAGGAAGCTTCCGTAATTCCTTCAAACAACGGAAGTAACACGGAACGGTCAACTTTTTGAAACGTAGCAGGGAAAAGAGATTACTGATTGGTTAACTGATGTTCCTTCTTTGCAATTTCTTTCAGGTAATTCTGGAATACGTAACCGGTGAGATTGTCCTACATATTGAAGTTGTACAGATTCTACTTCTCATCTTCTCAATATGAAAGATTTACATATCTGCACTTTCCACTTGCTGAGATATGTGTGCTTGAATTTTTTTTGATATATCTGCGTCGTATTTTCTTTTATTGCAGCGTGCTGCTGTCTGTGACACTTGGGGATGTAATTGAAATTCGGCCATCAGCCAAGTGTTGATGGTGGTTTTCTGCCAGTTTCACTAGGGTTGAGAGTTAGTCTGCTCCCAGGGAGGCCCAACCAAAATTTCGGCTTCTTGACAAGCTAGCTCTGACTCTGCCGTCGAACAATCTGGATCTCCTTTCATTCCATTTTGAAAATTTTCCAATTTTCTGTTTCTTTTTCTTTGAAGGGCAAGTTTGAGTTGCTTCCGGAGCTTCCTCCAACCACCGTATCAGCTCGATTGTTCAATTTGTTCGATGGCCCGTTATAAGGTTTTAGTCTGGCCATCGCCAGCATACTTGTGCATGTGTGCGCACAGAATTTTTCACTTTTTTTCCTCTTATTATTGTTCTAGCTGGCTCCAACCGAGCATATGAAAAGTCGGCATCGTAAAACCCAGAATTGCCGGATTCGTGCAATGGTCATTGATAGAGTCGGTGGTAGGACGATTCGAGATGCCGAACGCTGCGGAGTTCCTCAAAACAGAGTCGTTGACGGAGACCTCTAATTGCCGACTTCAATTACGACCAACTTGCCGTGGCTCATAACGCTCACTTCACAAAATTGTTCCTCAAGTCGGCGGCGACACACCCGCAGACGCCGACTTCTATTAAAAGCCAAGGGCTTCGTCCTTCCTCTAGCTCCTCTTCCACCCCAACCATGTCCTTCGTTTTGCTCTAATTTTCCGAAACTTTAAAAGCTCTTCACTATCACACCACCTATTAAATATCCCCTATTCCCCAATGAACATTACTTTCTCTTTACCACCCACAGTACATGCGCTACTTATACTTCCAACCAAAGCCCACTCCCAAGCCATGGACTCATCCCCACCTCCAGAAGCTCGTCTCCCTCCTCGACCACTTCTCCACGAAGCCGCAGCTTCTCCAGATCCACGCCCAAATGATCCGCACCAACCTCGCGTCCAACACCTTCCTAATGAGCCGAATCATCGCTTTCCTAACCTCCCCTTCGGCCGAATCCAACATGGTCTATGCCCGCCGCGTGTTCGATCAAATTCCCCACCCAAATTTGTTCCTTTGGAACTCCACGATCAGGGGTTACACCCATCACGGTGCTCCCGATGAAGGATTATGTGTCTATAGATTGATGCTGCGTAGATGCGCTTCTCCCGATAGCTACACCTACGCCGTCGTAGCGAGCGCCTGTGCACGGCTTAGTAGCTTCCCGACTGGCCGGGCGGTTCACGGCATGGTTTGCAAAAGCGGTTTCGCGGCGGACATGTTTGTCGCGTCCGGTTTTGTCAACTTCTACGTCGTTTGTGGGGAGATCGCACTCGCGAGAGACGTGTTTGACGAAATGCCTCACAGAGATGTCGTCTCTTGGACGTCGATGTTGTCCGGCTACGCTTATATGAATAGGTGGGAGGATGCTTTATGTCTGTTTAACGAGATGAAGTTGGCGGGTGTTGAGCCCAACAAGGTCACGATCGTGAGCTTGCTCTCGGCATGTCGGTTGTCGAGAGACATCGATAGAGGGAGATGGGTTCTCTCCCAAATTGCCGAATGCGGAACCAATTTCGACGTAGATGTTGGTAACTCCTTAATAAGCATGTACGCAAAGTGCGGTTGCATGTCGGAAGCTTTAAAGGCTTTCAAGGACATGCCTTCGCGATGTACAACGACTTGGAATGCTTTAATCAGCGGTTTTGTTCAGAACGGACTTCACGAGGAAGCGCTATCTAAATTCGAGCTAATGCTAGATTCTAACTCGAAGCCGGATGAGATTACTACAGCAAGTGCTCTTACATCCTGTGCTCACTTAGGCGATCTTCAAAAGGGAAAGTTTCTTCACTCTTATATAAAGGATCACAAGATTGTTTGCGACACCCCGCTTCAAAATGCCTTGCTGAATATGTACGCGAAGTGTGGAGAACTAGCAATGGCCGAGTCCATCTTCCGCAAGATGCCACAAAGGGATGTTTTCTCTTGGACGGCTATGATATGCGGTTATGTGCAAGGAAATCGGTTTACGAAAGCCTTAGACCTCTTCGAAGAGATGAAGTTTTCGAATGCGGAAGCTAATGAAGTGACGTTGGTTACTCTACTCTCCACTTGTTCCCAGCTCGGGGCTCTCGACAAAGGGAGAGAGATTCACGTGTATATAGAGGAGAACAACGTGACGAAAGACGCGTGCCTCGAAAATGCGTTGATTGATATGTATGCAAAGTGTGGTTGCATCGATGTCGCGTGCCGAATCTTCAACAATATGCCTAACAAAGATATATTTTCATGGAACGCGATGATCGGAGGGCTTGCAAATCACGGAAACGGGAGCGACGCAATAGAGGTTTTCAACAAAATGCTTAAAATCGGGGATGTGAAGCCGGATACAGTAACTTTGACGGCTGTTCTCGGCGCGTGTGCCCACGCCGGAATGGTTCGCGAGGGATTCTACTTCTTCGAGACTATGCCTAAACTATATGGTATTATTCCTGAACGGGAGCACTATGGCTGCATGGTGGACCTATTGAGCCGAGCCGGGCTGATAGACCAAGCGCAAGATTTTATCGCCAGAATGCCACTAGAGGCCAACTCGGTGATGTGGGGGTCGCTTCTCGCAGCTTGTCGGTTACGCGGTAAGACGGAATTAGGAGCGAGAATTGCAGAGCGAGCCATTGACTCGGTGCGTGATGACGAGGGAGCGCATGTTCTCGTATCGAACTTATATGCGCAAGCCGGTCGATGGGATGATGTGAAGAGGGTGAGGACACTGATGGGGAGTAAAGGGATCGAAAAGTCCCCCGGATTTAGTTCCATTGAAGTGAATGGTGTTGTTCATGAGTTCCTTGTTGGAGATAGAATTATCCATGAAAATGAGGCAATCTTTTCATGCTTGATGGCCCTGCACTCCAATCTGAAGCACATGTTTGTAAAAATGTGTGATGTCTCGTAGTGATGGTTTTCGGCTATTTTTTGATTTCATGGCCAAATTCCAGCTTGTTTATAGCTTCTCTCTCACTCTGATCTGATTTGTGATTATTGCCCATGTATTTTTTTTTGTTCCCAATTGAGGAGTAACACTATGCTAAAATCTCCTCTTTTGCTATACAATTGTGATTGGTTGTATGCAGATGCCACTGGTAAATGATGCTAAATTATGAGATATTTTGATGAAATTTATTCAATAACAAAGTCAAAGAAAGGGGGTAAATCCAAATTTGAGTAATTTACACTATGTTTAGAACAAAATTTAGATGGAATTGAATGGGGTTTTGGGGTTAAATTTATTTGTTTGAAATGAATGGAACTTGTTAAATACAAAAATATAAATGCATTGCTCTTTAACATCTTTAGGGTTTGTTTGCTTCATCGTAAAATTGTAAAAAAAAATCTCCTGGAAAAGGGTTTTTCAGTGGAAATTTTTTTTATATTTTTTAGTATTTGATTGGTTGGAAAAGAAAAATAATTTTTCTGCCTTGCTTGTTTGGTTGAAAGAAAAGTTTGAATAAAAAATAATTTTATACATTTTTTTCTAATTATATATTATGTATTATTTACATAAATAACTACCATATTATATATATTATAATTAAAATTTATATCTATATATATTATATTATTTATTTATTATATAATAGTATACTAATATAATATAATATAAAGAGAAAAAGAGGGTAAGTGACTCTCTTCAAGAGAGTTTTAAAAAACTAAAATTTCACTTTTTTTTTAATTCATAAAAATACTTTTACGAAAAATTATTTTACGTTGAACCCAACAAAAAAAAAAACATTTTCATACTAAAAATAATATTTTGATTCGTTTTACGCCGAATAAAATACCTCCTTAGTTAAAAAAAAAAAAAAAAACAGTTGTTCCGCATTATTAAACATAATGTGGTGTGAAAAATACATGATTTGCCCATGATCCTATTTACACCCTACGCTTTTGTAGGTGTAATACTTTTTATACCATAGATTCATTTACTGGTAAGATTAATTGTTGTAATTGTAAATTAAGGAAAATTTAATTTAAGATTGCTGCATTTCAAATTTGTCTATTGTTAAGGGGTCTCCATGCATTTTTACCACAAATCGAACTCTTTGTGCAGCTTTAAAAAACCAACTCCCTCTCCTCCATTAATCGCAGTTATCGTCGCAACCCGTTCCCCCCTCTCCCCCCACTCAAACCCTTTGAGCGTGTGTTGATGCTAGTCCCCTTCCATTTTTAGGGTTTTTGTTCCCTCCCCGGAGCGAACAAAACCCTAATAAATGGTCGATTCCTCTCCCAAGGGCTTCCCCCGCGGTTTCCGTTTTAGGGGTTTTGTCGCCGAAGGTAACACCCATTCCTTTCTCGAGGGTTTCCTCCAATTCCTCCTCTTCTTGAAGCTTAATTTTATTGGTGCTTTTTTTTTGGTTGTTTCTTTTGCCTTTTTTTTTGGGGCGGGGGAGGTTTTAGGATCTTGATGAGAGTAAATTTGAGTCCCTTCTCTTGTTTTGAGTAATCAAACCGATAATGGTTGAGGCGAAGGGCGAAACGAGCGGTGGCCTCCAATTCGCTTGGGGCGCGAAGAAAGGGCGCGGAGGCACGAAGAAGAACGTGCAATTCTACTACTCGTTCACGTTCGATAATGTGGAGTACTGGTTGTATGATTCTGTGTATCTTTTCGATGAGGGCGATCCCGAGCCGCACATCGGGAAGATTGCGAAGATATGGGAGCATTCGGACGGCAGGAAGAGAGTTAAGATCCTGTGGTTTTTCCAGCCCGGTGAGATCAAGGCTTACTTGGGAGATAATGTGCCGCAGGAGAAGGAGATCTTTTTGGCTTGCGGAGAAGGCGACGGCCTCGCCGATGTCAATCCGCTGGTAAAAATTCGATTTTGCCTCGTCTCTTTCGTTTTCAAAGAGTTATCTTTCTTTCATAGATGTTGTCAATTTTGGAGATTGAAGTAGTGTCCATTATGGTCTAAACTAGTTAGCTAATACGGGGTGTGTTTGGTTCCTCGGAAATTCGTGGAAAACTATCTTTTGAGGAAGTAAAAGTTTTCCATGGATAACACTTTTTCCCATGGTTTTCGTTTTTCAGATTAAATATCCGGAAAATGAAAAGGAGACTTTCCATAGAATTTGGAAAATAAAAACTTTTTAGAAAAACTAATTTTCCTGTAAACTAAATGGACAGAAAATATTTCTTTAGTCAGAATACTATTTTCTGGGATATTTTCCGGATAACCAAGCACCCCCTAAGTACTTTTTGAAGTGTTGTCGCCAATGATTTAATCATTGGTTAATGCATGTGCGAATATTGGCTGCTGATGAACAATAAATGTTCGCCTGCAGTGTCCAACTTATTCTTGTGAAATATGTTTAGTTAATGGGCGAGTTACATTTCTTTTTTGATTGGCTGGTGGATATGGTTCAGGAAAGTCCAAAAACTATCACCTTGTTATAGTTTGGAACTCCATGAAGTGCTAAATTTGTATAAAATCTCGGTCATCAATTTATGTAGAGGAACAAGTACTTTGGAACTTTTCTAGTTTACACTTAGCACTCTTCACTAGATAATAGGTTTACTAATGAAAATCTATTTCATTTTTTTCTGAAACTAGTACTCATATTGTACTTTTGAAGTTTGATGTACTGCTTGGACATTTCTTTCTATGTGTTCCTCTCTCCTCTCTTTCTCCTCTTTTCCTTTCCTCAATCCTCTATCTCTGCCCCATTTTACTCTTTCCTATTTCTTTCTTCTTCCTCCTCTCCTCTCTTTTTCTTACCTTTCTGCCATTTTCTTTGTCATACTTTTACTTCCTTTAAATCTCTTTGTCCAATCTTTCTTTCGCCTTTTTCTTCACCTCTGTTACTTTTTCTTTACTTTTTCTTTTTCTCCTCTTTCTCTTTCACTCTCCTATCTTTTTCTCTCATCTCTCTCTTTTCTTTCTCTATCCTGGCTTTCAGAACATGCCAAACACAGGGAAGCATTAAATGGTTAGCATTTAATTTTTATCCGCGTACAACTAAATATCAAGGGAAAAAAAGAGACTATTTATATGCTTAGTGTTTTATGGATGAGATGTTAGCAAAGGAACATTTAACCCTTAAATTTAACCCTGTACAGTTCAGGCCCGAAATCTAATCTAAATTGACTAACTACCATTCACATCAATATTCAATTTGTATTTTAATTTTGATCTTAATTACAATTCCTTACGATAAAATGGTATCACGTTTTATTCTGGTGTTGGAAGTGTAGCATGACACAAATTCAAGTGCATACCTTCTTTGTGGATAAGAAGCATTCGCATGGCAGACATGTGAGACCTAAACCTTAACGGACAATGTTGGGCTGATATTGTGGCTGATGGTGGTGGCTTACCAGCTTTGGCACGACATGGAACATTTGTAATCTAGTCCAGCCTTGTTGTGTTGATGGGATGGGTAATGTTGGTGGCCGGTGGTGGCTTATAATGGTTGTTAGCATGAACGTTTGCTAAATTGATTATATCCTTATTCTTGTTACTGGGGATATGCATTAGGAAATAAGCAGCTTAATCGCATGTTCTTTAGTTATTTGACTAAAGATTACAGCTTGACAGTGATCCAATATCCCTTGGACTGGATACATCCTAAAATAAATTCTATATTCTCATTTTTTGCATTTGCAATTTTTGTTTTTGTTTTTTTTTCCTGAGTATATCTTTCACTGTTGGCATCTTTAGTATTTAATTTAAAATATCTTTGTGATTGTCATAGTGTCATATTTTTGTAAGTTTTATCTTTTGATATAGTATTTTGCTAGACTCTTGAACATTTTTTATTTCTTCTAATTATTAATTTAGGAAACATTAGCTGGCAAATGCTGTGTAGTTTGCACTTCAAAGGACGAGAGAAATCCACAACCTTCTCAAAATGACTTGGCAATGGCTGACTACATATACTATCGTTTGTTTGATGTTGGGAGCTTGACAGTATCTGAAAAATTTCCAGATAAAATAGCTGATGTTGAAGGTATGCTCTTAAGTTGCTGACGTGTGCTTGTCACTTGGGTGCATATGTTTTCTGATTAATCTGATTCATCTTCTTTTCTAATGTAATTCAGTCAAAGATATATTAAGTCGGGTAGAAGATTTGACACAGAGTTCAGCTTCTAGACTGGAAGTGAATGGAATTGATGAAAATGGAATGGTTGGTTGTGCTCCAGTTTTGAATTCATCCTCCAGGTCTGACTTGAGAGTGCTGGATAACAGATTAGTTGGTGATTACTCTGGTGGTATTGTTAATTCAGCAACGAGGGATAATGATCGAGACAGTAAAAGTCTGAGAGAAGGTGAAAGCCTTCCAGATGGCAAGGCTTCTACTCAAACAGGAACTCAATCTGCAAAAGACAAGGTGGAATTACTTAATTCTGTTAGTAATCATGTTGAAGCGAATTTCAAATCTGCTAAAAGTAAAGCTGGTTCAAGTTTATTATCTGACAAACCTTCCAAGAAAATGAGATTGTCTGATGGTTCTTCGACTCCACGGGAAAATATACAAAATGGAGCTGGTGCAAAGAAGTCAATTGCCGGATCTGATGGTCGTGATGCATCTGTTAGAGATTCTCCGCAGTTGCAAAGAATACCTTCTGATAAAAAGAAGTTAACTTTTGGTTCTGATGGTGATGATGCATCTGTTAGAGATTCTCCAAGGCTACAAAGAATACCTTCTGATAAGAAGAAGCTTGCTGAGAATAAATCTAAAAATTTGGATGAATCTGTTCAGAAAGCAGCTCCTGCTAGTTCTGAAAATGAAAAGGAAGCGACATATCAAACTGTGGAAGTGACCCGAAGGCCCGATACTGTACGATTGCCAGTTGCTTTGTCTGCTTTTTAATCTTTTCCTTTTCTTGTGCTTATTGTTATTTTTTGTCTAATGTTCAAAACTTTGTTTGTTGATTCATATTTTTGTTACTGTTTTGACAGGATAGAAGCAAATGGTTCAAGGGACTTGTGAGTAACCTTCGTCTTCATTATCACCTAGATTACACATCAATAGTACTTTCTTTTGTTTGTTAGTTATGTTTGTTTGATGTCTTGGTCATTTCAAAATGTGTATCATAATTTCCAATATCAATTACATCACAACATTGATTTTATGCTAGTAAACATAGAATAGTGACTTTGTGGTTCTTATTCTTATTATTTTTTAGACTTGGGAGGTTCTAATGGAGAAGGCTGAAACTGAACAAACGCTTGTATATATTCAGAATTTGGATCCATCCTACACATCATCTGATGTGGTGGTAGGGACCTTCTTCTTTCTATTTTGAGGGTTACTATTTTTCATGTTACATTAGGCTTGTCTTACGAGCATTGGTTGTCTTTTGTGTTCTTAGCCAGCAAGGGCTAATAACTTATATTTCAAATGGCTTCATTTCTTGTCATCAATGCAAAAAATCAGTTGTATTTTTGAAGTACCTTTGTTGCATACTTAGTTGTAATCTAAGTACTTTTATTTTTTTCTTTTATTTATCTACTGTAATTTGTATAGCTAGAAAATATATATATAAGCTGGAGAATTTGAAAGCAAACTGTAAGGCGACACCAAACTTTTAAAATGTGTAGTATTTTTTGCTGAATTTCAATAACATTGGATGGAAGTTGCCTTGCGAAGATCACGTTTTCCACTTACAATACGATTACAACGTCATCTGGTAGTATCCTATCGGATGCTTTTCTTCACCACTATGTCTATCCTTTGTAACCACTCCATAAATCTAATCCCTACATCCTTCGGATTCTTAAATTCCCTGTTGTGCTGAACTTTGTAACTTATTCTTAAATTCAATCCCTCCCTATGTGTTCTCACTCACATGTATTTATACCTCTGGCCAAATGTTGCGATTTGATAAGTTTTACTTGGCAGCAGCATCCAGTGAGGCCGTGAAGATTTTTATTTATGTATTGACAAGAAGATTCTATAAGCTGTTGATAATCTGTATTTGAAGCCTATACCATACTGTTGTTTAACACATAATCTGTACATGAAGTTGATACCATACTATTGTTTAACACCTAATCCTGTCATCTCTCTCTCTCTCTCTCTCTCTCTCTCTCTCTCTCATGTTCATGTCTGCCATTTTTTAAAGGTATTTTGCTAATTGCTTTTGGTGAGATTATCTTTGAAGTGCAATAGTAAGATCTTTTTCAATGATCTCTCTGTAGGATATCATCTATAATGCTTTGAACTTGTCGTGCAAGGCAAGGGTAGTAAATCACCCCACTTTTGGAAATCCTAATTATGGTATGGCTTTCGCTGTTCACATTTGCTATCTTCTTTTTAACTTCATTGTTTTTCTAACTGCTTAATAACTAGGTACTTGGTCTTTATATCTTGTTGCATGATCATTTTGTGTTTAGGACAAGCATATGCCATTTTCAAATCAAGGGATGCTGCTGATAAGGCAGTTTCAACCATTAACTCGGGGTGTTTAATGCTTCCGGATGGAAGGTACAAAAGTGCACCTTTTGGAATCTGGATGAACCACTTTTTGTTATTTCTTTGAAATTGGATACAAATTTAGTGCTTGAATTTATGCGTCTTTTACAGCTTATCAACTTATGTTTACAAGTAGATGGCCTTTTGGAACACCCTACTGCTTTCGTAAGAGATTATCTGGGACTTATAGTTGTAGAGCATGTATGTTAGAATCCTCTGATCCTACTTATAGCTCTGATACTAAGTTTCTCTTATACCAAATTGTTAGTGTTGATCGATCCTAAAGCTCTTCATAGCTTTTTGGTCTACAATGCCTACACCTATTCAACTAAATATTACCACGAGAAATATTCTCAATCCATGCTATAATGAAAGAGAGGCCTCATAATTATAGGCCTAGAATCATATAATTATTCTACTATAATAAGAAACTGAAATAAGGAAAGGATAAACCAAAGATACTCCTTACATAATAAGATATTCAAAATTTAATAATAAGCAGAATAATCCTAATCTAATATGGAAAAGGCTTAAAATCCAAAATGGATTTCAATTTGGGATAATCTTGAGATTGAACAACTAAATGTTGTTTTGATATCTTATTCTCTCTGCGACCATTTATTTTGGTACATGCACTGTTTGAAAAACCAATGTTCTTGGTTTTGAGGCGCTTCCTGGGTTTTTTCCTCAAATGTGCTGCTCCGTGCAACGCCAATAATTTTATATTGTATGATTGCAAGAATATTGAGAAGATGTGCTTGTCTTTGCATGTCCTTTTCTTTACTGCTGATATGATTATTTGTTTTTTAAATTATTAGAATTCAAGTCCATGTTAAAATTTTTAACGTTGTTATTGATTTTAAACATGTCTTGAGTTTGTTGAGATGTGGCTCTTTAGTTCAAGTAGGCTCAATTCAAAAATATTTCTGTTTCTTATCAGCTGCTATTGCTTGATGCACAATATATATCACTTTCACTTGCAGGCCCCTTTTCTGCAGTAAAGGCATGCTACAGATTCCTAAACCATTGCCTACTTTTACTGGTCATTTACAAATCGATAAAATCAAGTTACAAATGCAACGCGAGGAAATGGTGATTATGATTTCCCTCCAAAACTGTTTGATGTTAAACTTTCGGCTCACTGTTAACTGATTACATCTTTCTTTTCTATCTTTTCAGAAGAAAGCTGTTTCAACCTCACACTGCTCGCAGCCCAACACAATCGAGTATGACATGGCTATGGAGTGGATTCTTGCACAAGAAAAGGCCACAAGATGCCTCAGGGAGTTGCATAAGGTATTTGATAGCTTGTATCATTTTTTGTTGGTAAACCTTATTTCTAAGGGGTGTTTACCCGCATTAATCATGATAACATCAGTCCTGTTTTATTTATTTCTATGCAGCGGCATTATGAAGAGCGGAAGCAATTTCTGAAGAGACTCAATAAAAAATGATCAACTGTTTAGGTTACCGACCTTTGTCCTACAATTAGCGAGGAGTAACTTTTTGTGAGGTTTGATGGCTTTCTGTTCATCACTTTAGGGCCTGTTCTGCTGCTTGAATATCTTAGTCCACCGCATTCTATTTTTCAGGAAAAAATGAATCACCTCACAAGTAGAATGATATCATGAAAAATTAGAGATTTTATTTCGGAGTAGCTAAAAGTCGGACTTACTGCATTCTAACCAGAGAGGGAAACTATCGTCCATCGGACAAGATATCGGTGGATGATTTGTTTCTACATCTAAACAGGCCCTTAATATTTCTGATAATATCTTTTTATCTCATTTGCATGCTCTTATATGATGTACAGGATATCGAGCGAGCACGCATGCGAAGTGATGCTTGTTTTTGGCTGTGGAACACAGATTCGAAAGCTGGTTTAGAATCAAGGAGATGACTTATTTTGGGGTAAATCGATCTTCGTCTCGGGTCGTCTGCTCGCTCTATTCTTCTATTTTGTAACAAGGAAGAATGGACTGTGAGATTAAATCCGATCGTCGTGGGTGCTCGGTACTAACTTGCCTTCTGTAAATGCTTAGATCCTGTTAGTTTTTTAGGGCGAAATTCTCGTGTATATCACTATATTTAGCTAGTAAACTATAGTGGCTAAAATTCGTCATATTTGCATTTGCACTAACATATGAAGGTTGCAGATTTCAACATTGCAAGATCATCAGCATCTAAGGGGCGTTTGGTTCAGCATAAAACAAACCGAAACATTATTTTTGGTACGAAAAATATTTTTCCGTTTGTCTAGTTTGATGTTAAAAGAAAAAAAATTTCTGTAACAGTACTTTTATGAATTTGGGAAAAAATTGAAGTTTTCATTTTCTGTTGTTTTTCAGCTGAAAATGAAAATACAAACTACTTAAAACTTTTTTCATACATTTTTTTCACCAAATCAAATATACGTGGTTTCTTTTCTTCCAACCAAACAAGTGTTGATGATTTTTTTTTTTTTCTACAAATCAAACACTATAAAAATGTTAAAAAAAAAAAAAATCACCAAAATTTTTCTTTATGGAGAATTATTTATTACGGTCTTACGTTGAACCAAACGGACCTTAACTGACATTTCAGTTTCTTCTGGCACAGCTTTGAAAATTAACATTAGGGGCACAAAGGTGAGATATTGTCTTAGCTTATAATATTTGAAGGAAAATTTATATATGGATCCTTAAATTTAAGATAATTTCGGTAAAATTTCTAACTGTTTATCTTGTCATATTATCCTTGAATTTTAAGTTTTCTCTGACAGAATTTAAGAATTTTCCTTTCTCAGTTTTCTCTTCTGTACTTTTGGTAGTATAGTTTTCTCTGTTAAATTTGATACGGATGTGTTTGTAATGTTTATAAGGGTAAATTTGTAGAAAGGGACTGCTGGAAATGTCCCTACTAGATTCCTTGAAAATTCCTAAAGGAGAGAAAAAAAAAATTATGAACTCTTATAGCAAAAGATGAGAAGTTTTAGACTTTTTGGCAGCTCTATGTAAATTACCATCATTTTTTGCTGAGAAATGGAAAAAAAAATTTAAAAAAAAATTTAAGGTGCTCATTTAAGCCTAGTTTGGAATTTTATTTCCTGCCCTTCTTATAGTGTCAAAATTGTGCACCTTACATAGCAAGAGCCATAATAAGTTGGAGTTTTTGTAATTTTTGATCTTCTAATGGAGAATGAAACAAATATTTTTCTGTTGGATAGAAAGAATTAATTGCACTACTAGTTTTTGGCTTTTCTGAAACTTCAGGATTTGTAATAGTTTTATACATAGGATATAATAGATTTAAATTTCTTAATCGGGCTATAATATTTTGGACTGTAACACTAGAGTTAAAGTAGTTATAAGATGGATGACTCTCTGGAATGAAAAGTGGGGTGTCATATTTGGTATCTAAGCTAACCAGGTAAAAGTGTGAGGTAAATCTCGACTGAGTCAGAATTATATAACGAGCAGAATACGGCTCTCGGACTGACGACGATTGTGAGTGAAGTGCAACTTCACACAAAGTCGGCTAAGTCTAGTAAGACGAGTCTTATCTCGTATGATACTTGTCAATGTGTTTGAGTGTGACAAGAACGTAAGACTCGTGACTTGAAGGTCATATATATGAAATAAAATATGACTAACATTTTTAATCCGGTTATGGTATTTCAGGAGTTAGTTAGATCTAACAATTCAATAGAGTTGTGCACGTAGAGTTAAGAGTAGTCCTCTGGTTGATGATGTTTTTCTAGAAAGCTTTACCTAAATTTCTAATTTAGTTTTTTTTTTTTTTTTTGTGTCAAAATGTCTATTAAATTGGATGGGAGTCGTCCATATCAATATTGAGACATGTTTGTCACGTTTTACCAAATTTTGTGGCGTGGCAATGCACACAAAGGCTAACAGACTTTTTGACAGGGGAGAATTGAAAACAATTAATAAAAATGTTGGAGAACACTGCTCTTACTCAAAATAAATGAAAGTTCAACATATCCAAATAAAAAATATAAAAAAAATGCTAGTTATGCACTCTGTTTTAAAATGTAAATCTTACATCTTATGATCTACAGATTTAAAAGTACTTTTTGAATTTTTAGTCCGAATTTTTTTTTTTTGGCTTTGTTTATTTTTTAACCTGAGAATGTGAATCAATAATTAGATTTCAAACTTAAAATTTTGGATATCAATCATCAATTTCTTTACGGCTCCTAAAGTTGAGCGGGATCGCTATAAATATATTTATCCTATGAGCAATGCCAGCCATACACTCCGCTTCATGGTATAAACTTTATACTCATGGATTTTTGGTGACTTATATTTTATTACTCGTCATATTAATTTTCTTAAAAAAATATTAGAAGTTATATGAATTTTTATCAATTTCTGAATTTAAAGGCGTAAGATTTACACCGCATAAGGACTGTAAACTTCCATTTTTATTTTATTATATCTTCCACTCATCAAAATATTTTTTATAAATTTCTAAATATTTCTTCAAATACCTTTAAATTTCTATGACGTGCTAATAAGAATTAGAATTTAGAAGACTATTTTGATAATTTTAAAATACCTTGAAAATTTTTTAATAATAATTAGGAATAAATAAATAATCTAGCAGCAGAGAGAGAGAGAGAGAGTGCGCGTGTTTTTATTTATTTATTTACTTTTTTTTTTTCTAGAGAGAGAGAGAGATGGGGGCGGGTGGTGGGGAGGAGCAGCAGGAGAAGGAGAAGGAGAAGTGGGGATTGTCGTCGATATCGCTGGACGGGTTGCGGGACAAGAACGTGATGCAGCTGAAGAAGCTCAACACCGCCCTCTTCCCCGTCCGATACAACGACAAGTACTACGCCGACGCCCTCGCCTCCGCCGATCTCACCAAGCTCGGTCGGTAACAACCCCTCCCCCTCTAATCAACCCTATACCCTAAATCCATCATCCCCCCCTCCCTCTCTCTCTGGTCGATTCAAACCCTAACAACAACCTTACCCTGACCCTAACCCTAACCCTAATTGCGTGATGGTGATGAGGAGGAGGAGGAGGAGGAGGAGCTTGTGGTTAGGGGCAATGCGATTCTCGGTTGGTTTTATAGCTGTTGCTACCATTCCTTCTCTCTCTCTCTCTCTCTCTTTCGCTCGATTGAGATGCCGTAACTGGATGGATGGTGATGAGATTTGTGATCAGCAGGAAACGAGCGATTCTTGATTGATTGATTGATTGATTGATTGATTGATAAACAGCTGCTGGTGTCAGTTTTTCTATAGAAGTTCTGCTTTGCGATTTTCTCTGTCGATTCGTCCTTCTTTGACGTTTGAAGCTAGCTAATCCGATGCATGGGGGGGCCCCGATTCGTTGTTGGGGTTTTGTGTTCTCCTGCTATTTTGTGATTCTTGAATCGTTTGGGGCTGGTTATAGATGGCATTTGATTTTCTAGGGTTTTACGAACCAGGACATGTATGCCTGTTATCTTATTCTTCCTTGCTTTTTGGATTCGTTTTTTTTGGGTTTCAGAAAGTAAGAATTTGCACAAGGTCGGGTCGAAGAAATTGATTTGGAATTGGTTATGCGAAGTTCATTATATTGTGATCCAACCTTATTTTGGAAGAAGACTTTGTGAACAAACTTGTTTAGGGTCAAGAAATCTTTATATCATTGTCGTCCAAAACACGCGCGCAAGTAATTGCCAGTAAAACCCTACGAAGGAGTTGTAGTTGGTGATTCTGACTTGCAAAAATTTAAAACTTCATGATGCTATACTGCTTAAGAGCTCTTTAATCCTC
This sequence comes from Ananas comosus, assembly GCF_001540865.1. Classification (NCBI taxonomy): domain Eukaryota; kingdom Viridiplantae; phylum Streptophyta; class Magnoliopsida; order Poales; family Bromeliaceae; genus Ananas; species Ananas comosus. The sequence goes on from NC_033636.1 coordinate 8,575,403, forward strand.
CTGGTTTGGCTGATTCGTCAAATGTTAAGATTAGTCTATAGTAGTAGTAAGCCCGAGTGCATCACAATCATAGATTCCAGTGGTTGCTATTTTATTGAATTTTCATTATTTCTTGTATCAAACTTGCTGATTCTTTCTGGGTTTATTGTTACCTTTTGTAGCATATTTCAACGACATCTGCGTTGGATCAATTGCGTGTCGTCTTGAGAGAAAGGAAGGAGGGGCCATCCGTGTTTACATTATGACATTGGGGGTTTTGGCACCATATCGTGGCCTAGGAATAGGTGAGTTTTGTTTTTATTTGTACATTGCATACTTCTGTTTCTGAGTTTATTTACAAGATAGAGTCCAAATATACACATTCTCCTACTATTATACATGAATGCCTAATCCTGAATCTTACACTGTTGATATAAGCTTCAGCGATAAAATCAATTTTAGCAATGACCTAAAATAAGAGAACCAAATATGCTAAAGAGTTAGATGTGTCTGTTTAAAAGTACCTCATTTCACTTTTGTTATACACGTAGAGCACGTTGTATAAAGTGGTACATCACCGACCCCATCAAACTGTATTTCATCCCTATTTGCACCGTGTAGAAAGATGGTTGGGAAAAAATTGTATGATAGTAAGGTTATGTATTCAATTAGGATGCCATCAGAAGAATTTTTTTGGTCTTACGGCGCAACAGGCTGATTGTTTCACTCGTAATCTTCCAAAAGAGAAGAGTCTTGTATGGATACGATGTTCTGAATTGTCTTTAGAAACTAGAATGATGTTTGAGACACGTTATTTTGAGTGGCATGTTTCTATTAACTCTTACTCCGAGTGGGATGCACACACCTCTTGAACAGTACATCCTATTCTTCTTTCCATGCTTTGATAATGTGGTCCAACAAAGAAAGAAAGAGAATACCAACACTATAATAATGCCAAAAACTCTGGACTCTCGACTATGCGCCATCATATCTGATGTTCACTGTGCTCACTGCATCCTATTAGTAGATCTTACTAGTAGAGATCCAATGCATCATTTGCAGACAATGATCTAAAACCAGCTGTTTTTGCTCGTGTCCACAATCCTGTGACGCCCCAACTTTCCAGGTCACCCATTTTAGGATTATTCCCGTCCTAGCACACTTAACTCTTTTAACTTCTTGGGTCTAGCCATCATCCAAAATATTTAAGCCGGGTTAAGAATTTTAGTCCTATTATATTTTATATATAGGACTGTTTGTGGTCTCACATTCTCCCCCCCTTAAGCCCTGACGTTCTCGTCAGGTTCAGACTCACAAGTATCAGGTGATGTGAGACTCGTCTTGCTAGTCTAAACCTGACCTTGTGGTAAGCTGCGCTCTACTACAACAGTCAACAGCATGAGAGTCTCGCTCTCTTCGTTGTATAATCCTGGTTCACACTTTCGGCTAGTAATTGGTTCTGATACCAACTATGATGCCCTAACTTACCAGAGGGTCACCCATCTTAGGACTACTGTCCTAACATGCTTAACTCTCTCAACCTCTTAAGCCTAGCCACTATTTAAAATGTTTAAGCCGGATTAAGAGTTTTAGCCCTATTATATCTTATATAGAGGACTGGTCGTGGTCTCACATTCTCATGGCGTATTTGATCGTGTAAAACTCGAGATAAAACTGGAACATAAATGGGAGAGCCCTCATGGCATATTTGATCGTGTAAAACTCTCAGACAAACTGAAACAGAAATGGGAGCATACCCAAATGAAACCTTAGCATAGTGTTGTCACAAAAACGTGATATTGTGGTAGCATATCACAAAAAATAGGGGTTTCATGATCTGTCGTTGCATTCTGTAATTTTTTTTTTTCTCATTTTTTTTTTCAATTGTTATGTTTTGTTTTCATTACCATACTGCTTAGGTTCATCTTTTGGAACTTGGGCCTCACCCTGAAGCTCCTGCACCTTGTGGTTACAGGCACCAAGTTGTTGACACATGTTTTGGATCTGTCCGCAAAGCAAAACATCTCAGAGATTTACTTGCATGTCCAGACAAACAACGATGACGCCATCGCATTCTACAAGAAGTTTGGATTTGAAATCACAGATACCATCCAGAACTACTACACAAATATCACGCCGCCGGACTGCTACGTTCTCAGTAAGGTTGTTTCTCATGCTAATCCGAAGAAATGAGTCTTGGTTAATTCTATGGCTGTTTCTCATGTTAGTTGGCAGAAGTCAGTCTGGGTTATTTTCCCTTAATGAAAATCTGAATTATCAGAGGGTAAAAGTGTAGTCGTCATACCTAAGGTGAGGTGTTGAACTGCGATAAAACATTCCAGGCTTTGAGCATTAATATTTAATGGCTCTGTTGGACCTTTTTCAAAAAACTTGCTTTCGGTTCTGCTTTTATTTTTTCAGCTGCTATCGCAGTTAGTATTCCTTGAGAAAAAACCTGGTACCTTTAAGGCTGGTGAAACGTTTTTTAATTTTCATAGTTACCAAACTGTTATCCATTAGTGTATCAGTTAAGAAAAACCTGTCATCCGTTGGCCCCTTCATTCACAGAATTTTAAGTATGCAAATAGGGAAAAAAAAAATTACAATAATACAAAAAAAAAAAACTTTATGTGCAACGAACAAGGCCTCTAGCATTCAATTAGCAGCAGCGAAAAAGCACAATTAGTTAATCTCTAGTCTCACCGAATTGCAAGTGGATGATTAGAGATAAAATGTGTTTTAAGTCCACTAGCTTGGAAGCAGTGCGTTAATAACAGCAGTAACATCAGGATATTAACTTCACTTGTTTTGTTCAACCAAATATGTAACGAAGAACCTGCACGCTGCAAACTACACTACAATGCCTACCTGCGCATGCACATGACCATGTTAAGGCCCGAAACACCTTTTCTAGTTCACAATATTACATTCCCAGTAGCTGGTAACCGCACACAGCCCATACATAATAACATGCAATATAAAGCCATATTTCAGTGTAACAAGTTAATACATATACAACAAGATGGATAGATCCGGGTCCTATGATTGTTACCTGCCTATTATTACCTGCACGGCAGAAAACTCGGATGATAAAAGCTACTAGATCTGGTCAACAAGAACAAGAGAGAAGACGACCCTCAGAAAATAATGAGTGCTTGAAAGAATATACCTATTATTTATTAGTTGTTGTTCGTCTGTTCATGCTCGATGAAGTCAAGAGCCTCCTCCTTCGAAACCACATTCACATGGCTCACCCTGTTTTTGTGCGTCACGCCATATATCTTATCTGCGACTTTAACGAGCTCCGGCCGGAACGTGGTAGTGATGAACTGTGTATTGGCCATGTCAGCTAGCCTGCGAATCATATCTAAGGAACAAAAGTGAAGGTTCACATTGCAGAGCGAAACTACGATTCTATCTTGAAAAGAAACTAGTATTTGTTTTTAAGTTAAATTCAAAGGGCTTTAGGTAGCTTTAAAGGAGAAAACATACTTTGTATAACAGAGTGTGTCTTGGGGGAGGTTAAAAAAACCACAAAATAATATTGGATTGCCCAAATTGCGTGCAGTCGCCAGAGTGCATCAATAATTTCCTACAAACGCATTAACGAAGAAACAAAATGAAACAGACAAAGGATACTTCCGACAGCTGTTCTGTATTGAGGATCTAACGCTGCATCAATCTCATCAAACAGATAGAATGGGGCAGGGTCACATCGCTGGATGGCGAAGATCAGTGTCAATGCAACTACAGTTTTCTGACCTCCGGACAATTGTTTCATGGATTGGGTTTCTCCTTGCCCAGTAAAGGAGACCTAGCAAGAAAGCGAGAGAATTTGAAGAAGTAAGATTTCTGCAACATCATCTTCTCTGACTTTGTCAAGGAAAAAGGGGTAAAAACAACATAGTTTTGATTAACCAGAAGAGAAAGTTACACTAGTTCCTGACAATTGTTCATTTTCCCTTTGTAGAAAACAGGTAGAAATCCTCACTAATGTTCCTTTATCAAACATCATGTAAATTTCAGACTTTATTGAGAAATTGATATGTATAAGATAAATGATACAAACTATTTTAGCTAGTTGATAAAAAACTCCTTTAGTTATATAAGCTTTTGGGATTAGTTAAAAAGAATATAAGGTCAGGAACAGCCCACAGTAGCACATGATCTGTTATCTGTGACCGTCATTCTATAACTTGCAGAAGTGGAAAATAATAAGAAGCTTTTGAGTATAACAAGATATGCAAACTCCACAAGAAATACATACCTTCACTTTAACTCCAATGTATTTTTCAACTCTTCCTTCAGGATCTGGTTCACGAGGTCCATCCTCATCACGATCATCATCACCAGCTTCGCCATCCTTCACAAACAAAACGAAATAAGTAAAAATGGTTGCAATACAAAAAAAAAAAGTATGTCAAAGCACATATAACAATAGAAAAAAAGGAACCTTTTTCTTCATCATAACCAAGTAGCCATGGCCACCTTGCACGAGCTCAGCAAACACTTCTCGAAAATGCCTTGCTACTCCCTTGAATGTTCGTTCAATTGATTCATCCTTCCGTTGATCTAAAACTGAAATAAGTTCCCTAATTTTCTGCAATATCATAAACAATCTAATTGTAACATGACAGGATGCATAAGCTAACAGCATGGAACATTGAAAATGAAAGGCAGTACTTGATCGCCTGCATCAAGTTCAGCTCGTCTTCTCTGTAGTTGTTCACGTTGCTCAGTGAAATTCACGTATTGGTCAAGAGCCTTCTTGTTAACATGACTAAATTGCTTTAGCTGTTCATTGCACTCATAGAGCAACTTCTGTAATTGCTTTTTGCTTTTCCTCTTATACCTGCATTTTCTCTCTCAATCGTAAGGAAAAATAGTTGCATTATTGACGAAACAATTAATAAACCAGAAATAATGACTTACAAGTGTTATCCTCGTTTTGGATTTCAAGCGACAAAAGACATACAGGAAAAAGATACTATTCAACTATGAGATTTTGTATGATTCTATTTCTTCCGTTTGTAAAATCAAAATTACTTGCAAATTACCCATATAGGATCATTTGAGGTCTGTTGAATGAAGCGCCTTAACTGCTGATTACTGTTTTAGTTCCTTTCCTAATGGCTTTATTTAGTTTATAATATTTCTGTTTTCAAAATGCATTTGCTTAAGTGGAATATAACATTTTTTGCTGAATATTTGATAGACAAACTTTCAGCACTTACAAGGTCAAAAGTCTCTCTTTAATAGCTAAGTGACTGTACAAATAATGCAGCATATATTTGGCAGTCCAAAAATGACAACACAGAAAGCAGGGGATACGACAAATCACCCAAGAAAATTTAGACGCATGAAAACATCAGGAGTTGAAAGAATTCCGATATTTTGCACCATGATATATTCTCAATAGTAAAACACCAAGAAAATGGTTAAACCTAGAGATTCTAAAATATCAGCTAAAAAGTCCAAGAGCCAAGTTCAATGTATGAAAGAGCACCGGGCGATTTGGGAGTACAAATATTGTTCGCAAAATCCCTTATCTCTCACAGTGGCTCAGCTGAATTTGCTAAGAAATTTGGGACTCGGGGGGGACTAAGGAAATGAGTCCAATTTCAGTCAGGAATTTATTTTCAGCGTAATAAAGCATAAGAAAGATTACGTTTCAAAAGCATCTGAAGGCAACGAGCCCAAATCCCTGATTTTCTTCATGCACTCCTCTTGCTTAGTGATATGCATACTCCTACTGTTCATCAACTGATCTAAGTCTCTTGCTCCATCTTGAAGTATTCGCTCAAGTTTTGCTTCAAGTGACTGCATCATAAAGAGAATCAATTAAAAACAAACATAAATAAGAAAGAGCATGCCCATTGATGTCATTTATTACCTTTAGCTCTTCCTTTTGTTTTTTTATTGCATCTGTCTTTTTGGTTAGACTATTTATTGCTTCAACACCAGCTGTAGAAATGACAATAGCAGTAAGGAGATGCACATAAGATATAAACCAAGAAAGAGAGTGCAAGATATGCATGTCAAAGGCCTACCTTTGAGCTGTTGGGTCAGCTCATCAACAGTAGATTTAGAATTCTTAACCTCCTGCCTTTTTGATTCAGCTTCAACTATTACGGTCTTAGAATCAGCTGATAAGATAATTGCTTCCAGCTCTTGCTGTCGCCTCACAAGGTTAGTTGAAAGATTGGTTTCTAGTTCCTCCTTCCTCGTCTCAATCTATGAAATCTCAGAGAATAATTGCAGGATGTCAGAGCATTCTAGATGACGAAAAGCAGTTCAATAGATTCATTTCACTAACCTCAATTCGATTAGTTTTACAAGACAGAAGCATCTCTTTCAATTCTGTAATTTCAGGATTTAATCTTGAAAGAAGATTTCTTTCTTCAGGTGTTAACTGATCAATAAGCTCTGTTCCCATTTCTGCTTGTTTCAATGCGATACCAGATCGGATTTGATCAATCTGGTTACGGACATTTGCAAGTAACTTTCCCTGCAATAAATAAATAGAATGCGGTCACACTATCATGCATAAATAAACATGCAGCAACTGCCAGATAAAAGATCAATTGCCGACATGAGGAAGAGGTCATCAACTGAAAAAAAAAAAAAAAAAAAAAAAAAAAAAAAAAAAAAAAAACCCAGCACCTTTTTCTCCAGAGATTTTGTAATTGATTGCCTCTGCTTAAATGCACCGGCAATGTCAGTTTTAAGTTGTTCCAATTCTGACTTTTCATGGTCACGGTCTGCATCCATCTGCTGTTGTCTGGTAACTAGTTTTGTTATTTCCTGGTCTATCTGTGTGGAAAGTTAATGGCAAACTGAAATCCTGATACTTATGATAAACAGACAAGTCAAAAGCAACTAAAGCTTCAAAGTTTACATAACTCTCGACAAAGCACCCCTAACCACATTATGCCAAGGATAGAGTGAAACCATGAAATACTGAAAAACACTAATCACCAATTTTACTTGATAGGGGTGCAGTCAAGAGAAGACCAGTTAATAAGCCTATACTCAGTTACAGAACAAACAATATAACTGACTCAAAAACTATTATTTGCAAAAAGAAACCAGTACTTATGTAGCAAGCATCTAGCAATTAAAAAGGTAGGATGATAGCAAATTATTTGCACAAAAATCAAAAGCTTTATTACCAATGTAGCTTAACCAAGGTAATATAGCTTAACCACCGTACATTGTACAGGGCAGCAGCACATTGTGTGAGCAAGCCATGTGTCTGTTTGTGTATCTCTTGTGTGCGCCCGCGCGCGCGCGCATGTGTGTGTTCTTTTGTGTGTGTGTGTGCGCATGCGTGTGTGTGTGCGCCTGTAGCATTTCAGCTTCTTGAAAAGAAGAAAATATAGGTGACCAAAAGGATTCAGGATAAAGAGAAAGTAATTTAAAAGGATATCTTTGAGTTTCTTCCCAATTTCCTCTAATTCCACTGTCTTTTTGTGGATAGAAGTCTTATTTTCCCTGACTATCTTCACAAACTTCAGTTTTGAACGTCTAAAATCGTAGAATCCGCCTGTCATACCACCTTTCCTGCTTACTTGATCACCTGATGTATTGCTTAAACTGAATATCAGGTTAACATGAAAATATGTGCAACACATTGATTGGCCATGTAAATTGAGACGAACCTTCCAACGTGATGCAGTCAAGACTGTTATTTCGGGCAACTTTGGTTGCCACATCCAAGTCACGACATATCACCGTCCTGCCAAATACCTAGTATGGATATCAAATAACTGAGATCAAATAAAGGTCCTTAAGAGTAAAGAAGAAAGTATATTTTAAGTACTATGCAATTTGACATAACTGCCGATGACTTTCAGGTAACTATAAACCATTCTCACAGAGAAAAATAACTACTACATCCAAGAACTACTCCAAGAAAAAGTAAGAAAGCAAGTTGAAGAATAACAAGATGACAATGAGAAAACATGATCCCTTGTAACTAGTGCACCTAGTTTGATATGGGGCGGAGAGAGCATTCAGAGAGGCTTCAACAATTATGTATTGCACTCTATTTTTTTCACATTATTAATTGTAAGATAGCAATAAGAGGGATCTGTTTGCTGAACCAATACATATTTATGTGATTCAGAATCAAACTTGTCTAAAACATCTGCATATTTTCTTTAGTTCAATTTAGACATTGAATTATTTGCTATGAGATTTTACTTGTTCATAAAGTGATCGAGTTTTCAATGAAGTGTTTATCATAACTCACTCTAACAAATAGAACCAAAGTGGAAGTAATATTCCATCAAACACTTTTAAGAGCCCTAGACCGTGATAACATCAGCCAAATGTTCCAGTATGGCGGTACCATTTATTAGGAAATAATATTTTGAAACAACAGTTTTTAAGTTTTTATAACCAAACTGAAAAACCCAAAATCTTTACTTGGACAACTATAGCAGTGCAGATTGAATAGTTCCACAGAACGAATTAAGGTGAAGCATAATTTTTAAATTGTCATAATTCAAGCCTTTTGTTACAGGCTCAAGCCTCAAGCTTGGCAACTTGACCTTGCACTCGATCAAATGAGGTGAATTTAACTATTCTGTAAAGGTCGACAAATGGCATAAGAGTAGCATGCAAAGGCAGTTGTTAAACGACAATGACACTCAATGTAAAATCTGTAACTGTATCATGACAACGTCAGTGTTAACCATAAGAAAGTGAAACTTTGCCTAGGAAATCTTAATGAAGAGGTGAATATTTGCTACACAGTCGAAGTTCACATTCCAATAATTGTACCAACGATAAATTGCTTGATTATATAAGGAACAGTTGAATGAAAGCGCCTCCATTGACTATTAGTAGAGAAAGTGAGAAACCCTTCAACACGTTTGTTTCATATTGCATTCAACTTCATCCAATCATAGCTTCTAATTGCAAAAACATCAAAGATGTGAAACATACCTGCATAAAAGCAGGAGCATAATCAGAACGATATTTCAGCTTCTTTAGCAAAGGCACAACATCAGGACTTTGTGGATAGTTCATCTCCGGACCTTTTACCCTGTTAAGTGGTATAAATGTCACCCTTCCACCTTTCTCTGCCGTTAGATATCTTATTATCTTAGTTGATATATCGTCTGTTTCAACAACCACATGGAACAAGCTGCATATAAGAGAAAAAAAGACTAGTAAGGTCATGAATATGAAAGCTAAATAATGCCACAATATTTTCAGGAATATCAAACTTTCGTTAAATAATACGATGTTCAATTCATCGGACCTATTTCCAGCAGTGACTTCAACAGCAGTAAAAAACTTCTCCTCACACTCAACCAACTCCAATACTGGACCAAATACACCTTTAATATTATGATCCTTGATGATCCTATTGACAGAATTCAGCCCTCTTCTTGTGTCCTAGACAAGCATGAAGAGCAAAGACATTCACAATGTTATTAAATAAGGTTTACAAAAGACTGAAAGTATCTGCCTATTATCTACATAAACTGCCATAATTAACTAACCAGGCAAAAAAGAAAAAAAAAAAAAGAACAAAGAAAGAACAAACTTGAGAGCATACAAGATAATTACTTCAGAATTTTTTAATTGGACCTGATTACACTCAGCTAAAATGATAAAAACAATCCAATATAAGAATTTGAAGAGAAAATTTCAATTGTTTCCGAGAAAGAACATATCAGTCAAATTGACAGACTTCAATAAAAAAACACACAGAGATGATTCTGTTTTAGTAATTTCTGAAACAGCGATCTCAAACCTTCAGATTAAGAAGGGTTCTGCCAGAGGAATGGTTTCCGAATCAAACAAAGGAAAGTTCAGAAAAGGAAAGAGATACTATTATGCCTTATGCAAAATTAACAGAAAAGCAACCTGCTGTTCAGAACGTCCAAGATTTCAATTTCAAATATTAAAGTCAGGTGAAAAAGAAAAGCTCGAGGCGCCAATCATTACCACAGGCAATTCCAACACAAAAGTCCCAATAACCCTGAGCTAGTCTTCATATTTGCAATATTTTCTTTTCATAGTAATATGAATCAATAAATTTATCTATGTTTCATTGGTGACAACGTGATAGCAAGTCAGCAGATGGAGATATTTTAACCAAATAGCCAAAGAACAAATTTAGTTGAAACATCCACACAATTTTCACACACAATTTTCACATACAATCATAGGATTGTTGTGCAAGTTGGCATGGTCTAGCACGGCCGTTCGATAAGCCCATGCAACATATGTGTGCAGCACGTCAGCATGCTGTGCCATGCCGATGGCACACCAGCATGGCCCATGCGCAATTCTTGCTTACAATCTTCATTCTTTAATTAAATTATAATCAAGTAAAAACATCAGATCATAACAGAATTACTTACGCCTGGAGTGGCATGGTCAAGGCTCTTCTGGGCTTTTAAAAGATCTGATTTTAGCCTGTCAATGTCAGCTGAAAGTTCTGTTTCTTCCTTCCATAAAGACCTGGAATATTATCATTTCCTATAAGCATGTAAACCAGAAATGTTTTGTTTAAGGAGAGCTTTTCACTACATTAAGAAAGGTTCATACTTCCTGATGTCTTGCAGTTCATCCCTCTGTCTCCTCAAACTACTATACTCTTCTTGGCCTTTTGTTATGAATGATTCTATCTCTGTTGCTTTACCTCTTCGATCCTCTATATACTTTTCCAGCTTATGTTCCTCATCTTTGAGCTTCTGAATTTCATCCTGAAGTAACGCTTCCTGAAGATATACAGATGCAGAACCACAGATTAGGAAGCAGACATGTCAAGAAAAATACTGCAGTCAACATGCAGGTCAATTAATATGAAAACTCATAGCAGAGGGGCTCTCAACATCCCTAAAGCACACCGATTCCCATAATTACACTTCTGCACAACCTTAAAATGAGACTATCAAGATGACTTAAATTCTCTTCCTGCGAAAGCTAGCCTAGAGATGTGCAAGGATACTTAGCTGTTCCTCGCATGGAAAATTGAAGTTAATCTGTTCGATTTTTAATAAGTTTACTTTAGAGAGATGAAAAAGATCCTCTATATTAACAATATGCAATCTTCCCTTAGCTCTTCAAACAACCAGGAAAAGACCTGCTGTGGTATAATTTTACTTTCCTGAATAGCTAGGAAACATTTCTACACAATTATTACAAATTAGTCAATTATAAAAATTGAGGAATTCTTTAATTGAACCTTGCTGACCAAGTTTTGATCTAGTTCATCCCACATTGCCAGAAAAAAGTAATCATAATAGTGATCGTTTGGAATATATAACAGCAAATAAGCCATCTCTTAACTACGATTACGAAGCAAGTTAACAGTGAAATGAGGAACCTCTTATTCCATTTACAATGGAGGAAAGCCATTTATACTACAGTTCTGTCCAAAAAGAAAATTAAAAGCTAGTTGAGATGACAAGTCGAGCACTGAGCAAGATGCACTCAGAGAATCAGCATGATTTTTTTTAGTCACCTGCTTCATGTTTGATGAAAGTACACGTTCAAGATCATCAATTTCCTTTTGCAACCACTTATCGCGAGCAGCTTTGCTCGCAAACTGGGTAGCCCGCCCTTGTTTCTGGTACAGAATGCTCAGCTGCTTCTCACGATCCATTATGCTACCACAAGAAATTAAGCACCATCAAATCAAGGCCCCCTGATATAACAACAAAGAAACAGCAAGAATAATTGGATACCTCTTAGCTATTTCCTCCTCTTTAGCCACTTTTGCCTGGTGCACTGGCCGGATTGAATTAAGTTCATCCCTGGATTCTTGAATCTCTCTCCTCAAGCTCTCCAACTGCTTTGCAGCTTCATCCTGCTAGCCAGTTCCGTGAATAAATGAAAAAAGCAAATTCACATCAAATAAGTTAAAACCAATCAAACAAACCTTTGCTCGGACTTCCCCTGAAATTCTTTCTTCTACATCTCTCAAGTCCAGCTCAACCTGTGCATGCACTTTTAATGCCTCAGTTCGTTTCTTCTCGATCCCCTCTTTCTTTTCTCTTAAATCATGCATGCCTTTCGCTGAGCCTTTGATTTCCTTCTCCAACGATTTAATCTTTTCACGAACATCCACCACTTCATTGTCGGCACTAGACATCTTCTCAGAAATTTTTTTCCTGTTCTCATCTATCTACAGCCAAGAAATAAGTCATCAAATATTAATAAATATATAGAAAATTACAAGGCTGCTGTTGATACATAAATTGTCCTCATTTAATCTCTTCTACAACTAACTTCATTGATAATAAGACCATCACAAAATGAAACCAATCACATTTAGTTACATGTTTCATAAATTGGTAGGATCAGGATTTGTGCTGCCATATCAATGATGTCAAGTAAGGAAGTTTGACCTGGTCTTTTCAAACCAACTAGACCCATGGCCACCCCTCTTAGTCAACTACATCCCTGGCTGCCCTATTTGTCAAAAGGGAAGGGCGCTGTCTGCTGTCAAGCACTCTATTACAGGAATACCTATGAACAGTGATACAGCATATATACCTACTCCATGGACCTAGAAAATGTGTACTGGAAGGTATCTCAACTAGCCAAACATGAAAGTGCAAAGGGAAAAAGGGAACAGCTACATAATAGCAATATGATAGTGAGCAGATTAAACTTTGCTATATAACTACTGCTAACCTCTGCCAAATCCTTCCTAGCATCATTTAATTCATGGTCCAAAATGGTATACTCCAGAGACCTTCGCTGCTTGTCCAGCTGCTGATACTTCCTCAGTTCTTCTTTCTCTTCGTCCAGTTCCCTTAATCGCTCTTCCAAGTACTGAACAACTTGATCTATCTGCTTTCTCTTATTACCTGCAATAAATGTTGTTTCATGATTGCCCAACCATTACTGTGCGTGTGTAGAGCATGTAGGGTGTTTTGAATTTATAATGACAACTTGCCAGTTTCTTGCATTATTTTCAAGCTCTCACGCCGTCTTTCTTCATAAACACGGGTCCCACCAATCTCCTTAAGAAGATCTAGACGCTCAGAGTCCTTCATTAAGGTAAGGGATGCTATCTACATATGATGACAAGCCAAACTCATAAGAACCGAAGGTCTACTTGAGTAGCAAGGCAAAGAAAATTGAAAATTAACCAGCAATAAAGCCATTAACCTTCCCCTGCTGGACGACATAGTATGGATTCGAGCGAGAGAAACCAGCACTTTCCAGCAAATTCATAACTTCAGTTTTGCTGAACAAGTTGACCATTAATCAAAATTGGGTCAAGAACAGGAAATTATATTACTACATGGTTCTAGGGGAAAAGAACACTTTACGTGACATGCTTTCCATCCAAGAAATACTCATCCTTTTTCAATGCAATTGTACGGCGCAAGCGCACCTCCTCCTTATCAACCTATATTAAGCATGAGTTAATACAATAAGAACCTTAGCAGCCTATAACCAGGCAAAATATAGATCCACTAAAATGACACATAAGATTAATCAATGTAGAATATCATGTTTGTAACACGAATTTAGATTTAGAATGAATATATTACCAATTATCACAATTTTCTGGTAGATTTAAAATTGTTGCCATTTTAAGTAATTCATTGATTAGACCATCCATTAACGGAATCAAATGTGCGTCAAGACAAAATTCATTACCGAATAGTGTTAGAGATGCCCTTGTTATAGTTCATTTGATTAATCATGAGAGATATAATTTTCACAATCACAATAAAATCACCTACTAGTTTTGAAGACTTTCACAGACTAGCTATAATCAAATTTGAGAGACAGATTCTATATTTACTAGATGATAATATCTAAGCCAACAAAGTAAGCAGCCAAGAAAAGAGAAATAGCTGAACTCGTATCAACTGCAGAGCCCTGGTTATGAATAATCAGTTCTAACTCGACCAGTAGAAGACTTACTGGAATGCGATTGTCCGAATTGTCGAACACTATCTCAACAAAAGCAGACACAACTTGATGTCCGGCACCTTCCTGGTCATTGTTTTCAAACAAAGGAATAATCAGAGTGAAAAAATTACAAGGATTCTTCAGCAAAGGAACCAATCAGAAAAATAGTAACATACATGGAGAAGGGCATGCCTATCTTCGCTGCGCAAATTTTGAAATAGATCGCTGAGGACAAATCTTATAGCTGCAAAAGACAAAGTATCAGAAAAAGAAGACAAGTGATCAAGAAAGTGTACGAATTCTTACCAAATAAGCCTTAGAAATTCATAAGTCAAAAAAAAATAAATCTTTCTTTCATTTTCTTTCTTGGTTGGAAAGTGAAATTTGTAAACTTAAACTTACCATGGAAAAAGTTCGTTTTTCCGGATCCATTGGCGCCAACTGTCAAAAGTTACAGAAGATTGCTTAATGCAAATAGTCCAACATTTAATTAACACTCCGTATGAAACATCCAAAAAATTACTTTTTCTACATTTCCACCCTAAGCTTAGAAAATTAAAAAGCTACCTTTTGCCTATCTATTTTTAAGTATATTCAGTTTTAGCAATGACACTAGAACAGCTCGTTTAGTAGCAAAATGTAGAGTTTGACCAAGAAAATATAACATAGATTTATATCCATAAGTGCTCTTTACGGGATGGGTGTGATATTTGCTAAAAGCAGTACTTGGCATCAGAGTGCTTAATGGCAAGGGCTAAAGGCACTTTCTATAACTATATTTCAATGTTCATTCATCATAAATTGCACAAATGTATGTAATGAGGTGATTCTTTTCATTTCTCCAGAAATCATTTGTATATAATAACTAGGAAATGCTTATTGAGTTTCGCAAATAATCATTTTCAAATTTAAAAAATTCTACAACGTTGTACTGTTCCACCAGATGCATCTGTTCTTTGTAATAAGAGTGCAAGAACTCAAAAAACATGCACATCCAAAGCATTCAATCATTTAAATGCTCCTATTTTTCTGAAGAACGATAGCAAACATGCTTAACATGCTCTTCTAGAACCAAGAAAGTACTAGTACAATCAAGAGATCATGTATTAATGCATAAAGCAAGGAAAATCTTGAACAGCGGTAAGATAAAGGATAATCAGAAAGAAAATTACCAACGCAATTTACTTTGGGGCTGAAGGGGTCTGTAGAAACTTCTTCTTTGTAGCTCTTAAACCCTTCAATTATAACCTGCTCAAGAACAAATTCAGCAAAAACAGCAAAAGAGAAAAAGAATCCGGGAGAAATCCTAACATGTAAAGGATAAATCACCTTCTTTATATACATCGTTGAAACAGTTATAAAACACCATCCAAGACCTTCAAAAAGCAAGAAAAGAAACAGAGTCAACACCACGACCCTGAAATCTCACAATCGACAGCACAAATCAAACCGTAGCTAGTAGCAACCAATGGTGAACCAATTTCCCCGAGGAGATCAAGAGGCAAATACGAGAGTTAGGGTTTCCCCGCGTCGCTAGTAAGGAGGGAATTAGGGTAAGGGTGAGAATTAAAACCCTAGATTAGGGAGAGATTGGTGGAGGAGGAGATGGAGAAAACTAACCCTAGCGATCGATGCGTAGAGGTGAGCGCGACGACCTTCGTGGAGAGAGAGAGAGGAGAGAGAAAGAGAGAGAAAGAGGAGGGGAGAGGGCGAAACGAGGAGATGACTAAAAAAACGAAGAGCGGGAAAGGGTAAAGAGAGGGAGCGCGAGGAGGAGAGAGAAAAAGAGAGAGAGAGAGAGAGAGAGAGAGAGAGGGGGTTAAAGCGTGCGGAGGAAGACGTTGGGGGTGTAGAGAGAGAGAGAGAGAGGGAGACAGTGGAGTGAACTCAGCTGCTCCATACGGACACGTGTGGGCTAGAATCCACCGTCCAACTGAGGAATACAGTTGATCTCTGCCGTCCACAAGTGGAGTGGCATTGATGGACGTTGGATCACATCCCTTCCAACTGTGTTATATTTGCACCACATCTCCAATAACAAATCAACTGCATCTCTTATTTTTAAAAAATAGCACAATAATAAAAGTATATTTTATATATAATCATAATGGGTGGATAAATTCAAATTTAATTAATTGGGAATAGTTAAAAACATCACATCATTAATAATAAGTTAATTATACTTAATAAAATAATATAATAAAAATATATTTTATAATCATAATAGAATAGATAAATTTATTTAAATTTAATTACTCGACACAGATATAACTGATAGATTCTAGAATTTTTTTCTTGGCAACACGCCAGGATCCGGAATTTGCCGGACAGAAATAGGGATGCAAACGGGGCGGATCCGGGGGAGGGAGAGTTCCCCCACCTCCCGCTCCATTTCTTATCGGGGCGGGGTGGATTCGGGGCGGGTTACTTTTCATTTTATTTTTGGCTCCCACTTATCGCTCCATTCGGGGCAGATCGGGGCGGGAGTCGGATTTTTGACGGATCGGGACAGATTGAAGGAAGAAAAGAATCTCCCACCTCCCGCTCCATTTACTTGGCGGATCGGGGCGGATTCGGGACAGATTATATTTTTTTATATTTTTTGTTCCCACTTACCACCCATTCGGGGCGGATCGGAGCGGAGCTCCGCCAACCCGGATCCATTTGCATTCCTAGACAGGATCATGGAGCCCCCGTTTCGTGGGGACCTGCGCAGCCCACAGGCATGAGTTTATCTCACGAGACTTCAAGCCAGAGGAGCTTCGAAATCGAGCTCAGCCGTACGGCCAGAACTCCCCGGCTTTGACGCGGCGTAGTTTTGAATTACCAAACACCCCAAGATTAGGCTTCATATGATTTAACATATTTTGTTTTTACAATTTGCTAATTTGAAAATTTTTATCTTATTACTCAGTTATTTTATCTTTGTTTTATTATGTAAATTTGCCATTGAATAAAATAGCAAAATAATACATCCTACAATCCACGTAATGACTAAATAGTACGACGATACATTCTACAAACCACATAATAACTAAATTTATAGACTAGTAAAGTACTAGATTTTCTTATGATTTGCAAAATATATCATTATGAATATTTTATAATACTCTGCTCAATGACCACTCCGTGATGGAAAAAAATAATAATAATTTAAAAAAAGGCACAATAAGTGAAGCTTCCTAAAACGCCGCGAAAGGGAGGAACCAAAGCAGCGGAAATATAGAAAAACAGATTTACACGCACATACTAAATAACGGAAAAATTCCAATGCACATTTGCTAATACCTAATAAATAACGTAAATAAATACTAATATTTGTTTATTCAGATTAAAAAATTTTACAAGCTTAGTATGGCATAACAACAACTATGAGAGCAAGATCCTCTGGGCATGAAACCTACTTGGTCGAGACACCGTTTGTAAATGCCAACTGACATACCAAGGCAATGTGATCACTTCCCCATTTCTGCAACACGTAAAAATTTCTTTTTCAAAGAAATGCAGTCAACGTAGATAAGGAGCTAATTCTACCACAAAGCATAAAAGAAATAAAGCTGTATTAAAAATCATTAATCGGTGGGTAGTTCATGATGACTATACTTGAAACTTTTTTGCTTCACAAGCCATGCACGCATTGAACGGTCTATGGCCGTTACCTTGGTAGGGAAACCGCTCGTTTGCTGCAAAATATGTGTGGGGATTGTGTCGAGTACTTTAACGGTTTGCAGATCTTCCGTACACCTTGAATTCATTAAACGTAATTAGCAAAAGATACTGACCACAGTTAAGAATAGAATAAAGATACAGCAATGGAAGCCGAAGCCAATGTTTCAGTTGAGAGAAGGGAGTAGGAAAATATGATAATTTGATGTTCGTTGCTACAGGCATAAATAGAACTTGTAGACGCAGCTTCATTTCCAAAAAACCAACGGCGCAGCTAAGGGCGTTGATGATTTAGATCCAAAAATTTTCTGTTGCTAGTAAGATTGAGCAAAACATAACTTACCATATATAATCGACGGTGCCCATGAATTGTGTGTTATAGCTAGTGACTTGGGGTTCTCTACTGGAATCTTTTGTCCCAGCATAATCCTGCCAAGATGAGAAATGGTAAGTCCAAAAAATTGTCTTAATCATATCTGAGTTCCAGTTCCACATTACCATGCTCCAAATAAAACCTGCACCATGTTTGCTTTGCCAAGTAGCAGCAACATCTTATTCACATCGTAATTTAGGTATTTGTCACTCATGTGCTTGCGTGCGATCATGTGCATGTGCTTATCCTTAAGTTGCTACTTTTAAGCTCTATGTACTTTTAAGCTTTATGTAACCTTTTAAAGGTGAAACTTTGTGCTTGTATAGTGTAATATAGTAGCAAATAAATGGCATTTTTTTTACATCTTATTGTAAAAAATTAATGAGATGCAAAATATAAAACTCAATTGCAATTGAACAATCAGACCAACTTTCACAATCTAAATGACAATAAACTGGGCATGTTAATAAAAAAAGAATATTAAAAAGAAAGTAAAATGCGAAAGCGGGTCAGAAATTCAACATGCTAAAATCATGCAGTCCGCAGCAAATTCATAACCAACTGCTCTCTTCAAAAGTAAAACAGTAACATCATGTACCTCAACATCTGTATATGTGCTCCGTAACTTCAACCTGTGTTTGATCGAGGTACATTCTTCATTTCCAGATGCAGCTTTAATTTCCATTGGGGTCCAGAAGTAAGGGTTATAAATATGCCTCTCTCGATCAGCGCCAGAGGGGCATGTATCATGTAAGGTATCTCCCTGAATCTCAACAAATGATGAATCATGTAAGGTATCTTCCTCAGATCCAAGAAGCTCTTTAAAAAAGTTTGGATCAGAATTCTCATCTGAACCAGATATATTGTTACTTCCAGAAGGTTCACAGGTTTCGTCATAATCCAATTGTTTAGGATCATTCAGAACAGCATTATCTTGAACAGTCTTCAAATCGTCCAACAATGAGAAAGTGCCATGGCATCCAGAGGAGCTTGGATCCTCTATTTTAGTCTTGTTCTCGTCCCCAACAGATAGATCGGAAAACTTCATCAGTAAATCACCAGAATCAGATAACTCTAATTTGTTATCTTCGCAAATTATTCGTTGTAACATAATGGGTTCTTCCTTTATGGGTACTTCCTTTTCCTTCTCAACAGCTAAATTGCTTGATGTCTTCTCTATGATATCTTGAGGATATAACTGACCATCAGTAGGGTTGTTTGGTACCGTGTTGAATGAAGAACTGACATTGCTGCTTTGGGAAGCTGAAGTCCAAGAGGGAGTGGCAAGTTCGTTTGGTATTTCACTACCAGTTGAAAGTTCGTTTGGTATTTCACTACCAGTTGAGTCTTTCTTTGCACCTCTTAAAGTTGTAGTGCTATCTACAGCTTCCAATGGATAAATGAATTGGTGGTATTCACCGTTCTTTGGAGAAAAACACAAATCAGAATTAGTTTTATCGGGTTCCATAGTTGGAATAGATGAAATGGCTTTTTCTTCAAGCTCGCTGTTGGATGAAACTTCAAAGTAATGTTCATCCGAATTAGACTCCGTAGGTTGACCATTTGATAACTCAGCTTCATCTTTTTGAAAGGGATCGGTCATTTCTGTCAAACTTGCATTTTCCATCTCAACTTGAGGTTTTAAATTATTGCAATTGTCGGTACCTCCCCCAGCACTTATTTCTTTGTCATTGGAATTATCAGTTGGCGGACGAGAGCTGCAACATCAATATCAAAATTCACACACACACACACACACACACACACACTACATACATACATACATACATATATATATATAACGCTCTTTTTGCTATCAAGTTTTTAACCCTTGGATGAAAAATTGTAGGGTCAGGATGATATTAGTCGGTTAGAGTTAAGTGGTCCCCCTAGGATTGAGTGGTCCCCACTGGGTTATAGTATTTAATCCAATGGTTAGAAATAATGAAAAGAGTTGATCCAAAGGCTAAAAAACTGGTAGCAACAATAGGATTTTGCTACTAATAGTAGCCCAGTCCAACTATATATATATATATATATATAGAATTATGCTACTATACTATCAATAGTACCCAGCCCTTGGTACTATTGAGTTTTCGGCCGTTGGATGAAAGGATGTACGTTTAGGATGATAGTGGTCCCGGGTTAAATTGATAGTTGTCCCCTAGGGTTGAGTGGGTAGTTGGTTTAATAGTATAATCTAACGGGTGGAAATGATCAAAGAGCAGATCTAATGGTAGAAAACTCAATAGTATCAAGGGCTTGCTACTATCGATAGTATAGTAGCCGGACTATATATATATATATATATGTATATGTATATACATATATATATATATATATGTATGTAGAACTAGGCTGGAATACTATCAATAGTACCAAACTGTTGGTGCTATTACTTTTTTAGCCCTTGAATTGAGAAATATGCGGTTAGGATGATGTGGGCCCCCTAGGGTTGAGTGGGTGGTTGATTGAATAGTATAATCTATAGGGTAAAAATAATCAAAGGGTTAAATCTAACAGTGGACAACTCAATAGCACCAAGGATATATAGATATAGATATATGTATATATGTACATATATATATATATATATATATATATATATATATATAGAGTGCGTCTGGGGTGCTTTCGGAAGCACGGAGCGCTCCGTGCTTCCACTTTGTTTTCGATGTTGGGACTTTCAAATCGACGATCGGCTCCGTTAGACTTGATCTAGAGTATTTGAAGTATCTAGAAAATAAATTTTGCGATTTTTCGATATCATTTGCCGAGTGATCGAAGTGGCTCAAAATCAACGGCTGAAAATAAAAATCTCACAAAATATGATGATATGACATTAAAATTTTAGATCAAAGTTATTGATCTTGTTTTATATGGTATAAAGAATTTTCTATCAAAATTTCACGTGATTTGGATATTTCTACACCGTTAAACTTGCAACCGGCTCACCACGGCCGTTAAAATTATTGATTTTGAGCCCCTTCGATCACTAGGCAAATGATATCGAAAAATCGCAAAATTTAATTTCTTGGTACTTTAAATACTCTAGATCAACTCTAACGGAGCCGATCGTCGATTCGAAAGTCCGAACATCGAAAACAAAGTGGAAGCACGGAGGCCTCCGTGCTTACGAAAGCATACCAGCCCACTCTATATATATATATATATGTACATATATGTACATATATGTACATATATATATATATATATATATATATATATAGATATAGATATATGTATATGTACATGTATCATAAAGAACAGAACTTACTTGGACAAATTAGAGCTAGGATATATTCTTCGTTGACTAATATAAGAAGAATGTTGTCCAGATATATCATTGCGAGCAAGTCCAGCCAAGTTTAACTACATAGTTGGAATATCTCAGGAAAAAAGATCAACTATAAGCCCCCTGAAAACTTGCAACTTCTTAAGATGTAATACAGCAAAAAAAAATGCAATACCTTTTGCTCTGATATGAAATTGTACAGCGGGCTCTGAATGGAGAAGGAACATGTCAAATAAAGGGTAAAGGGTCTCTATAAGTAAATGTGTAAAGATATATATAGAATACAAACATTTATTTAGTCCATGTACAAACAAACAGAGAAAGTGAAGAAACACTACTGACTAAAGTAAGGGAACAAAAAACTGACCTTAGGTGTACAGTTGAAATCACCACAAATAATAACTGGAGCATCATTCCACATCTTAGAAACTGTATAAGCTCGCTCAAAGAGAGTCCTTACCTGTAAAAGACTGAAATTAGCAACATTATATGCAGCTGGTATACTTGCTAAAATACTATGACATAGAGATTCTGGCAGCAAGATACAGGGAAGGCAACATCACAACTGTTGCTAGGAGAGCATCAAACAAAACATCGAAGTAACACAATCCCTACAATTGAAAAGAACACTAATTGATGGTCTAACCAAATACAAGGTAATGTAAAATTAATGCTGACTAGTAGAGAAAGTATGAATTCATGGTATGAAGACAAGATTCGAATTCAAGCCATAGATCTTCATTTCAACACTTTCGGGTCATTTCAATTGTTTTGGCATAAGTCTGAGACTGAGTAGGCTAGAAAAAGAGAAAAGATATAAAAATATTTTAGCAAATAATTTACAAATGAAATAACTCTATGCTGTTTGGATATGCTCTTATGATGCGTCACCAAATTGCTTAAAAATAAAGAAAAATTCATATAGGTCAAGAGACCAACATTTTATACGAACAAAAAATGTTTGGCCTGGGAAGTACGCATACCTGACCAAGTTTGATTTCTCCCCTCTTCGGATTGTAAAGAACATGAATGTTACATATAACAAGGTGGTTAGCTTGTCTTGATTGATCAGAGCTGGGGAGTTAAAAAAAAAACTGTATGTAAGCATCCATATAATTGTCCAATTTATGATGATGTGCCAAAGAAATAACAGATAGCAATCATAAAAATACAATATAGTGAGTCGCATCTGAGAAATGCAAAAAAGAAATTATGCCAAAAAATGACTCCTGTGCGACTAACATTGAAAATTAAATTTTAATACAAAAAGCATAGGAGTAAAAATGCTCATGCATGATTCAGAAATGCAGCATAGCTAGCTGCTAAGTTCTATAAAATCAGAATTACTATTTTTACTGATAATAGGTTCTAATAACAGAAAGCACATACTGGGTCTAGACAAAGGAAAGAATGTTCAAGAAGAAATCTCAAGTACCTCTCAAGAATAGATTCAGACTTGCTTCCAACAAGGCCTTTATTCACTGACTGGCAAAGAAAAAGATGGTCGTTATACAGATATAAGAATTAAAAAAATATTACATTAACCATGGATAAACCATACCTCCAACAGAAAACAAATTATAAGTGGTATATCAAATAAATTAATTGGGCAAATGGATCATCCATACCTCCAAAACACAAATCTGAGCAACATTATCTCGAAGTCCAAGTTCACTAAATTCAATTTGCCCTTCATACCGCAATTGGAACCTGATGTAATAACAAAGAGTCAAAACTAAAATTTAATATAGCCCAAAATTAGAGCTCAACGTACCAAAAGTCATGTTTAAGATGTTGACCAGTTACAATGTCACAATGTTCAAGGTTGGTATATCTTGGAAACACAAATTCAAGCAACATGAATAAGAAAAGAAATTTAAAAATTCTAAGGGTTGACACATTACCCGACCTGATTTCACTCTATACTTTTTTCTAACTGTTCCCCATTTTCTTACTCTTTCAAAACAAAATGCCCAACCAGTTTTCTGAAATTGGAGTATCCTATTTTACCTTTGTGCTTCTTTAAAGAATTCTTGGTTGAACAGTCACTAAAAAATCAAACTTAAGAGGGGCTGAAACATTAGATAGTCTACTGATCACTTGTCAACAAAATAGGCCACAAATAATTGATACCTGTGAGTTCATGGTTTACGTATAAATGCATATTTCTTTGAAAACCTTAATTTACTAAGAGAAATGATTGTTTACATGCTTTTGCCACTTTGTTGGAAATTTATTGCCTTGTAAAATGATATACCACTTACAGTAATTTTGGGGAATTAATAGTTGACTTCCTTAATATTGTATAACTAGTCCATTTAAAAAAGAAAATTCAAGTGCCCATACTCCATATTTCCCTGCTAAATTATTGTACTTTCAATGAAAAATTTACTCAAAACTACTGAAACAAATCCGCATTAGAACATTGACAGCATGGAGAAAGAACTCCATTTATTTTATCAAAAACTGTTATATTGGTTATGGACAAGTGCCATCACGAGATACATAACTCAACCTCAAATATTTCAAAACATTACACTGACGTGCCTACCTATTTGTTCGCCAAAAGACAGCACATCCATCAACAGCATTTCCTGTGCGCATCTGCATAATCAATTTAACCACATTACAAGCAGAAGCAGAGGTAGTAGAGTATTTTGGTTTGTCATAGTGGAGTGTTCCTGGCAGATATGTGATTTCTGATAGTGTAGCACTAGAATATAAACTCTACACAGGAACTAATAAGGAAAGAAAAATATGGCATGCAAAATCTGTCCTCAGTTATGGAAAATCTTCTCATGTACAAGTGCTGTCCACTACATACTGATATATAAATTACTTAAATACCTGAAAGTAACAAAATATATGGAAAAAAAAAGAGCAAACGAATCCCAAAATTACCTTCCATAAACCATTATATCCTCGGATAGCCAATTCTTCTTGTAGATCATGAAATTTGTCGACCTCCTAAAAGTGGAACTGCAAAGGAATTATTACTGTATAAAAGAACAATGGGTACTCATAGAGGAAAGTAGCACAGGGAGTCGAAGATCAAGCCAACTAGCATCTGTTGGTAAAGAAATCAACATTATATCAAGCTAGGCAACAAATGTAGATAATTAACGAAAACCAATATGAATAAATGAAAAGTCTATTCTAATTTCATAAAAAATAAAGGGAGATACTCGAAATAATATGGCCATAGAAGAATAGGATAAAAAATATAAACTCTCAGGGCGAATAAACGAAAGGAAAATTTTCCCTTTATTTGTCCATTTTTACAGGGAGAGCTTGCCTGAGCTGCCTCAATTTCCTTTTAAGTATTAACTTGAGTCACCACTTTTCTCTCAAAAAGCTTGAGTCGCCACTTTTCTCTCAAAAAACTTGAGTCGCCACTTTTCTCTCAAAAAACTTGAGTCGCCACTTCATATTATGCCTTCCACTTGCTTCCAAAAACATTGCTCAAATTCCTTCATTATAATAGCAGATCTACTACCACATAAACTTGGTCCTTGTTATACAGATTTTCCCTTGTTCTAATCACCTTATCAAAATTATCAACCAACCAAAAATAACTTCATAAGACCAACCAAAAATAACTTCATAAGACAGCATTTCGGAAGTTAATAAAAATTAAGTCACATTCCTCAAATCAAAACTTAGATACACGCAATCCTCCAGACAAAGTAAATAGGTTTTCCTACCACACAGTATGAGATAGTCTGCATTATCAGACAGTTAGAGGTTTGCATACAAATCAACCAACATGACTTGCTACTGCAAATTGTGTAGCTAAAATTTCCTAACAAAGGAACACCATTGGATATTTGGATTAGCTGTGTGCTTACAAGACAGAGAAATAGCAACATATGCAAGATAACTGCTCCCACTTATAGACAGAATGAAGTGGAAGGATTTAAAACATCTTAGGAATACGTCATCATGATTGTACAAAGGTTACCTGAAGACAGATTATGTCAGGAGCCCACAATCCAAACTCGAACAGTATCCTTTTCTTTCGCCACTCCCAATCCAAAATAAAACCAGGTATATGAAAGTAAAGTTTGGACTGATGGTCTCTAGCTAGGTAGTCAGCAAGAATGTTGTAGGACAGTACTACAAACCGCTCTGAGAAATTGCAAAAGTTAAAAAGTAAAAGAACTAGCTATGGTAAATCAAAACCAAAATGATAGCATAACTTATGAAAGAAATGTAGAATTTATTATCAAAGCATGGGATTTTTCAGTCCAGATACAAAAGTGATTTGGTACACAAGATGATTCCAAATATGAAGCTCAAGGAATGAAAAAAAGGTACTACTATGCTTCTTGTTGAAGATCAACTCTGAAGAAGATCTGAAGATTAAAAAATACAATATCAGTTAAGATACTATCTAAATAGCTTTTCTCCTTAAGCCCTTCCCTGGGTATTGACCCTCTATCATTTACACACCAAGTGACACACTATGCATCATAATTTCACCGCATTTGCATTACAGATCAGATGGAAAAGTATAGGTATTTTCAATTTGCACATACCCCAAAACAAAAAAAAAAGAAAAGAAAAGAATACATTTGAAAATTGGAACTCAAAAATTATCTTTCTGATTTGTAATTGTTTTCCGAAATGTAAATCCAAAAACTATGAAATACCATTTCTTCCTAAATTTCTCAACATATGCATAATAATCAAATAGTGATGACTATGTTAGACATTTAAAACTTGTGATTATCTGCTGGGTCGATAATATACATGGAGTTGCAGAAAGATCACTCTAATTGCTAACCGGTACGCCATTAATAGTGACTAATTAGTGATGACATGCAGTACATGTACACAAAGACTGAAACATAATGAAGTGATTTAAACATATTTTCAGCTTCTCATTAGAAACTAAAAGAAGAGAAAGGAAAGAAGCAAAATACTCCACACTCTTCAAAATCCAGTAGCATTACCAGATTGAGGTGGCGGCTGCAAAGGAGCGAATCTCCACTCGCGGCGATAATCTGCAAGCCTAGGCTGCGGCATCTGGGGCCTGCCCACCTGAGGTGGACCGTACAACGGTGGAGGATGACTAATGCTCGGCGGAAAGGCTCCATAACCAGGCGGAAAAGAGCCGTAGGGTAGCGGCGGAGGACCAAATCCAGGAGGAGGATGAGGAGGCGGAGGGCCTAGTCCCATTGGAGGACCATAATACCGCGCAGTAGGACCATGCCCGGGAGGCGGAGCACCGTAGGGTGGCGGCGGCGGAGGACCCGACCACGGCGGAGGAGGGCGATACGGCGGCGGCCGTACGCCGCCGCCGTTGCCCCGCCGGAGCTCGTAGTTCACGTCCCTCACGGCTCTGATGTGCGAGTCGCCGCTGACGAACGCGCCGCCCTCGCCGCCGCCGCCCTCCGCCGCCGCAGGCGGCGGTGGTGGCGGAGCCCGGTCGCTGTAGCCTCGACGCCATGAGTCCCTTCCTCGAGCCTGCGGATAAGAGAGAAAATGATCGAAGAAACGGGGTCAGGGATAGGGGTAGGGTTTCGGGAGGGACAATGGGAAGTGGGGCATCGCACTCTGAAGCGGGACGAAGAGGACATCGCGGCATTGGCGGTGGAGTCGGCGATGGAGTGGAGCGAGGGAGGAGCGAATCGCATGGGGAGGGTTAGGGTTTTCGAGGGGAGGAGGAGGTGGAGAGGAGACGCATCGCCCTGGTTGACGAGCGGCGACGCTGCAGCGGGTAAAAGCCACCGAGTTTCGGCGGCGAGCGGCGCGGGTTCTACTTTTATCTGGAAGGAAACTGGACCGGGGAGGGGAGAAGCGGATAAAGTGAACCGGAGTTACGAAAGCGATCCAACCGGTCGGACCGGCCATAAGGCCCATAACGTTGTCTCTTTTCTTTCTTTTCTTTGTTTTTTTTTTATATCACATATTTGAGTCATGAATCATTTTGGTTCGTTACCCAACCTATTAAAATCTTAATTTTACTACCTAACCTTTCAATTTATTTATTTTAAATCAATCAATAATATTTTAACTTCAAATTTTAAACACGCCATTTATTTTTATATATTTAATTAGCACATTTTATATAATTATCGCAAACTATAAAGTCATTATAATAAATAATTAAGTTAAATTTTAAAATCAAAGTATAGTTGACTAATTCAAATTAAACAAACTAAAAGATCAAATAATAAAATTAAAATTTTTAAAAATTAGATAGTCAATTCAAAATAGTAATTCAAAATAGTTTATAATTCTGGTGAAGTAAAAACAAGTAATCTCTAAGCTTAAAGCTTGCTGCATCTTATGTCGCTTATGCAGTGGTTGGTAAACAAGCCTATATAATATTTTTGATCGACAACAACTGAAGAAATTCTCTTCAAATACGTTTGATGTTCGCAATGGAATAGCAGTACTTAACACAAAGAACTCTTTAAACAAAGAATGCTTTACAGTAGTATACACCAAATATTGTTGGATCAATTGAAGAGAAAAAAGCAAAGGGAAGTATCAATCTTTTATATTTTCGGCAATCATATATCAGTCTTTAGGAGTAGCCTTCCATCATGATATATACGAAGCCGCTTGATGTCGATGTCCTCCTGTAGAGAAAAACGATATCGAAAGTTAATCATAAAAAAAGGACAAATAACCAATTTTCAGAGTTTCGCATGCTACCCAGGTTTATTTCTCAATTGCAGGATCGAACGATGCAAAGTGACATTGGAATCCTCTTTTTATTTTTCGACATTTCGCGGTTACTAGTTGAGGTTGGACCAAGTTAGTTATATCTAAACGAAAACTCCGCCTATTTGCAGATAAAAGCTGCTAATTTGTTCAGCATCAACAAAGGAAAGAGGACTTCACATAAGAAGCTTCTATCATACGCCTTACTTATCAAACAGCTCTATTATCGAAAGTTGCTTCTTTCTGTTGCAAAAGCCAAAAAGAAGCATTTGGGTCCAACCGAGGACAAGTTGTTGGGCCCCAAAGCAGAAGCTCGAATTGAAGTTCTGCTTTCAGCTGTAAGAGAAGCTTTGGCAACTGCCATGAGAAAGTCGTCAAGGTTTCTTCGAACGGCTTTAGACAGCCCTTTTATAGAAGATCCAGCAGGGCCAAACTGACCCTTGGATTGATCATCCATGCTTACCTCTTGTAGTAAGTGTAGCCTGCAAAGGCAATCCCTCCAACAGCCACAAGCCCTAGAAGAACGATCAATGCAATGAACCAACCAGATACTCCCCTTTTCTCGTAATTGGTTGATTCACTGATGCTGAAGTCAACACATCTCTGCAGATTACATGCTTCTTGTCTAGGAGGCTGCAGCAAGATCAAAGCAACAATATTATTTTATGCATTGCAGAAGAATCTGGATGCTGGGGATCATGCAAGTATGCAACATAACGTGAAGCCTTGCCGCAACAGAAAATATCCAAAATTGGGGTTACCATTTCGGAAAAATCCTTTTCATTTCAAAAGACCAATTTCTTGGGTCTCAAAAATTTGTGGGTTCAAAAAGGGAGGAGAGCGTCAAAATGAAAAAAATGATCACATCTCTGTCAAACATCTTAATTTTTTCTAATTTTGCCTAGTGAGTCCATAGATCGAGTCTTGAAAATTCAGTTTATCAGTCGCAGAAAATCCACAATAGTGAGTATGAGAGAAGGCCCTGAAGAAAAATGAATACATTGACCTAACAAAATACTGGAATTGTTTAACTCACCATGTCTTTCAAAGAACATCGAGCATCATCAACAGGATACTGCTTGACTGATGTGCCAGCAGTACTTCCAAAACAAGCCACATCTCGATAACGCACCCCGCCGTCACAAGGAGCGGAACACTTCATCCATGGCCCAGAAACCCACTTAAAAGTCTCTACATGTATGAAGATGAAACTGAATCAGAAGCTAGCGATTTCATGCCAAAAAGGGATCTTACATATATATCCCTGCAAAATCATCTATTAATATTGATAATCCTGAAAATTCTTAGCTATCACATATACCCATCAAAAGTGCAGTTTCTTATAAAATTATACTCGTCTTAAATTGAGAAGAGTCATCCAATACTGAGGCAAATTGGTTTGGTATGAGATAAGTAATTCTAAAAGGGCATTTCGTATGTAAACACATAGACATGCAAGAAATTAACTTTTTCCACGGCATATATGAAAATTCAGATTTTGCAGAGGCATATATGTGAATTGATTATCACCAAAAAGGAATTCTTAAAGTGTCTTTCATAGAAGAATATCTCCTTTGGTGGAAATCCATAGAAAAAATTTCAAAATGGTAACATTGGCTAAATGCAGTCCAACTCAAAACTGAAAGATTTCTTGCCGTTTTTTCTCATCAGGAGAATGAAATTTTGAGTGTGATACTAGCAAGAGGACAAGAAGCTCAATTATGACCTTGTGGTTTTAACTGCATGGCCAGCTGTGCACCAGACTTACAATAACCCAATTTACTTGCTTTGTCCATAATATACGGTTCTGAACAGTCCGTGCAACATATGTACTCTTCTCCAAAGTCCAACTTGTTGTTGCACCTTCCACACCTGTTTGTTACCTTTGGTGTTTCTGTTCTTGAGGAAGCAAAAGCCATATTGTAAAATAAAAGAAGTTCATCACTAATAGACTTACTTTTTAAAAAATATTCACCACTTTCAACAATGGTAAGCGAATTACAATAATGAATTAGTTTACATAGACATGCTTTCAATTGAGTACAACAGTCATGCACACAATATAAAACTTCATTAGGCTTCACAGCATTATAACTGGCTAATGGACTGCAACTTTTACAGCTCTGAAGCAATCTAATTTACTTCCAGTGTGATGAACTGAAGAAATCTAATATTTAGGCATTACACTAAAGCTGATAAAATCAGGCTTTGGCATGCATATTGAGAGGTGCCTTTTCGAGAATTGTAAAAACAAGCAGTGCATGCACATATTTAACTTTTGATAATAATATTTTAATATTTACAAGATGTGCCATGTGGTAAAATTACACAAGATCCACAAACACCTGACTTTGCAAATTATTCTAGCAATTTGTCAGTTTCTTCAGTGAAAAAGAATTAAATGAAGTGAGAAGACCTATTGAATGTGTTCTTGTTTTGGTGAAAGAAAGCTATGTGCTAAAAAACCTCAGCCAACCGAAGACAGGAAAACTTATACAGGAAGAGTCCCAACCAGGGAGTCGAATCACACCTAGAACCCGAAACCCCAATTCATCTCATTGATGGCTCAAACTTTAATAAGTGGTTTGATCAATTTCTACTATCAGCTTTCATCAATAAGAGTAAATGAAAGTTTGATTTGTTGTGATAGTCTCTTGAAGCAACATTTAATTTGTCAACATAAGCAAGAAGTTACTGTAACCAATGTTTGCACGTCAATTTTATTAAAACAGAACTGTTTTTGCAAGTTCATATATAAACCTTGGACATATACGAAGTTCAAGCAGCACTCTAGAAACCCACATATGGAAGTCATAGGAATAACACAGCAGCATTCTAGACTCTCACAGATGGAAGGTGACTGTAACCTGTAGAACTTGACAGGATTGATTAATGAAATCTGAGCTATCAATTAGGACAAATTGAAGTTTAGGGACCACAGTGAAATACACTTCACAGCTTGGGGACTTCCTTACATAATATGCCCTTTTGCTTGTCAAGCACTGTATTTACAATATTCAAATTATCTCATCTCCCAGTGCAAAGAAAACATGTCAATCCAACGTGCTGACCTAACTAATGAATGACTATAACAGTATACAACCATATCATAACTCCCCTCCAACCTTCATATGTATAATGAACATATAAGGAGAATCACAACAAACCTGGTATGCAACAATGAAAATGCGTATGGAAAGGAAGGCATGGTGGGCTATCTGACTCCCCGCAAAGACCGTTACAGTTATCTGATAGATCAGCTGAGAAATGGGAGCTGCATCCTCCAAACCATTTACTTTGGCATTCGGTCCAATAACAACCTAGAAGCGGATGACAGAACATTAATGCAACATTGTGAACATATCATCAGGCCCACTTAATGCCTACACTACACACATAAAAAGAAACAACAGTATGTTGCAAAATTTGATACTAATCGCAATACAAGCATAAGTCTGATAAAGTTTGTTAAGTTTTAATGACTAGAGGTATCAGGAAAATGTACCACCTTGTGACTTAAACTGCATGATAACACACAACAAGGTGAATGGATCATATGTATCTCAAGACATTCCCTTTCAATACTTAAATAAGCTTTCATGTCCAAAAGCATACAGAGGAAAAACTTGAACCTTAGGAACTAATCAAATCTGGTCCATGAGCCTTCTAGATCATTTAAAAGTATATCTCTTCCAATTGAATATTACATTTACAAGCTTACACAAAATTTGGAACACACATCACTAAAGCCTCTGTTACCCCAAGATTACTAAAATTAAACTCTCCGTTACCAGATAAAACCAATTATACTCAGAAACAACGATCATTAGAAACTTTACATATCAATAAAAGAAGATCCTTACATCTTCGTATATAAACTATGAAACAGCACAAACGATAGAAGCGCAAGGGCGTGATTAGCACGAGTCCCTCCTCACTCGTAATCGAACCGATCAATTAAGCTCAAATTGCAATGACTACTCAGGAATCGATCAGTCAAACAAACTAGATCAAAATAACCATTAAAAATCACAAAAAAAATAGAAATCTAGATTGACTCAGCAACTACAAAACCTAGCTCGCAAGGATCAAAGGATCTAAAACAATCGATAAGAAAAGGGTAAGCAGGGTTGTGGATTTCACCATGAGAGGGGAGATCGAGGGAGCTCGCGAGGGCGAAGAAAGGGAGAAGAGAGTAGTAGATTAGAAGCGCCGCCATTTCCGTCCCCGACCTCGGCTCGAGCGCACGCCACCGACGCCATTTTTATCGGAGGTAGGTGGTCTCGAGACCATTGCGTGGACGAGTTCCACCACGTCAGCAGTGGAATAAACGGCGACGAAGTTGTCGGTCCACGAGTGGCTTGTGAACCAGGTCCAGTAAAATGATTCCCGGGAACGCATAAGCCCGGAAGAATCGTAACCGTTGGATGTAAATTAAACGGTCAGATACAGGTGTTGAAGTGTGATCTCTTTCTCCGTTGTTCATACTCAATGAATTGCAACAATATTGAATAATGTTAATTTTGAAATGATTATTATCTTTTAACTTATGAATAGGATAATTAATTAGTTGCATAATACCAAGCTAGCATAAGGCCCAAGTAGATTAGGGCCAAAAATTTGTCTAATTCCCTAAACTTTACTTGGGCATGGTTTGGATTCAAGTTTGGATGAGCACAAGCCCAATCTAATAAAGTGAGCAACTCAATGTGCTGGGCCTGAGTTCGAAGGATGAGTAAAGTACATGACTTAAATTCGAAAACATTTTACGTTTTGTTTGTGAAGCTCTAAAGTCAAGTTTTCAAAATTCTAATAATAATAATAATAATAACCATATACTTATTTTTTTGTAATCTTTACTAATATGTGAATTTAGGAGTGAGGCTATTATGCTTCCAGAAGCACGGAGTTTTCTGTGCTTCTAGGTTGTTTTTGATGTTGCGACTTTCGAATCGTCGATCGGCTCCGTTAAACTTAATCTAGAGAATTTTAAATACCTAGAAAATAAATTTTGTAATTTTTCGATAACATTTGTCTAGTGAACTAAGGGGCTCAAAATCAACGGCTGAAAATAAAAATCTTACAAAACGTGATAATGTGACATTAAAATTTTAGATTAAAGATATTGATCTTGTTTCATATAGTATAAAAAATTTTCTATCAAAATTTCACGTGATTTGGATATTTCTACACCGTTAAACTTGCAAACGGCTCACAACAGCCATTAAAATTATTGATTTTGAGTCCCTTCGATCACAAGGCAAATGATATCGAAAAATCATAAAATTTATTTTCTAAGTACTTCAAATACTCTAGATCAAGTTTAACGGAGCCGATCGACGATTCGAAAGTCGCAACATTAAAAACGACCTGAAAGCACAGAAGGCTCCGTGCTTTTAGAAGCATAGTAGCCTCACTCGTGAATTTAGATCCTGATGTTGTACTAACTCATTTCTATAAGATTGAGTATATATAAATCTAGACTCCTGAGTTATTTCTATTTGAATTACCATGGGAAGGTTGAGATTCCAATCTATTAAAAGTTTTAATTTATAATTCTTTAAATTTACTGCGATAAAATTCTTTAATTTTACTGGAACAGAGAAATTTTAAATATACACCCTGTTGCTGGACAAAGCAGGTACTTAGCCTTGAATAATTTTATACGAATGATGACCGTCTGATCCATTCCACATGGAGTCGGCAGGTTAGATCGGACGGTCATGATTTACCGACAGCCAGGTTCATGTATCCGGGAGCCGTCACTCGATTCGAGATGCATCCAAAAATTAAAAAGGGTTCATGATTTTTTGTGTCGTGATCATGTAGACCCTAACAATTAATATAATAATAACAATAATAATAATGCCAAGTTACTTTTTTTTTTTTTTTGTCTTATATGATATTTGATATTTTGATTCTTTGGCTTTAATTTATTAACACAAATATTTTTTAAATCAATATCTACAGTAAAATTTACTTCACTAAATCCCGGTACCTTGTTGATATAATAGTATTGTAATTGACAGCGTAAGAACGATTAAGATGCTACATTACTAACACGGGAGCAATGCATCATTTTCTAATTAACTAAACCGTACTTTCCAAATTAATTGCAACAAATTTAAAATTTTGAACTAAAAATTAGGACGAGTTGCACGTTTGGTTCACAAACTATGAATCCGCTGCACTTTTGTCCCCAAATTTTAATTCGTCATAATTTTTTACTCAGACTTTTTATTAAAAGTGACAAAATATTAGTGTGTCGCTAACGTAGAGATAACATAGTAGTATTATGATTGACGATGAGAATGTCAGATTATTTTTATATTAATAATACGTTAAAATTTAGCCAACTAAATTAAATTGCAGGACCTAAGTGCGATAATTCTAAAAAGTTCCAACCAGAAATTGTTTGCAAGTGTCATCAGGCTCATAATCTGAGAATCAAATGCATAATTATTTATAAAAATTGTAAATTTGTAATAAATTAAAATTCGAGGACCAAAATAGTACTAATCGATAGTTTGGGGACCGAAAGTGTGATTTAGTGGAATAATAATGGTGAAGTTACTTAGATGGGCCAAAGCCCACATGGGAGGAGAGAAGCGAGGCCCACCAACACGCGCAAACAGGTAGTTAGAGATTGGCTCGGGATCTGATCCCTCGCATTGGGCCCCACACATCGTGGGCTGCTCCCTAACCCCCGGTGTTAACACATTGATCTCTCCGATCTCTTCCTCTCAAGGGCAATCTCGTCAATCCACAAAAAATTAATTAAGGACTTGTTTGGCCGAGCAGTGTGGTTTAAAATTGGATAAACTTTAAATACCACCTCACCTCTGTGGTTTCGCATAAAGTACCCTGTGATTTGAAGTGTATTAAGGTAGAGCTCATCAGCTTCTCCATTAATATTTTGTTAAATTATATACAAAATACTTCAGATACTTCATCTAGATTTATCGAATATTTATTTTAGTACCCTTAAGTTTTAACTTTGTTACTGATTTAATGAAAAAAATTAGTGAAATCGATAATAAAAAGATAAAAATGAAATCACAGAGCATTAAATTGATATACTTTAAACCACAAGGTACTAAAGTGAGAAAGTGTGAAACTACTAGAGTAGTATTTGAAGTTTTTCAAAAAAAATTTATGTGCACAGTATCTTCTTTTCATTAATATTAAAATCAGGCTTCCTTTGGTTTGCCCTAACCATATTGTAGATTAGATTTTTTTAAAAAAAAATAAGAGAGAAAAAGATAGCTGAATCACCTGATCAGTATAATAGTGTAGATTAGTTGTTGAACCACAATCAGTATCCAAGGTAAACCCCTCATTTCAAATAGGCATTTGAATCAACTAGTCTCAAAATTACAAAGAATTTACTATTAGTATAAAATAAGAACGCTCGTCTCAGCATAATTAACTGAAGTGGTCTTGCGAGTTTGCCCCCAAATTTAAATAGATTAATACCCAACGTGGCAATGGACTTTATAGTCGATATCTGATATTTCAAAATTGAAACCTTGATATTTCATATTTTCAATTAAGTTTATTTGCCGATAGTATACTATTTTTTTTTCTCATTTCATATTTTTTTATAAGAAGGGAAAAAAAAAAATCTCTCGCGGAAAAGTAAACCTTACAAAGCCTAGTTTCTCAAGCTCTTTTGTGTATCTCAAATAATCTACTGAATATAAATAAGTAAATCTTGTTCATGCGCAAAACTATATAGTTTCTCTTTTGGCCATTTCCACACACACACATGACACATATCTCTCTCACCGATCAACTCAGAGATTCACATGGTCTCCGATATAAAAATTCTGGTGCATTAAGCAGAGCAGCAGCTGCAGTAATGAAACAGAGTAGCACATGGCAATCCCATTAATTAAATACTTTTTAGGGTAAAATACGCGCACTAACGGCCACAAAGACTAATGTCGGTGCGACAAACATTGCCTATGTTGTTTGATTGTACTCAAATTGTATGATTGAAGCACTTATTTTATTATTATTATCCTTCTCCGGTCCAGTACAATTGATTAATATTGTAAATTATCGATCAGAAAATCAAATTTTCAATTCGATTCTCTGCATGCGTGTTTCAAAATTGGACGTTACTTTTTGGATTGAATTAAATTGAATGAAACTAACGCCGATGTTACTTACCTAGTACGGGCATTTCTACAGACATATATGTCATAAGTCGTAGGTATATTTAACAAATTATCCGTCATTTACTCATTCGCATTGCAATTTATGTCAATTATACACTATTTTGATTTTAAATTTTGAATGTGCGGTTTAGTATACTTCATGCGCTCTCACAATTATAAATTTATTAAAATAAATAATTAGCTTAAATTTTAAAATCAAATTATTGTTAATAAATTTAAATCAAACAAATTGATTTAATAGTAAAATTAAAATCTAAAAAAAATTAAATAATTGGTTTAAAATCATCATTAGTTCAGATATTTTAGATATATAATTTTAAATTTGAAAGCGCCAATACATAACTGTATTAAATCAACGAACTGTACCATGGAGCACAAAAACGGTAAACGTCACTTCGCGACACACTAAGCCGGTTCAATTCGGCGAACCGGGTTCGGAGGGGACGGCCCACTGGGCCAACTCCGGTCTCAAATCCAAACACCGGTATCAATCAACACACACCAATCGATGGGAAGGAAAAAGGCCCGGTTCAATCGAACCGGTAAAATGACGATAGTACCCTCGGAAGCGGCTTAAATTGCATGGCGCCTCGTGTCGGAGATAGGGGGTGGCGTGTAACGCCGAAGCGAAACGGGCCACGTGACCACTGACACTGCCTGTTCCCATGCCCGTGAGGGGCAATATCGTCATTTCACTACAAAGTCCCTCTCCTCCACGGAAAATTCTAGAATGCAACGGGTATATTAATGACGTGGCGTAACAAACCAATCAAATTAATTTTTTTAAGAATATATGTCCCATCATGATTGTAAAAAAGTATTTTTATTATACTTTTATTTGAAAAGAAGAAATGTGATTGGCTTGTTATTGATGACGTGGTGCAAGTGTGACAGTGTAGAATTCCTCCTCATTCACATACGAGGAGAAGTTATCGCCTCAACCCGGTGCATTCGTACGCTTCATGCACCGAACTCAAATTATTTTAGCCTGAGTGTTTCGAGGCTTACTTTGATATTGAGGTCCATACGATGTTACTAAATAAAATAAAATTATGATAAAAATATATAAGGATATGCTTCTGAGTTATGTGGTAGAATTGTAAAAATGTATCGTAACTGACTCATCGTGATATGCGAAACGCAATATTATATACGAAAATAAATATAATATTTTTTTTATCGTACTTTTTCACTACACATAACGTAATCTTGTCGCAATCTCAAATGAAACCAAAAACTAAAATATAGTACACAACCTACAACCTCTAAATAAATTATATATATAAAAAAATTATAGTTTGTATTGAAATATTATTTGGTTTAGAATAAAAGAAATTAAAAAATTATAATTTCTTTTATATGATATAATTTTTAAAAAATATTATAGCGTATAAATAATAAAGTAGATTTTAGTTTTGAGATTTTATCATTACTCTTTAGAAGCATAAGCAAGATAGCATTTTGACACTCATGTGGATATTGATGAGGGGTTTTTTTTTTTGGTGTCGAAGGTTTTTTTTGGTGTCTCATTACAATTTATTTGTTATAGTTATTTTTCTTAGAATCAAATCAATCTCTTCATATTATATAAAAGGGAAAACTTCAAATACCCCTATGTGATTTCGCACTTTCTCACTTTAATACCATGTAGTTTAAAGTGTATCAAGTTAGCACCCAGTGGTTTCGCACTTTCTCACTTTAATACCCTGTGGTTTAAAGTGTATCAAGTTAGTACTCTGTGGTTTCCCTTTTGTATCAAGTTAGTACCCAGTGGTTTTAATTTTTTTTTTTTATTATCCATTTCAGGATATATAATTTAACGAAATATTAAACCATATGATACTAAAGTGAGAAAGTGCGAAACCACAGAATACTAACTTGATACACTTTAAACCACATGGTACTAAAGTGAGAAAATGCGAAACCACAGGATACTAATTTGATACATTTTAAACCACATGGTACTAAAGTGAAAAAATACGAAATCACAAGTTGAGTATTTGAAGTTTTCTCTATATAAAAATACAAAAATATTAAAATATCATTTTTAAAATAAAGTTAATATATTCATCCTGATTAGACTCGTTTTACCCACAATGATTGAAATACATTTTACGCCTAATTTAGATGAATTATAAATCATTTTGAATTAGACATCAAGTCTTTTAAAATTTTAATTTTATTATTTAATATTTAAATTTATTTGATTTGAACCAATTAACAATATTTTTATTTTAAAATTTAAGCCTATTACTTATTTTAATAAAATTTACAGTTTCAAAAATTATCTAAAATATATACTAACTAACTTATAAAAATAATAATATATTTAAATTTTAAAATCTATTGCCTAACTCAAATCAAATAAATTAAAAAATTCGACAGTAATTTAAAATTTTTAAAAAATTGTGAGGACACGTGGCGAGAAACTCAGCACGAGACGCGGTGGCATTGTGGAAAATTTCTCGAAACCCAGTGGCATTTAACGAGAGCAGGTCCTTATAAGGACTCATGGTGCGCCCCCCCCTTTTCTCTCTCAACTCATCTCCATCGATCATCTCCTTCATTTCTCACCGTATAAGCCAATAGGATGTCGCGTTATGGTGCGCCGCTACTGCTATTGTGCGCCGCGGTTCACGTAGCATTCGCCATTAATGATGGTAATAATAGTAACACTTATCTCTGAGCTCCTCTTTTACTTCTTATATATATATATCTACATAGCTTCTTTTTTTTTTTTTTTTAAAAAAAGTAGAAATATAATATTTGTAAATTACAAATAAATATTCTGANCTTCTTCAGTTTTTTTTTTTTTTTTTTTTTTTTACTTTCAAATGTGATTTTTTTCAAATTTTATTTTCAAAATCAACTTAATGTGAACAAATAGTTATGTATCCGTTGCAATGACATTGTTGTTATTTAAATAATAACAAGTACTACGTACTCAAGTGCAATTTTTTTTTTTTTAATCACACGGGGCTCTGTTCAAACTCCTGCATAAAAGTTAGAGATTCAAACTTTCGACTTCTCAAATAATAATATACTATATTTTGGAGCCGTTACATTTGAATTCTTAGAGTTATTATTATTTATTATTATTTGGAACACACATGGGTACCACCCCTGCATCGTGTATGAAAAGATGCATAGGTTTCAAAAATCTCTAGATTCTAGTTGGGATTCTATAATCGGAGTCTAATAATATTCAAATGAACATTTACCATAAAATTCACTGTTGAAACTATCAGTGTGCACTTACAGTTTTTAATGTAAGTGGTAAATAATTTAATAGTTAGTATTCGAAGTTTTATTGCTTTATATTTTTAGCTAAGTTTATTTTTTAAGAAAAAAAAAACTAAACAGAATGGTAGCGTGAAAAAAATTTTTTTTTTTTTTTTTTGAGAGATAGATAGCACGCTACCCGCTTCGTTTATTTCATTTTGAAATAAACTTAGCTAGAAATGTAAATCAACTAGGATTCGAACTTGGGTTTCGGATATCGACCACCAAGTCCTTTGTCACTTGTCACTTGCTCTAGGGATGGTCGGTTAGCGTGAAAAAATTGTTAGTATACAAGTATTAGAAGATTCAGTTACAGTAAGTCTTATTTCTCTTTTTGCTAGATTAAGAATGTCTAGGATTCTCGAGGACTACTACAGTTGTTAATCTAGGTAATTTTTTTTGGATAAGTATGAATAATTTTAGATTGATTCTAACTCCTACAAAAACAAGAACTTCAAATTAGTTCATTATCTTTTCAACATAGTAAATTTAGCTAAAAATATAAAATAATTAGATTTTGAATTTAGAACCTCAGATACCAACCATTAAATCTTTTATCACTTATGCTAGAAATAGTAGGTAAATAATTATTTTTTATAGTAGAAAAATTATTTTAATATTGGATAAAAAGCAGTGCTTATATAACTTAGAAAACACCAGCAAATGGATGGTCATTGTATTTTTCTACCAAAACCAGGAGGTGGTTGCTATTAATGGGGATATGGATCTACCTAAAATTTAGCTGTTTCTTTAACGTCGCAATCAAATCTATCAGATACCAATTGGCTTCTATTAATTGGATGAACAGTGAAAGAAGTTAATGAAGCAATAGTTTTAGTAAAATAGAAAATTTTCTAAACCTGAATGATTTTTACTGAGCTTGTTTTACTGAACACAGAATAAGTCGAATTCAAGGAGATGTTGAGCCTATTGGAATTAGCTATGTGCATTTCAAAATTTCTACTCATCAATTAAGTAGAAAGCTTAATAACACCGTCTTTTACGATAGAGATAAGTTATATATTTAACATGCATATAAAACGGTTGTAGTTATAGCATTTACTTGCTAATAAAATTGGCATCAATATTTGTGCCATGCTGGGGAGCTATTTGCTAGCTTCATCAGAATATTCTTTTGACTTGACCTAAAAGTAATTAATATGGTAGATTCAAAATTTGAAATGTTGGCCATGTGGACCATGTGGAACTTCATTATTTGAGTGTCAGATGTGTGGGTTGTATTATTGTATATGGGTCATATATAGGTCTTTAGATCCCAGAAATGGAAATTTAACCTTCACAGGAGAAATATTTTACTTCTTTTCATAATGTTGATTTTACATGATGTTAATTTTTGATTAATTTATGCACATGTTTTAATTTTTATATGAATTTGTTAATACTGTTAATAGAGAGCAGTAATTTTTCTTTGGCCACTGTGATAGATGGTTGGAAGTAGCTGCAAATTGCTGTCAAAAGTTAAAAAAAAAAATATTTTTTTCTGGATTAAAAAAAATTATTCGTTGGATTACTGTCGCGTCAGTAATATATAAAAATTTAGGAAACTAAAAAATAATACAGTTGATGAAACTAGTGCTCAGCAGAATTACTCATAATTAAATTTCAAAAGGCATTAAATTTACTTTAAAAATAGAGGGCAAAATTTTAAAAGAAGCCAATGCAATTTACTCTTAATTGTTTTGTAATATTACTTGAGACTTGCACCATGTAACAAGGAAGCATGAGGGGGCCTATTGGGTAGCTGGAGAAATAAGTGCTTCTACAGAGGCTAAATTTATGATTGGGCCTTGCGACAGCTTTGACCAGCCTAACTTCTCATAATTGAAGGGGCAAAATTATTGGGCTTATCATAGCAAAATAGTGGCAATCTTCAGTAGAATATAAATATTTTTTTAATCAACTCAACTAAAAATATAAAATAACTAGATTTTGAATTTGAGATCTCAGATGCTGATGCTGCTCATTAAATTTTTAGTCAACTGCGCTGGATAGAATACAATATTAATGACTAATAAATGACCAATACAGCAGTCACCACTTGATTGCATTCCATATATCCTTTTAGGATATCGACTGTTGCTAGCATAAGTGGTAAAGGATTCGATGGTTGGTATCCGAGGTTTTAAATTCGAACTCTAGTTGATTCACATTTCGAGTTAAATTTATTTTTTTTAAAAAATAAACGAAATGAATAACATGTTATTTTTTTCTCTAAAAAAAAACATATCCTTTTCGAACTATTCCTTTTAAAATTTTGCGCAAAGAGTGATTCTGGTTCTCATTGGTAATTAACTGTCGATCTAACATGCATATAATTATTAGTTACTGGCGTGCGTAAAAAATTCTTGCACACGAAATTAATTTTATGCAATGCTAATGAATTTGTGGTGGTGCGACTGCGCGCGTTAGGACTTCTTCCGAACGGGAACTTCGAGGCGGGGCCGAAGCCGTCGGAGCTGCGGGGGACGGAGGTGGTGGGGCGGCACGCGATCCCGGAGTGGGAGGTGTCGGGGTTCGTGGAGTACATCGAGTCGGGGCACAAGCAGGGGGACATGCTGCTGGTGGTGCCGGAGGGGGCGCACGCGGTGCGGCTGGGGAACGAGGCGTCCATCCGGCAGCGGCTGCGGGTGGCGCGGGGCGCGTACTACGCCGTGACCTTCAGCGCGGCGCGGACGTGCGCGCAGGAGGAGCGGCTGAACGTCTCGGCCACCCCCGACTCCGGCGTGCTGCCCATGCAGACCATGTACAGCAGCACGGGCTGGGACTCCTACGCCTGGGGCTTCCGGGCGCTCTTCGACGAGCTCGATCTCGTCATCCACAATCCGGGCCTCGAGGAGGATCCCGCCTGCGGCCCCCTCATCGACTCCGTCGCCATTCGCACGCTCTACCCGCCCAGATTAACAAACAGTAAGTAGTAGTGATTAATTCTTCTTCTTCTTCGCATCCGCTAGATCTATATATCCAAAAAGATCATTATTAATAATAATATTTGGTGGTGTATAATTGGGTGGGGGGACAGAGAATCTGCTGAAGAACGGGGACATGGAGGAGGGGCCGTACATATTCCCGAACACGACGTGGGGGGTGCTGATACCGCCGAACATCGAGGACGAGCACTCGCCGCTGCCGGGGTGGAAGGTGGAGTCGCTGAAGGCCGTCAAGTACGTGGACGCGGCGCACTACGCGGTGCCGCGGGGGCTCCGCGCGGCGCAGCTGGTGGGGGGGCGGGAGAGCGCGCTGGCGCAGGTGGCGCGCACCGAGCCCGGGCGCAGCTACGCGCTGACGTTCGCCGTGGGCGAC
Organism: Ananas comosus; assembly: GCF_001540865.1. Lineage (NCBI taxonomy): Eukaryota > Viridiplantae > Streptophyta > Magnoliopsida > Poales > Bromeliaceae > Ananas > Ananas comosus. The sequence goes on from NC_033636.1 coordinate 8,618,076, forward strand.
GCCGGCGACGCCTGCGCGGGGCCCATGGTCGTCGAGGCCTTCGCGGCGCGCGCCTCCCTCCGCGTGCCCTACGAGTCCAAGGGCACCGGCGGGTTCAAGCGCGCCGTGCTCCGATTCGCCGCCGCGGAGAAGCGCACCACCGTCGTCTTCCTCAGCACCTACTACCACAGCAAGCCCGACGGCTCGCTCTGCGGGCCCGTCGTCGACGACGTCGCGCTCCTCAGCGTCCGCAACGCCACCAAACCAAAACCACCGCTACGGCTCAGGCTCCTGTGAGCTTAATTTTGCGGCACATGGCCGTGTATACTAGTTACTACTGTTGGAGTATTTGATTTTGGGTGGAGTGGTGTGGTGTTTGTTATTGTTTTACTCTCTTCGTTTTGGTACGTGCGTACGTGTATACCAGGTAGGTGCCCTGTGGCTACCACGAAAAACTTTTTTGAGTGCTAGCATATGTGGCGCGTTGATCAGTGGGGTGGGAAAGAGGTTACTTAATGGTTTGTTCCGTGGAATATAAACTGTGTACTTGTGATTCAAATGCAATTACTCTGAATGTTTACGGTCTTATGTACGACCAAGTGGTTGTTTTACGTTCTTTTATTAGAGTTTGATTTGATTGGATGGATAAACACCGCATTTCTTACATTTCTCGAGTTTAGATTTTTTATTTTTTTTTAAGATAAATGCATTTATTAGTAGATTGGGCTTGAAATTAAATTTCTCAAAATGAAGATAAACTAATATCATAGTCGAATGTTTTATTTTTTCCACACAACTAATTATAACTTCTAAATCTTGCAAGAGACTAAAAACAAACTTTTAGATCACAGCTGCTAATAACTAAAATATAAAAAAAAAGGTTCTCACTACTCTGTGTCGCCTGCCATTCAACTGTTACAGTGTTTTTTTCCCCCCCCAATAATTAGGCTGTAAAAATAACTCCAGATGATCTCATGAACTACCACCAAATACACCTGGAAGTGGTGCATATGCAGCGAAAAATTGGAAAAGTAATATACATGGCTTCAATATGAAAGAAAAACAATAAGGTTATTACATACTATTGCAGAACACGCTATTCTCCATTTAGAACAAACCAGAATGTTGCCAACAGGGAGCTCAAATAAAACCAGACAGCGAGCAACAAGACGGAGAGCAATAGTAAGTAAAAAAAGGTGTTATCTGTCATATCCAAACACAATCAAAGAGTGAAAATAAAAACCTTCGAGTCTATCAAGTTACACATATCAAGTACAGTAGTACACATCCGAACGGACAATTTTGGAATGGAACTAAGAAATTCAAATCTTGTAACTATCACCAAAATGTAATTCAGCTACTCTCCATCTGGTAAAAGCTTTGATCATAAGTTATACCTGCTTCTACATCTTTCTTCTTTCCTGAGGGAGGCTCCAATTGACGACTGTTGCAAATTCCTTGTTAGAAGCTTGGCTTAGTTTCAAAAAGCGTAACAAATGATTCGAATTGGAAATTGCAAGAAAGAGCTTATATTTGATGGCAGTCCGACAGTCAGAAGGTTGAGAAAGATTCGGTCTTAACAGAGACTGCTGCAAAACAGATGTACGCATGGAATACAGACAAGTGCCCCAGCATGCCTTTCCAAAAGTTGCTAAGCAAATCTGAAATTCCGAGTCCAAGAATTCAAGGCCAGCAAAGTTCAATTAGAGTGCATATAGATAAACAACATTGGCATCTATTGGAAGAACATTTCCTGAGCATTTTCCATCTACAAGGTGACAATGCACCACTTTGCTAAAGACTATCAACAAGGAAATTGAAAAGAACATCAGCAACAGCATCAGAAACCACACAGTTCTAGAACCATCACAAATAATAATGCCACGTACCTTGTAAAGAAAGTCCTAATTGTCACCTGTTTCCTGTAACTTTTAAGTCTTATTAGCTCTAAGATTTCTTGCTCGCTGAAACACAAAATATCAAGATATTATTTCTCATTTATTCCCGTGATGCTTCTCAAGGTGGTCCGATCCTTTCAACCATCAAAATTTGCATAAAATAGTCGTTAAGTACAAACAATTGATGATGATGCGCTAAATGCCTTTAGTATCTTCGAAGCTTCTAATGATCGTACATGCACCACATGCCTACAGTATCACCAGGCATTCATTTCAATCTTGTTAAGTAACTTCCATAGGAATGCTAATAAAAAACAATGACTTAAACACAAAGAATGAGCCTAACAACAACCCAAGAGAAGGATAATGTATTGCTTCAAAACATTTCGACAGGAAGTTCATCTTTTATCAGAAAATATTCGTGCCAATCCCGCTCGAAATTCAATAGCTACCTTACAGTGTACTAACAAATATGCACAATAAACCCTACAATGATCTTTTAACAACAATTACTCTGCAGATGATGAATGCCATAGGTCCGGAAAAAGTAAAGAGTAACTATTTTATTTCACGAGGAATATCGGTAGGTCATTTACAAATGCTTCTATCATCCAAATTGTCAAGGTGAAACGGATGCAGATAATTTCAACATCATTCTCCCTTATGAATATTTTCTTTCGTTTCCACTTGAAGTTAAAGAAAATCTCTTTTCCTCCAATGTAAAAGAATTCTTGCAGTGATTGTGGTTTAAAATTTTAAATGGAACAGGCAGCGATCAATTTTTATAACAGAAGAATAATTAGTATTGTTCTGATCATTCTTTATGGAAACATTAAATTGCATGAGAAACAAATATACCAAATGCTTTGTAAGCATTGGACACATGTTCTTATACCATTCAATACATGAGCTCTCATCAATATTCACAAACTGGTAAGATTATTGAAGTGGTTACACCAGTACTATAGCAACCAAAGTACGCGGTATCTTTTGTAACAAACTCTGACCAGATTTAGGAAGGAAATAAACAATAGTGAATTAATACACAATATATGTAATATTACTGACAAGAGCAAGCTATCCAACATACTGAATTGAGATTTCTCCCGCATTAAGTAAATAGAGGCACTCAGCAGTTAACTTTTAAGTTCTTACCACATTTTGAGTGCAACCATCATAAGCTGCAATAGATACACAGGTGCCCATAACTTAGCTATCAAAAGCACCTAGTCAGCCTGCAGTAAGATCGGGAAAAATGAGAAGCGCAGTTAAAAGATACCAACTGATCAGCTTGTGCTGAATCCTTTGTCAGGATCAGATGGAGATAGAGATGTTGCCACATTCCCCGAAGGTTAAATAGGTAACAAACCCACTATCATCTTGGCCTGCTGGCATGCTTTAAAAGCCTCCAACTTCAGCCTGAAAAGTGCATCGGGAATATCAAATATATCCCAAGTATAGAATAAGCAACTTCTTATTGAGATAGCATTATGTGCTCACTGTGCTATGGTAGTATACATGAAGCTACTGAACATTTGAGCCAGTAGATTAAAGCTACTGAAATTAAAGAGAACTAATAACGAGCTCACACTCAAGCAACTAAAAAGCGTTCACAGGAATAAATCGAGAAAAAATTATGAGAATTACATTGAACAGAAATTTATGCGCTATAAAAGACAAGGCGGAAATTAACATAAATTTTAACTGTTTGAGAAAAATATTTATGACAAACTGCACTCAAAATGCTTTTGAGAACCCACAATCACATTAGTAAACCAAACAAGCTTTCTTGCAACATTAAGCGACAGCAAATTTGTTACATTAATAATCTTTAGCAAATTTCCCAGAGAGCAATCTGCATGAAAGTTTTACAGAAAATAAGATAATCTCCTGATAATTTACTGCAAAGCTAATAGAAGCTGGTCATCATTGTAAACTTTTGAGTCATCCACATGGGACAATTTTCTCATAGCAAAGTGCAATAGCATAAACAGAAGCGACAACATTAAACCAAGACTTACTTCCAAAATCGCTCAAGGGTATTCAACTGCTTTTTTCATGAAAGATTTTTCATACAAAATTATGCTACAGAAGCTCATTGTCTTTAGCACAAAATATGAGTAGCATGTGGCACTAAAATGAATGACTGACTTTACAGTACAGCAGAAAGTTAAAGAGACAAGTAAGGACCTAAAAAAAAAAAAAATCCTACAATGAGCTGACACTATTTTCCTGAAGACTGAAAGGAACATTGGTTCTGGTAGATGCTAAATGCTTTAGCTCTATTAAATGCTCATCATCTGATATGTGGAGTTCTAGGCGGAGGTTACCCATCAACTCTTCTTTTTCCCAGGTTAAGGGCCCAGATGCATATAATGCCAACAATGTACGATGATAGGCTTCTAACTCTAACCGATGAACTTCTTCCTCTAGATCCTCTTTTTTATCAAGGGAAAGAAATTTCTCAGATGCACAGGAAGGTTCAATATCATTGAAATTTAATGGACTAACTACAGGACAGTAGGGGGACCTATAAGGGCTGCAGCAAGGACTACAACTACCGACAGAGGATGCAATACTCTCATCATCATTAGGTTCATCAATAGCATGTTGTACTCCATATCTTTCACCAAGTATATACGGTGAAGCAACAGCATCTACCTTTTCAAGTAGAACTGGCTGGCACTTTCCCTCTTTCTCTACTAATCTCCTCTTATTCTTAGCTCCTGCAGATGTGCCAATAATCATCAAGCAGTCATTTGGCCTTTTCTCCCCACTTCTCGATGCGAGCTCCCTAAGACAAGTACTTCTTCCAAAGTGTAATTGATCATCTCCACCGTATTTCTCCAACTCTATGCATGACTGAGGTACTTGTGGGCTAAAGTTCCCCAACTTCATCCGGCTATCCATGACTCCTTTGCATCTTCGATAACCCTGCAGCAAAATATAAACACATCAATCACCAAAAAAGGTTAGAATAACTTTTCGCAGAACCATGGCTCAATGAACGAAAAAAAAAGACCTCGTTTGGCCACGGTCACTGTTTTTCTGGTCTTCAAGCTCATTGTTTGCAATTTATACATTAAGGATTTTAATTGTCAACTAACTACAATAATTCAGAGTAACTTTTTTTTCCCCTCTTTGTTGCCTTAGTAATACCCAAAAACAGAAGCCCATTCGCTGGCATGTTGAATAGCGAATTTGAGTTTTAAAAAGTAAAAAAAAGCACATGTGTAACCAAATGAGGCCTAAAGGTTTTCAGTAAAAAGAAAGAATCGTAATCAATAGCAAATAACAAGATCAAATTAATATGATCACCTTCTGAATCACATCCCATTTCCCATCCCTCCAAGACTGTCGCACTCTAAGGCCAGATAAATGCGCTCTAAAGACTTTCGACGTTCCAAGAAGTCTGACAACATAATAACTCGAATCAATGACTCGGGACACTATTGCAAGCTTCCAGGAGTTACTCTCAAAGGCCTCAACTATGTCACCCTGAACCCAGCTCTCTGTGGACTCGAAAGGAGGCGGGCATGGCCTGATAGCCTTTCTCGGCACTCGCCCGACAGCCAAATTTGTATCAAGTGAACAAGTAATGAATCGCACATTATAAGTATGCCCGTTGCCGGAGATTATCTCCGCAGGGCACCATGATCCTAAGGGCACCTCCCACTTGCTCATTACCTCCACCTTGCTGCCTTTCTTGAATCTCATTGTGCAATGATCTCGGATTTCAATTTCGAGAACTTTGATTTGAACAATCTGATGAAGAAAAAAGGCAAAGAATTAGATCCACCACAAATTACTGCAGTATTTTACACAATATTGCATTCAACATGAAATTATAAGCATCAACTGAATATTCTCCATATGCCTAATCGATACGCTATTTAGTTAAGAGAAAAACGTGCAAAGAAACGCAAACAAACACGGTAAAATCTAGTAAAACTACAAATCAGCCGATGAAGTTTTGTTTCCAACAAATATCGAAGTTAATTCCACTAATGATACAATAGCTAGCATATAAATATCGACCATACGTCGTTAGAAACCTACAAAAAATTGCATCAGGGTGCAAATACTAACATCGATCGAACTTAACACAGAAGAGACAATAGCATGATCGAACAACCATACAATAAGTGCAAGTTACGATGCGAAACTGGATTTAATAACTACGAAAACCCTAGGACTGATTCAACATCAAACCCTTACTAACCTTCAATAAAAAGCATCTAATAATCACCCCAAAAATTGAAGAACATCTCAACAAAATTAAAAAATAATCAGAAACATAACAACAAAACAAATAACAGCACCTAATAAAAGAATCACCCACCGATCCCCGTACTTAAAACTAGTCCAAAAGGAACAAAAGGACGATAAATTCCAAAATAGATGAAATGATCGAGCAAAAACACACAAAATTACAAAAAAAAATGGATATATTTCGAATGAAGTGTGAAAGAAAATCACAATTACCTCTCTACGATCGATCGATCGGAGACGAAGAGCGATCGATTCGTCTCCTTCTCACCTTCGCTTCTCTTCGACGATCCCTCGCGCTCTCCCTCTTCCCTCCGCTGCCCCCAAATTCCTTCCTTCTGTGGGTTTAATTTCTCGGCTTATTTCTACCTTTTTAATTTTTCGGTTTAAAAAGCGTAAATTGGTAGGAGAAAATTATATTAAAAAAAGGGTAAACTTCAAATACCACCCTGTAGTTTCTCAGTTTCTCACTTGAATATCTCATATTTTAGATTGTATTAAGTTAGTCCCTCGTGATTTTATTTTTATCTTTTTGTCATTTTTTCGTTAATATTTCGTTAAATTATATACAAAAAACTTCAAATACCCTATTTAAACTTATCGTATATTCACTTTAGTATCATTTAGTTTTTATTTTATCACTGATTTAATAAAAAAATTTGTAAAATTAATAATAAAAAAATAAAAATGAAATCATAGGCACTAAATTGATATACTCTAAATTATCAGATACTAAAGTGAAAATATATGAAACCACATGAATGATATTTGAAGTTTTTTTTTTAAAAATATTTATACATTTAACGGACGTGACGGGAATTAAAATCCAACTGTGGGGTAGGGGTTACGTCCGGGGAGAAGAGGTGGCGAGTCCGAAACGAACTGGGATGCGGTTGAACGATATTAACGGTCGGATGAGGAGCGGAGTGGACGGTTGGATGTGGAATGGACGGTCAACGATTTTTCTCGAATCTTCCATGTGTGTGAGTTAAATCGAACCGGTAACACCAGTGGCGGTGCACCCAATTTAGAGTAGAGAGGAGTTATTTTCCTCTGTAAATATTCATTTTTATTATTTAATTTAATAAATATAAATTAAATTTATTTGTAATTTTATTTTTTTTAAATATTATAATTAAATTTGTTTTGTTTGATATCCAAAGTTAATGGCCGACAAAATAATAGAAAATTAACTATTGTGATTTTTTTATTTTTTATATGTTAATATACAAAGTTTCAGTAAACTAAACAAAAAGAGTGAAATAATTATCGTAATTTTAAAGTCATTGATTTTCTACAGAAATAAACAACAACNAAATAAAAAAATCACAATAGTTAATTTTCTATTATCATGTGATTTTTTTATTTTTTATATGTTAATATACAAAGTTTCAGTAAACTAAACAAAAAGAGTGAAATAATTATCGTAATTTTAAAGTCATTGATTTTCTACAGAAATAAACAACAACATAAAAAATAAATTCACATGAACTTCACATCAACTAAAAGTCATTTTCTAGGTAACAAATATTTATAGGCGAACAAAAAAGTTGTAACGAATAATATAAATTTTTTTAATTTAAAACTTGCAAAATTTTCTTTCAAAATAAACCTTCCTGCAACACTCGCCTGGCCCATTTTAAGAACGGTTTGGCCTTATTATGGAAGTAGCAGAATATAGCAAGACCAATTTGTATAAAAAAAAATCACTAATTTTATGATTTTGCAAAGATAGACTGTTTTTTAGAATTTTATAGATTCGGTTCGAAATTCTTGAAAATTAAATCAAATATTCTTACTTATTTTTCTCCTTTTTTTTTTTTTTCTGTTGTTTTTTCTTTCCTCCAACCCTCCTCCACCTAGCTCCTTCGTAGCCATCAGCGACGGTAATGAAGGTAGCTCCTCAGTTTGAATAAGAACAGAGCAGATGGAGGTGATGAGGGCGTGGCCGAGATAATACTTGTTATCGCCCGTAAAGGTGAAGACGAAAACATACCCGCACTTTTCCAAAAAAAGCCACAGAAAGTAAAAGAAATAATAATAAAAAATAAAAATATCTTTTTCTATAGAAAAGATCAAAAATCAGTGATGAAAGAAGAGAATATGAAATAGCACCGTTAAAATTAGGTTTCATTATTTGAGAAGAAATTTGAACGAAAATTACATATTTTGAGATAAAAAATTGTATTATCTCATATGAGAGTTACACGTTTTGAGAAATATTACACTATTTTTTCTCCTCCTTTTCCTTCGCTTCGCATGCTTCTTCCGTGCCCATCTGAGGTCGACGACGCGTGGTGGAGGCGGAGGAAAGCGCCGCGATGCCGGAGAAGAGAGCGGCGGAGAAGTGGGCCGGGTCGGGCCCTCTGTACGACGCGCCTGGCCCGTAGGCCAGCTGCGGTCGGCCGGGCCGGGCCAGCAGGCTTGCTTCTGGGAGGGTCGCGCCCGCTGCGGGACAGGCCAGGCCAGAAGGCCCTCTTCGGGGCGGGCCAGGCCTGAGCGCTCGCTGGCCCGCTGCAGCCGGGCAGGGCCCGCCCTCCGGTACCGGGTGGGGCAGGACGGGCCAGCGCATCCGCAGGGCGTGGCGGGCCTCTCTCCCACAATTGCTTCTCTCTTCTTTTTTTTTTTTTTTTTTTTTTTTTTTAACTTCTCTTCTCTGTCGATGCACAAAGAAGAACATAAAAAAAGATGACAACACACCTAAGTTCGAATNTTTTAACTTCTCTTCTCTGTCGATGCACAAAGAAGAACATTAAAAAAGATTACAACACACCTAAGTTCGAATCCTAGTTGATTCACATTTTCAGCTAAATTTATTTCCAAATGAAATAAACGAAGCGGGTAGCGTGCTACCAATCTCTCAAAAAAAAAAAAAATTACAACAGAAATGCACGAAATAGAAAGAAAAAAAAAAAAAAAAACACAACGAATGTAAGATTTTTTTTCGTATATCTCATGGTCATTTTAAAAGAAATTAATACTTAACTTATTTGGATAAATCGCAATCCGCACCTTATGTGAATCGAGTTGAATTTCAACAAATCAATGTGGACACACCACATGGCAATATTTTTAAAAATAGATTTCCATTTTAAGGTATTATATCATATTTTGGTTCTCGAAGATGTCGGTGTACGGACTGGGAGGATGGATGTAAATAATCTTAACTACAAAACAGTGCTTCGTATCACTTTCTGAAAAGATTAAAAATAAAACTGAAGTTCAATTTATAATTTTTTTTTTTTTCTGAAAATTGCAGAGGCTGAAAGGAGAAAAACCATGGTCTGATAGAGGACAGATGCGTTGATGGACCAGATCGAGGCAAAGCTTTTTCTCTTGGAACTCTCTCAAAATTTAGATGAATAGTCAATTAAACCATTCATAGTCTTTAACTAAGAAAGACGGCAAATGCAGCGCGCCGACCTCCGCTTTCTCGTGTTGAAGGCAAGAAGCCACCAAATTGCAAATGCTAGTTTTTATCAAACAACAGCGTAGAAACTCATAATTTATGGCACTTCCCATAACTTCTAATTGGATAATATCAGAGAACTTTAAAAGTTTCACATGGGAGATAATGTAAGTGTGTCAAACCCTTATCTATTGGAAGCACACTAATACTAATATGAAAGTTAAGCATTTAAATAGATGATTTGTATCAAACGAGTTGTTGGTATTATATTTAGTACTAGAGCCGGATTGGCAACCGAAAGTGTAAGATAAATTTAATGCACCTTATAATTTTTAACTGTTTGTATAAATGGATCTAACGAAAATATAAGAATCTAAATGACAAATTTGATCTGACGCGGATAGCAGGATGTGAAACGGATTCAAGTGATGACGCGTGCAACGGATCAGATTGGAACATTTTTGCATTTGACCTATTTAAATCAGAGGTGGAGGAAATCCGAGGTAACGATGTTGCGGGTCAAACTTCTGATCCTTGATGGAAGGTTAAAAAGAAAAGAAAGAAAAGGATGGAGTGAAAGTCTGATGTGCACCATCGGGCTTGGCACTACTTTGCATCGGTTGGATTTATGGAAGGTTACTGCATTCCAGAAGCATAGATAGCTGGATTGTTTCGTTGGCTTGGGGTAATAATAATAATAAAGTTCATTGTTAGAACCAAGTGCCCATTTCCTTTCTCCTCAAACAACAACCGAGAGAGAGAGAGAGAGAGAGAGAGAGAGAGAGAGAGAGAGAGAGAGAGAGANNNTATATATATATATATATATATATATATATATATAGAGAGAGAGAGAGAGAGAGAGAGAGAGAGAGAGAGAGAGAGAGAGAGAGAGAGAGAGAGATAAACAAAAAGGAAATTCCAGCATAGAGATTTTTTTTTTTTGGGGGGGGGAACAACATTTGTATTTTGTATGCAGCAATCAGCAGGTTGGCTAAAAAGAAGAGCAAACTCATAAAAAGAAAGGAAAAAAAAAAGAACAGCTCAATCTGATGCATCTCTATCTTGTTTAATGTAAATATTAGCTCCTAATTTAAGGCTGTAATTAGTTAAGAGTTTCCATTTCAAAAACTAATGAAGCCTCGGAATGCGCTTTCATTGTTGTATTTTTACTGCTAGTGCACGGCTTATGTAAGCTGAACTCAATCCATCATCAGAGTAAGACCTGTTTGGATGCGAGAATATTTTATTCGAATTAATTTTTTGATTTTACTTAAAAAATTTATAGTAATTAGTTAAAAAAGAATGTGATGAAATGACTAAAATAGAATACCATATCTTCATATCATTTTTTAAATAAGATAAACTACCTCATAAATGAAATATGCTATAGTACAAAATTATGAATGTCAACTTATTTTCAATGAGTAAATATTAAACCTTTTACTTTCAATCATACAAGAAAAATTTTTATACTTAATAAGCCATCAGTATACAACAAATTCCGACGTTCTAATAGAGCTTTGAAGGCATGTTTGGGTGGATGAATCAGTTATTCAATAATAACTTGTGCGCTACAAGTATTCTCACATGGTTGCAACCTTTATTTTTATTTTTAATCTCTAGCAAATTTCTACAATTATAATTTGTTAGAGGAGTAATTCGCCTGCAATGCTATATAATTTATATGAGAAAAGGAATTGCCGATAAGTTAACAAAGAAGATGTGTTGAACATAATAATATTCATGAATATAAACAAGACCACCGACCGTCCCTAGAGCAAGTGACAAAGGGCTTGGTGGTTGGCATCCGAGACCCAAGTTCAAATCCTAGTTGATTCACATTTCCAATTAAGTTTATTTCTAAATGAAATAAACGAAGCGGATAGCGTGCTACCTATCTCTCTCTAAAAAAAAAAAGAAAAAAAAAGAAGAATATAAACAGGACCTAAATATATAAAATTTAACAATGGTGGAGAGTGAATGAGCTTCTCAGTTCTAGACATGAAAATATTGATCTAATTCCTATGCATAGGAATTGATATTGCCAGAATTAATTTTATTATTTACATGCCAAAACGACTTGTTGTAACTTGTCAAGATACAATTTTCCGGGATGTTGATCAATTCATGAACTAATAGACGATTAGTCAATCACTGACCCTGTAGTTGGGCTGCTCTTTTAAATAGTAGGAGAGAATTTGGATTGATACTGCACCTGATAAGATTTGATAGCGATATGTTATTAATTACTAATATTATTATTAAATGATAGTACTGTAAGTTTCATCCTAACTAACATAATAATTATTGACAGGGAAAATTCTCAATTCGAAGGGACTCAATAACAAAACAGGTTATAAGTTAACAAACAAATGTAGTTAACAAGTGAACAAACAGGAGTAGGTAAACCTAAACTACCCGAAGATAATTACCCGGCGAACCCTGCCGTCGTAGGAGACCGCGAGCAACAGCAATTGAGAGAGAGAGAGAGAGAGAGAGAGAGAGAGAGAGAGATGAGGAAAAGTAGTGGATCCTCTTAAGAAACCATAGCCATATATCTGACACGTCCACCCTCAATTTCCCCATCACAGTGTGAAAAATTAAATCGATAAATATAACCGTAGAAGCAATTTCCGAAACAACCAACATATCTAAAAGATGTAGATCAAGATCCAGAAAATATTCTATCACAATATCGGAACCCTAATTACAGGGATGTCCAATCCACAATGAATCCTAATCACATCAAAAACCATCGTAAAACCTTCCCAAATTCGAATTCAGAAGAATACGAAACTCTATATACCCTAATCAGAGGAATCAAATGCACTGTAGTTAAAAAAAAAAAAAAATGGAAACGATCGTAAGGATACGTACTTATTAGCGAGAGAGGGGGGGGGCACGAATTCGATCCCGTTCCACATCCTCCCCGATTCATCCCGTTCCCTGGGAATCGGGATCGGAGACTCTGTTCTCGTTCCCGTAGCTCCCGATCGCCTCGATCGGATCCACATCCTCCATGATCGTCATCGACGTCCCGTTCCAGTTGCTGTACCCGTCGATCGACTTGTTCTTGATCCGCGCGATGATCGACTCGTCCTTGCTCGGCATCTCGATCTCTGCGGACGATCCGTAACAGCCGATCCGAGAGATCAAAGAGGTCGCGAAAACAAGGCGATCAGAGATCAAAGAGGTAGCGAAAAGAGACGCGATCGGAGATCAAAGCGATAGGGTTAGAGAGGGAGAAGAGGGGGGGNGGGTTTACCGGCGCTGGAGAAGAACAAGAGGACGGCGAAGCAGAGGACGATGACGAGGGGGATGAGGTGGATGGCCCTCTCGGCGAGGCGCGACTGCGCCGCCTCCTTCTTCGCGGCGTCGGATGAGGGGTCGTAGAGGGGGAGTTGGTCGACATCGAGGGCGAGGCTCGACGATCTCGCACCTCCGCCGCCGCCGCCCATGGTGAGGTAGCTCCCCGAGCGGTGCATCTCTCTCTCTCTCTGTGTTTCTCTCTCTAGGTTCTTGAGGGTTCTGGAGAGAAATGGATCGGAAAGGGGAGAGAAAAGGGGGGGTTTTATAGTGGTGCGCTTTCGCTCCGCTTCGCTTCCGATGGAGGGTAGGGGACGCAACGCGGGAATTTGGTTTTTGGGATTTCGCGTCGCAGATCCAGGAATGATGGACCGAGTGCACCGTGGACCACTGTTCTACGCCGTGGACCACCGTTCTAAACCTAGTTATAGTCTTAAACTTCGTTTGGAATTGCGGAGAGATATGGAATTGCGGAGAGATTGCATTATATACCGTGTCTCAGTACGATAAAAAGATTGCGGTCCGCATATTGCGATGTGATGAGTCGATTATGATATATTTTTTTTATGGTCCTACTAGAGAACGCAAATGTAAATCTCTATATTCTTTTACCCTAATTCTATTTTATCTAATAACGTCGGATAAAACTCAATACCGAACTAAGCTTTATAGGTAGGAGAGAAAAATATCTTAGACATAATTTTATAAAAAATATTATCTATACACTTATTTATTGGAGTATATTAATTATCCTACTCATCAAAAAGTTTATTGAACCTTTTTAAAATATATATTTTAAGACTAATAAAAAAACAGTTGCCTTTTTATGAATAAAATATTAGATTTATATTTTATAAATTGATATAGAAGTAGTATTGCTCTAATTTTATACACAATCTTTACACACATTTTCGCCTACCTCTAATTATATAAAAAGTCTCTGGAAATTGTGTTAACAATATTTATAAATAATCTAGTACTGTTACATTTCTTGCAAAGGAAGTTGTACTACGAATTTTAGATGCATTTAAACCAAAATTTGATTTTTCTAAATGAAACTATAAAAGTAGCCTCCACAGCACTTCAAAATCTTTATTTCATTAATTATACTTTCTAGACATCTTTAATAAGTAATAGAATTTTTTTTTTTTTTTTTTGAAACTAATTGATAGTTAAATAATAATTTTTGAAAATTGCGATTTCCGAACATGTTAGATGCCCAAAGTTATGTAGATCACATTTCATTGTTTAAAATCTTACTGCAAAAATTATATAACTTTACAGTTCAAAAGAATAAGAACTGCATCTTAATCTATTAGTTCTGACTCCAGAGGAGTATTTTGAAGACGGGATCGACTTCTACGGGAATATATTTATGAAATTTGATCTCATTCTCATATTCTAATAGTAGTAGTAGATTGTTTGAGATGAATTTTAAGTTATGACTTAAAAAAAAATAATAACAAATAAACAAAAAGAAACTATTCCAGGGTGCACCATCACGGTCCACGGAACAATTTCTCGGCAGTTCAGCGGTTTCGTCGGCTCCTGGAAAGTCGAGTTCAGAGCCTCAGAGGTGACTGAGATCCGGGTTCGTCGGAGTAGGAATGGTACTCGTTGGTTGCGGTCTACGAAAAATACTTGGTGGTCCGCGTCCTGCGACCCAGCATTATCAATGCACGAAACCTAATAATAATAATAATACCAACTCATCTATTTCCCACTTCAGAAGCAATTATTAATGATGGGAAAGTTATACTTTGTAACGCAAGCATGTTTTAATTTATTAGGCTTCGTCTGGTTTGGAGGTAAGTAAAAACTAGTTATTTCAAAAATATGTATGAATTTAAGATTAAGTCTGTAATACATTAATTTTATGTTCGAATGAAAATTGAGTTCAGGATAAGTAAAATAGCACTTAGATAGATAAGATAAAATAAAAGGAATAGTAGGTAGTTATAAATAAAAAAAAATGGTATTGTTCTTTATATTTGAATTTAAATTTTTAAATTTTATATTTAAAATTTAAAGTTTAAATAGAGTCCGGCTGAGATACTATCGATAGCATGAAGCATTTGGTACTATCAATTTTTTTGCCGTTAGATTTATCTTTTTTATTATTTTCATCCGTTCGATTATACTATTCAACCAACCACCCACTCAACCCTAGGGACCCACGTCATCCTAACTACACATCTTTTAATCCAAGATCGAAAATTTAATAGCATCAAGTTATTGGTATTATTAATAGTATTACAGCCTAGTTCAATTTAAATATATATCTTTAAAAATTGAAAACTTCAAAATAAAATTTAAAATTTTAAATCTTCAAATTCAAAAATTTTAAATTTTAAATTTTAAATTTAAGATTAAATATAAATTTTAAAAAAATTAAATATCAAATTTTAAATTTTAAAAAATTAACAATAATAATATATAATTTAAAATTTAAAATTATAAATTTAATT
Organism: Ananas comosus; assembly: GCF_001540865.1. Taxonomy (NCBI): domain Eukaryota; kingdom Viridiplantae; phylum Streptophyta; class Magnoliopsida; order Poales; family Bromeliaceae; genus Ananas; species Ananas comosus. The sequence goes on from NC_033636.1 coordinate 8,633,405, forward strand.
TTAAGATTACAAAATTTTAAATTTAAAAAATTTATAATTTATAATTTAAATTATACCCCAGCCAAACACCACAGTATAATTTTTAATTTAAAATTTTTAAATTACTATAATTAAATTTACAGTCTAATTTTATGGACTGAATATCAATATGCCCATAAAGGAACAATAATATGATATTTTAATTATTATCACATCATTAATTACAACATCAATACATCACTTTCGTATTAACAATATATGACCATTCAGTCAAATTAATTAGACGGTAAAACTGGATTGCAACAATCTAGAAAGCATGAGCCCAAAATTATAATAAATTAAAATTTGAGGATAAAGCTGTCGCGCTAGCCGTATATTATTGACTACTAGATTGTCAGATATGATAGTTAATGATTGATTTATTTTTCAAATTTGATATCTATATTAGATGTCATATTGAATAATTGAAATTAAACCAACTACTAACAGTTATATGCATAATAAGAACTTACTAACAATATATAAAAAATCTTTGTAATGTAGTATTAATCATGGTCTTATAGTCGAAAAAAATTTATTAAGATAATCGTTCTCTATCAGCTTAACCTTTTAGAGCAGCCAATTGTTTCAAATGGTAGAAGAGGAGAATGTGCTGATCTACTTGGACCTGATCTAGTTGATCCAAACATCTCTACAGAGTTATAATCACAGATGCAAATTTCTTCCCCAGAGAAAAGCTTCCCACACTTGAAGTGTTACAATCCCAAATTAGAAAGGAAGAGTTATTTCCCCACCTCAATAGATTAGCACTTCCTGCAATCATGAATCAAAAATCAGAGTTGGGTTCAGCATCCCGAAATGTTACAAAATGCTAAAAAGGAAAGGAAAAGACATAACTTACAATTTTTTAACAGAACACAATACTCTTCTCGTCAGAAATTTCGCTGCAAGTGCTAATTCATTTGGAAGGTAAAGTTGTTCTGCAACTCTTGGAGAGATCTGTTCTACAAAGTTTTGATTTCGACGACTCTCCTGCGCATTAGTGGCTCACTTTCAAAACCAACAAATATTATGCACAAAACTTCAGAACCAGTAAACTGTAAAGCGAGCAATATTAGAACATGCATTATTGTTGCATTTTTTTAGTAGAATATCAAACTATATATTGCCACCTGCATAACTAGTACTCATTTTCTCAAACAAAGTCATCGTAAAGTTCATTCCGGTTCATTTCCTACCAGGGTACCATCCACACTACAACAAACACACATTTGGGCAACTTAATTGCATGGCGGTGTTAGCGAAAATTTTCTAGGCACAAATAGTCAAGTAGGTATTATCACCATGAGCAAAACTAGAAGAAAAATTTTCTGGTACGAACATCACTTAGGGGCTCTGAGATGAATGTCAAGGTAAATAGATGAATATGGACTTCCCCAAAAGCAAGAAAATGGGAACAAGGAATCAGATCAACTGAGTATGCTCAAGTCATATGAATGAATGGATAGACCAACACAGCTATTTGTTCTAACTAAATACAGTACTTGCAATGTACAGAGATTGCTTTCACAATAGTGCTTACCTCCTTTAACCCATCAATTTCGAACTTGGGTCTCCATCTTCAATGTGGTATCAGGATCTTCTCTCTCCGATGAGGGAATAGGAGTTCTTGCCCACAATGCCGGTTGAAGCATGTTGACTTTCATATAGCGGAAGCCGAGTTTTCGGCTAAAGGCTTTTCACTAACAAGAATATCATATGTCGTATCATCAGGCAGAAGGCCTCTGTCAAGCATTTCGTCGTGCAACTGAAAGGCCTCTTGCAACTTGCCTTCCCTAAAGAATCCATTTATCAATGTATTATATACAACAACACTCGGAGGCACTTTGAATTCATCCATTTCATCCAGAATTTTCCGAGCTTCTTCTAATCTTCCATTGCGGCAAAGACCATGTGTTAATGCTGTGAAAGTGATTTCATCAGGAACATTACCCTTTAATACCATCTCAGAGTAAAGTTCTGAAGCCAATGGCACATTACCAACTCTAAGCAATCCATCAATTAGGGTTGTGTAAGTGTCTGTATCACAAGAAGTACCTTCTTTAACCATTCTTTTGTGCAGCCGAATAGCAGCTTCCATTTCATTCCGATTTTTATACTCGGTGATGAGACTGTTATATATAATTGCACTAGGTTTCAATCCAACATTGCGCAAGTCATCAAACAACTTAAGTGCACCATTTAAGTTCCCTTCTTTGCAAAAACTAACAATAAGAGAATTATACACAGCAATATCCAATTCAAGGCCTCGTCGTTTCACCTCATTAAGCAATTTCAAAGCAAGATCACTGCAACTTTTCTTACAGTAACCATCAATGAAAGTGGTGAATGTGATTATACTCGGGGATATACCTTTCTCGAGCATTTTTTGGTAAGTCGAGAATGCTGAATTCATCATGCCGCCTTTTACAAAGCCATTAATTATACTATCATAAGTCATCCGACTGGGAATAAACCCTTCCTCGATAAATTTATCCAGCATTTCGTTAACTTCTGATATTCGACCAACCATACAAAGGCCATTTATTAAGGTGTTATATGTATATTCGTTACAAGCAATGTTTAATGCACGCATTTCATTAAGAAGATTATAAGCCCTATCAAAATCTTTTTTTTTTATGTGTCCATCCATCAGAGTAGTGTATGTGACAACATTAGCTTTAACGCCACTCTGAGACATTTCATTATATAAAATAGTAGCTGAATCCATGTCACCTTGCTTGCCATGCCCAAAGAGCAAACTATTGTAAGATACAACACTCGGTTTTACTCCCCTTTCCTTCATTTTATCCCATATATTCAATGCTTCCTTCAATCTACCACATTGGCAAAGCCAATGCATAAGAATATCGTAAGTGAAGACATTCGGTATACCAAACCCAGTTGCCTCATCAAACAAATCCAAAGCCTCTTTAAATCTATTATCTTTGAGAAAGCACCTTATCACCGTATTAAGGTTAAACACAGTAGGCGACATGCCCCTCTCTTTCATTTGGCAATAAAGCTCGTGGGCTTTCTCTGTGTTTCCGTTTCTATAACAACCTTCTATCAAAACGGAGTATGTAACATTATTTGGAACAATGCCTTCCTCAAGTGTACTAGAGAATAAATCTAAAGCGCTAGTTAAATCTCCCTGAGCACAATACCCTTGCATCAAACTAGTTGAAACAACTATATTAGGTGGCAGGCCATTAGCGAGCATTTCACCTTTTAAACTCAACGCTTTGGTAATGTTTCCTTGTTTGACACAAGCTCCGATAACAGAATTATATATGAACTCAGTAGGAACAAAGCCAAGCCCTTTCATCTCGTCCAATAGATCACAAGCCCGCGTCAAATCGGACATCCTGCATGCTGAACGGATAATGGCAGCGTAAGCCCGCACATCCGGTTTGATTCCCAAATTGACGAGTTCCTTGAAGTACGCTTCAGCTTCTTCCGGTTTCTCGTCCTTTAAACAAGCATTCATCATTATATCAAGCGTTCGAATGTTAACTTCCATTTCCTTTTCCCGCATCTCCCTGTAACACTCTCGAGCTCTCTCCGTACAATTCGACTTAACCATAGCTGTCAACAAATTGTTTCTTGAATTAACATCAGGAATTACACCGTTTTCGACAATTCGGTGAAAAGCTTCCATTGCTTCGTCCATCCGACTAGAATGTGCGTAACAACTCAGTAAGTAGTTAAACGAGCGAGGATCAAAATCGCACCTTTTTGAAGTCTCGATCAGGTGATCGACAATAACATTTGGGCGCCAGCTAGAATTGCTCAAAATGGAGTTTTTGAGCAAGCCTAGGGCGCCGGAAATCCAGTTGCATCGCGCGAGGATATGAAACGAGATGCAGAGAGGATTGATACCCATAAATCCTCTATGCAATTTGAGGTACTTTGAAACCGATTTGGGATCGCTCTGGTTGTTTACAAGGAACTCGATCGCACGCTTCTCCGACGGCGTGTTCAACGGATCGAAAGCAGCGTAAAGTAGCCGAGTCGAAGAGATTGAAGGGGGGGATTGGGCATTTCGAGGATCCTCCGAAGTGGGTTCGGGAGAGGAAGTTACCTGAAGTGGACTCTCGCTGTGAGTCGAATCGTGCGGAGGAAGAAGAGAAGAGGTAGAGGCGGAGCGTGCGAAGGGGAGAGGGCGCCATGGATGGAGAGGCAATGACCTCCGTAGGGCATTCATGGAGGGATCGGGGGATGGTAGTGGGGAGTTAGGGTTTAGAGCGAAGAGGGGGAGGGGGTTTTAGGGTCATGGGGTGGTCGGAGGAGGAAGAAGAGGCGGGTGGGCGGAGCGGGTAAAGTTGAGTTGCATGATTTGAATCCGCTATAGTTTCGAATTTAAATAGCGTATAAATAAGTATAAATAGTATAAATATTTCAAAACAATATTATATAATAATTTTAAATTAAATTAATATGAAAAAAAATATTTATTCTTGTTCTTGTACATTAAACATAGCAAAGAAAATTCTAAAGCCTTTTCTATGGTAGGACGGAAAGAAGTGATTTTTAAACTCAAAAACTCAGAAGCTCCGATTTAAAATGCTTCTGTTTGGAACTTTTAATTCTTTAATAATGCTGATGAGGAAAATCGAATATAATATTTTTTTTAACTCTTCCTCAAATATACAAATTGATATTGTTTTACAGTTAGAAGTGTTTGGTTTCACGAAAGGACGTAAAAATTATTTTTTGAAAAACAATTATGAGAAATACTGTTTTTCATGCTTTGTTTTTTCGGACAAAAAATTTAAAAAATATTAACACTACTTTTTCAAAAATTCTAATAAAAAAACCTACTTGTTTAAGAAACCAAACAAACAAAAAAATTTAAATAAAGTTATTTTCTCATATATTTTCGGAAAACCAAACACCCCCTCAGTTCTTTTATTAATTTTCCAAATATCATGTGCGATTTTATTGTAGTTTTTTTTCGCCATAGTCCATCAAGCCATTATTGCATGTGCACACAAGTAGAGTTACCTTATCATAACAATTTCATTACATTTTTAAGAATGAATTTATTAGTCTCAACTATATTTTTGGAAGTCACAGGCCGTCTCACAAGCAGCTGAAAGTTGAGATGAGATTATGCCCAACGTAAATTCATTCATCACTTTGTTCCTGCCATGGGTTCAGCATGCTACAAAGCGAAAGCGAAACATTTTACCTCATGCCAACAAATATGTATTTGAGGTGCAGCACCAGTAGGATAATCCGGAGACTAATACTGTTGATTAGTACTTAAACGTGCATCGGCACTCAGAATTAGTTATTCGTCGTGCTCCGTTGAGAGATTTAGGATGAGAAGTTCGCAGGTTCCGCCAATTGCGGTAATCTGGAAATGGTCCTCTGTATGCTGTTGTACTCCATCCGCAATTATCCCGTTTACCTGATGAGTATAAAAGTAGTAGAGTTTGGCAGGTTTAGCTCTTCGCCAAGTACCAAATAACATGCTCAAAATCTGCAATCAGTCAAGCAAGTATAAACTAAAACTTGTGAGATTTGGATCGGCTTGTGGAAAAGCTTATCTGCTTTAGAAGCAGAAACACATATTGCAAATAAAAAAAAAACTTAGAGATTTCAGCTGCAGTGGGATATTCAACACGAGCTTCTAAGGCCAAAATCAGAAGCTCGAACAGTCAAATCTGACGTTTGTAGTGGCAGGAAACATTTGGGGATTTCAAGATTTGCTAGGCCTTTCTTTGAACACTTTAGTCGCACAACAATTTTGCGAAATCTCCAGCCAGTCAAAACAAGCCTAAGTACAGAATGCCATGATTAAAAAAGAAAAAAAGAAGAGCACAAATCAAACCTGATTTCTGTCTGGCAACAATGAAATCCACAGCCCGCAAAGACTTATGCAGAACTGCCCTATTTGTGTCTGACAAGATAGGCACTTGTGCAATGACTGACTTTAGGTAGGTTCCGAAAATAGATACTGAAGCAAGGGAGCCACTACTGCTACACTCATACTGTTGCCCAACAAGGCATACCTGCCAAAATAGGCCATTTTAAGCCTTTTCAAAATGACGCTATACCCATAAAGATAAACCAGAGTTGAACTTGATGAAGAATCAGAATTCAAATGGATTCCATAGCAGCACATAAAAATGACAAAGTATCCCTTTGGCACCTTACTTTAGGCCCTTCAACCATTTAGTTACCAGACATCTAATCAAATTCTAGACCACCAGCTATCCTTAAAACTATCTTAACCCTGATTTATAAGGAAGGTATAATGTTGGTAAGAAATTCAAGGCATAAAAAGTAACTAACCGTTGTCTAAGGCCGATGTGACCTGGGAAGTCGAAATCCTCAGGTAAAGAGTGCAAATTGGCAACCTGATGTGTAAATCATGAATTGGTTAAAAATTTAGCCAAAAACATGTGAAGATTTGAAGTGTACTAACCTCTCGTGGTGTGAAAAATCGTAGGAACATCTCCTTCCCCGAAGAAATTTCAGGGTTTTCTTCTGGCTTCAATTTGGATTTCTGGGAGGTAAAATAAAAAAATTTAGCAGGAACAATAACTATTACAGATGTTTCTGAAAAACTGGGTGAAAATAAAGAAGAAATATTAGGGAATTGTCCCACCTCAGAAGTCGCCAGTAAGGAGCCGGTTCCCTTCACATAACGGTAATAGCTTTTGGTAAAACAACAGCAGCGTTTAGATTCAGGGTATACAATATCTGGTTCAAGGTTAAAGATTGCCTGAACGTGACACAAACTAGGCAACTAGTTTTCCAGCTACATCAAAGTAATGTTGAAAGTTTTAGAAAAAAAGACCAAGGATACCCATGGCATTTCCCCATCTCTCAATCAAGCTTAGTGGGACAACATACTCATGCAGAAAACTTTGCTTTTTAATGCTTCCTTTTACTTCTTCTCCATGTTGACTTGTGTTGGTTTCAATAGTATCAATTTCTTCAAGTGCAGCTCTATCGGCCAAAACATCTTCACTTCTGAATTCAGAAGCCACTCCTACAAACTCCTGCTGATGGCTATACAAACTCTCTTTTTCCAAAAAACTTCTAATTGGCTCACAAACTGTTTGGAGTTCCTCCTTATTTTCAACAGCGTGCTGGCTTGTCTCTGTTATTATAGTACTCTCAGATGTTCTGCATGGAGGTGTCCAAAGCAGCTTGTTATCGGAAAGTGAGTTCTGAAAGGATAAAGGTTTTCTTTTCGCCTGCATATATTACAATGAATTGAAAGAATGGGCCCGACGCTGAAAAGGACATTGAAACACAGTGGTTGAATTATTCAACATTCTTACAAAAACTATAATACCAAAGAGAATGAGATACCAGGCAAAAGTAGCGAGGTCTCGAATATGGAATTCCAAATTGCAATGGGCTTAAGATATATTCTTGAGTAACAAAACCAAGCCTGGCAAGAACTTCCATCAATTGCTTGTGTGTGTCAGATATCTGCAACAAAACATGAATAAACTTCTCATCTATTCGTTTAAACTAGAAAACTCAGCAAATCGAAAGCTTTACAGCATAATGTTTTACAAAATTCACAAACCTCAAATCCAACTACATTTTCCACAAATAACAGTAGTGGAGGCTGAAGCATGTGTGGCATAAGGTCAAGAATCTTAATGAATGAAGATGCCCGAGCATCAGCTGAATGTTTTTTCAGACCTAACAGTAGCAACTCTAAATTAGACCCAATAAAATCAAAAAGTTGGAAGAATCACAAAAAGTTAAAAACAAAGTCAGAAGATAAACCCTGTCGCGTGTATGGTTGACATGGAGGGGAAAGAAGCCATCCGTGTGCCCTGTACTTGTCTAGGTCAGCAGCAGTAAGTATTTGGATGTTTCCCTTCAGCCAACAAAACCATTTAAGTTCTACTTTACCAATTTACCAATATATAATGAAGGCTACAATCCCCAACAATTTCCAACAATATATCTAAAGTTAACTTTATAATTATAGTAACAAAAACAATAACATATATGGTGAGAATAAGGCCAAGTTTGGGAATGCTTCCTCTACGGCAGCCACTTTGATACTTCAGAGCTCCACAAATCCAAAAGCAAAGTGCAGCTCCGCCCTCTTTGTAGCAACCAATGATCATGAGATAATGGTGGGATCTTGGGTTGAGATGCTGAGTGCTTCATGCAAGATTCTACCATACGATAGTTTCGATTGGATAATAGGATAGTGTTTTTCAATTCCGCGGAGCAATAAAGCATCAAACCAACTGCTACAGTGGAAGCATTCCTAAACAAGGCCTAAGTTGCATTGATCAATCAATTCCAAATAAGAAAGCATTTTTATGTCGTTTACACCCAACTATGCCCCAAAGCCAATCCTTTGAGAAGATTAAAATTAATTTAGCACAAAAAAGTACACCAATTTCCTAAGAAAGCATAGAAACTTCTCTCCGAAACAGAGATTAAAACTAGATCTCTAAAAACTAAAGGCTATCATTAGCGTTACAAGATTTGACAGACCAAAATTTGTTCATCAGTGTATTTCATCTTCGTTATTTCAGTACTTCAAAAGTGCTTTATATTCGAAGGAGAAAATCATATTACAACAGGAAAAATAAATAATCATCATTATTATAACCATAATTACACCATCCATAATTACACCAACCAGAATTCTTACTATCAACCAGCAAATTATCACAAAATCACACTCGAATTCGTTTCTATTCAGAATAATTGCTACTGTTCAGAGAAAAATCCAACGCATCGTATAAGAATGGAACCTGGAAAGGGCGATGGCCAAAGTTGTGCTCGTACACATCGTTGGCGCGATCGTTGATGTCGAACGCCTCCACCACCTCTCCCCGAACCCCGGCCTTGATCAAAGAATACCTCTACACGATCCAACAATGGCGAATTCGAATCACGGAGAAGGAGAGAGAGAGAATGGAATGAGAGAGAGAGGAAACCCTAGATCGAGGAGGGATTTGCACGTACCATGGCGCCGATGCCGCTGTAGAACTCGAGGATCCTCCACGGCTCCTCCATTGCCCTGCGACTCGCACTCCCCCAAAGTCGATCGAGTTTTGTTGAATTTGCGTTCGCAGAGCGAAGAACGTGACTGGAGTAAAATACGTGCCGGGTCGGGTCTAGTTTCGGGTCCGGTTATATTTGCTTATCGGGTACACCTGGCTTGGGTCGAATCGGAAATAACTCCGACGCCTCTATATTTTCTTTTTTTTTAAAAAAAAAAATCACTAGTTTGAGACAAGAATTTGGATCAACGTTTTGTATGACCACGAACGCTAAAATTTAAAACATTAGTAAATTTAATAAATCTAACAACTACTTGACTAGCATAGTTAGTTAAATTTTCATGTCATTTTAAAAATAAGATAATTTCTAATTATTCTTATCATTATTTTATTTTATTAGAGGGGGAAAAATTATAAGTACTTCTAAAATTTTAACCGTCCTAAACACGAAACCAATATACTTTTAAATATTGTAATTCCAAATTAAATTTTTATTATTTAGTAAATAATTGTCCGTTGGGTAGAAATAATTTTTAGCTTCCATATTTTTTTATTTGCTATAAAACTTGCTAACTTGTGAGTGTATATTTTTTTTGTTTTTTGGGTGCATATATTGTGATATTTGGACATTTATTGAAAGAGAGGAGTGATCTTTATTGCTTGATTTTACTTTTCAATCAATTGTTCGGTTACTATTATTTTTTAGTGGACGATGTATTTTTTCAGTACGTTTTTCTTTCCTATTATTTATAGTTTTCGCTGCACCTCCTATTAAGGATTGTTTTTTTTCCCATATCTGGTATGCCACGTTGGATCATTTGAATTTAATTAATCCTATTAAATTATGCAAGTTGGATTTTTAATAAAAAAATATAAAAATTTTACATTATTTTATAATACATATGAAATTTATGTTGGCTTTTTTATTATTGAGCTTCGGAATGCAAATGGATTCAGGGTGGTGGTTCTCCCGCTACGATCCATTTCGAATGGGACAGTAAATAAAAATAAAAACTATAAAAAAAATATAATCCATTCCAAATCCGCTCCGATTTGCAAGTAAATGGAGTGGGAGGCAGGAGACATTTTTCGTCCTTCAAAATGCTTCTATTCGTCAAAACTTCGCTCCCGCCTCGATCCGCTCCGAATGAGACAGTAAATAGGAGCTAAAAATAAAATGAAAAATAATCTACCCTAAGTTTACACCGTCCTGACAAGAAATGAAGTAAGAGGTGGGAGAACATTTCCGCCCTTGGATCCGTCTCATTTGCATCCCTAATTAGGCTAGAATAAGTTCAGCTTTTTATCCGGTGATAATAGACCTAGGAGAGTAATAAGTTGAGTTTGATGAGTCTAATAAGTTGAGTGGATCTGCGATTCATAAGAGACTTAAACGGTAAGAGACTCAACAAACCCAATTTACAGGCGGGTTGAGTCGGATCGAAACCCGCGAGCTCTGTGGTTGAGCCCTTAAATGCGATAAGTGCGTACTTTCTACGAGTTTTTTCGGAATAATTGGTTAGCGCATATAATCTATAATTTATTTTTAAAAAAATTTTATATTAGATATTTTTTTTTACGTATATTGTTCTCTGAATTTTGTACCGCTGAAATCTAATTCTACGAATTTTTTTATTCAAAAAAACCCGTTGATCTAAATCAAGCTCCCCTCTGAGACACCTCAGCACGAATCTCCACGCACACCACACGCCACACGAGGCACGTGCGACCGCTCCACCACTCACACGATTGCAACCTCCCACGAGGCCACGATCCCATCCGTCCATCCATCCATGGATCCACCCCCTCTCACACTGTCCCTTGTTTTCTCACTCCCCGTAAAATACAAAACCCCACAAGCTCAAATAATAGAGAGAGAGAGTAGAGAGAGAAAAAGAGGACACACGAGTTCAAATCCAAAGGGGCGACCTGAGAACTCCGTAGGTGGTGGCGGCGACGCGATGTGGCGGAGAGCCTCCTCCCACCTCCAAACCCTAGCCGTGCTCCGATCCACCCTCCGCCGCGATCCACCCCTCATCCGCCACCGCGGCGGCGTAGCCCTCCTCTCCTCCGCCGCGCTCCGGCGAACCTCGCCCCTTCTCGCCCCCGATTCCGGTGAGATCTCCATCTCCCTCTCTCCGATCTAATCCCTCCTCGTTGCCTTCTCTTTGTTCCGATCGCTATGGAGATTTGTTGCTCGATTCGTGAAGGCGATGCCCCGGCGAAGAAGAGGGTGGAGGACGTGATGCCGATCGCCACGGGGCTCGAGCGCGAGGAGCTCGAGGCGGAGCTCGAGGTGCGCCTAGATCGAGCTCGTTGGTTATTTGTGTTTTGTTTCTTTCCAAATGGCTTGGGATTTAGGGGAATTTGTTAGTTGTTGTTGATGGATTGATTGTTGTTTGTTGTAGGGGAAGAAGCGGTTCGATATGGATCCTCCGGTTGGACCGTTCGGAACCAAGGTGTGTTAGTTTCCTGAATCTGAATCTTCCAATTCGCTATTTATCCACAATTTGATGTCTTCTGTATTTGTGAAATTTATGTGAATTTCATGGGATAGAAATTGCAATTTAGATTGTCTGTGCTTGATTGTGTTTGCTTTAGGACTTTAGATAAACGTAGTTTCTCAGTGTTGATCGAATTAATAGTTGGAAAATTGTACTCATCCTTTTCTTTCTTCAAATGCTTGTGTAGATTATTTAGGAATTATGATGATGAGCTTTGGGCCTTCTCTCGTATGCCTAAATGAGGTGCATCAGAACTATTAAGATTTGATACAAGATTGGTGGTTAAAGCCTTGCACCTCAGAACTATTAAGATTTGATACAAGATTGTTGGTTAAAGCCTGGAGCACAACTTAATATTTGAAAGGCAGTGTTCAATGGCTCTTAACCTATCTCAGGTTTTAGACATGGGCTTTATATCCTTGCCATAAGTAAAATAAGACAAGATAAATGAGCTACAATGAAACTCATATGCTAACTAGCTTTTATGAATTCTTTTGTCTTATTTCCTGGATACGGAAAGACAGGAAGAGTCTGGATGAAGGGAAAACAATAGTGTAGGGAGTTCTCTTCATATTTGGGGCACAAATAAACTGAAGAGTTTCAAGGAAAACTCCAATTAAGACCAAGATCATAAAGAAAACTCTACCAGTCATGATTTTGTTCGTCATGTTACATAGTCAAGATCAAGTATTATCTAACCCCAGCTAAATCAGCTGCCAAGGTTACAAATTTTTAGCTTAATCATCTTTAAGTATAAATTAAGACAACGGTTTTAAGTATTAGTAGATTTATTGTTTACATTAGTTGATTTATTTAATTGTAATTTGTTACTTGAGTCGTTGAGTTAAAATGCTATATGGAAATTCATATCCTTTGTATTGCCACAATCAGCTCAACCAATCAAATCATTTTGGTGGCAGCAGCTCATTTAATTTGAGCTAGATAACTAGGTGGTAGTTTTTCTATACTGGCTTGAGCTTGGTTCGATGATCTTGCTATTACAAAGTTAGTTGTAACTGGTTGGTGGGTTTTAAGCAAGCTTCACTTGTTTAGGATCAGCAATTAGAGGCACATTTGGCATTGTGAATTTATTTTTAGGCTCTAAATTTATAGGTGTATTTTGCATTGCCACTTTGTTTTCCATTTTCTAGGATTGTTGATTGTTTTATATTATTGATCAACATGTTTGGCATTGATTGTTAGTTTGGCTCCTTTTTTCTTTTTCCCCCCCTTCTTAAGGAACATAGTTGTAACATTTTTTTGTCATAAAAACATGGGTTGTTTTTGCAAGCAAAGAGGCAGCGACAAATTTAAAGGTGTAGTTCAATACATTTTAATATTTAGTCTTCTTAAAATTACGACATAATAACTATTGTAGATGCATTATAAGGATATGTTTATATGCAGTGATTTGTGTGGATTAGAGTTCTGTTTTGTCATTGGAAGGTTATCTTCCCTTTAATACCTTTTTTGATATTTAGGGCTTGTTTGGTTCATCCATTTGGGGTATGGAATGAGAATCAGTTTGATCAAATCCGGTTAATTTTGTTTGGTTCGCATGAATCGGTTTGAGATTCTTATTCCGGACTGGAATGGGAATGACCCATTAGCCTTCAACTTGATTCCGGTCTTCTAGCCCGGATTGAGATTTCATTCCGGAAGCCCACTAAGTTTTCGAAATCCATGTGACCATCTCACCCTCCTTCTCTTCACCCCTTTCTCATCAAAAAAAAAAAAAAAACCTATCCTCTCTCAAAATCCTATCCCTAACCCACATCAATAAAAGTTTTTAAAAATAAATTTGATATTTTTTTTGGAAAACTTATTAGAGAATAGTATTATATTTTTCATAAATTTTAAATAATATAAATTTATATTTGAGAGTAAAATTAGTATTATAATATTCTATAATTTTTTGAGTTTATACGAACCAAACAATGAAATGTGAATAACTCATTCCAATTCCCAATCCACAAATAAACCAAACGTCTTGGGGGAGTGGGCCATTCCAATTACCATTCCAATTCATTCCCATTCCATTATCCATTCCAATTCCATCTTTGAACCAAACAAGCCCTTACTGTCTAGCGACTTGTTTGATTAATGGAAGCGATATATGTTTGGTACAAGTCTGGTAGTCAGCTTTCTGTGATTACTAACACTGGAAATTGGGCCCGTGTTAACTGTATTTTCATATGATTTAGAATATTTTATTGCATTCATCTCTTGATACTTGTTTTAAGATTTGAAGATACTTAGATTATTGTTTCTTCCAGGTATCTTACTTGTATTGATAATATGTAGTGGCTCCTTAATTTCTGCAACACACCTCAGGGCCTGTTTGGCAAACTCGTAATACAGAGTAATAAGTTAGATTGCTCTGTTTCTTAAAAAAACTCCTTTTTTCCTAGTTGGTCCATTTGGAAGGTTCAATAAAGTAAAAAAAATTACTTTGTAATATAAATCTTATAGAGTAATTTTGGCGTTAAAAAAAATTGATTGGAGCTCTTTAAAAAAATACTTTACTCGTTGCGTCGCTTCCCCTCACCCCTCCTGCCGCTCCTTTTCGTTCTTCCGCCCCATCCTTTCCCCTCCACCCTCTCCCTCTACTCCCTCTGACTTTGACGACGACGGCGACAAGATGTGGGAGGCGCTGCCGATGACGCCACCGCTGACTGTGCGCCCCTCCACCTCCCCGTCGCGGCCGCTGCAGCCCACAGATGCTCTCGCTCCGAGATGGGACACCGGTGGGTTCTTCATGTTGGGTTGTCTAGACGAAGGGTGGTGATGAAGATGGGAGGGATGAGGAGGTGGTGGGTTTGAGCAGGGAGAAGGCAGTGGGGATGGGTTTGAGCAAGGAGAAGGTGGTGGTGGTTGTGGGCTTTTTTTTTTCACAGTAATTTTTTTTTTTTTTGCAAATTTGAGCCAAACACTAAAAAACAGGGTAAAAAATTATGAAGTATTAAGATTTTGGTATCAATCTATCACAATAAAAGATAAAACTCTGTTTTTAATCTCTAAGATTGCCAAATAGACCCTTAATTGCTGTGGTATCAAAGCATAAAACATTAACACATTGTTTCTCTGCCATTTTTCACCCACTGTTTTTCTTGCTGTTCTGTTTTTAGCCTGCAGCCTGCCTCATGAACAGATACTTCAGCGAAAAATAACAAATGAATTAAGGAGAATTTGTATCTCTTTCCTTTAGTTCTGCTTCTTTCAATTTTGGCTGTTAGTCACTAGAAAACTACTGTGACTCTTTCTTTGTTTTCTTATTGTGGTTTTTTTATAGGAAGCACCAGCTGTCATCGAGTCCTACTATAACAAGAGAATTGTCGGTTGTCCTGGTGGTGAAGGAGGTACCAAACCTTGAAATATAGCTCTTCTTCTGTACTTGTAGCCTTCTACATTCAGAAGTCCTAATATTTTATACAAAGAAAGGATTCAACTTTTCGGAACCACTTATTTGCAGAGGATGAGCACGACGTCGTATGGTTCTGGTTGGAAAAGGACAAACCACACGAATGCCCAGTTTGCTCCCAATATTTTGTGGTAATTGAGATGGATTAACATATTTAAAATTTACATTTTCTATGTCCAACAAGAATAAATTGCATAACAACATGATTTCTGTATTAACATGAAGAGCCATGATATCTTCTGCAGCTGAAGGTGATTGGCGACGGAGGAGATCCGGACGGCCATGGTGATGATGATCATCACTGACCATGCACGCGCTTCCGCAGAATAAAAATTGGTTGCGAAGATGAGGTCTGTAATACTTTGTAGCATCGAGACAGCTTTGTGCTTTCTCTTCCCGACAAGTATTCTTGTTCTTGACCATGAATCTGGTGGTTTTCTTTATCTGAGAATTTTGCTTATTCCCGCAATTCGACCTGTGAATTTCTTAGCATTTTTATAATGCATCAAATAATGGAGGGACTCGTTGATCGTCGATTATTCTGTTCTTTCGTCTGTTTCCATTACCAACCGTTTGATGGATTCCTCTGTTTGGGGTAATCTGTAGTGTCTTGTACATTCAATTTGACGATTTCTTTTTTCTTTCTTCTGGGTGGAATTTTTATAGCCTCGCAAATTTTGCTACGAAAAACACTTTATGGAGTACTTAATATATATTAGCATTTTTGCGGGTAAATTTTTCACTCCTATGGGAGTTTGAACCTGAGTCTCTCCCGTGGGGGAGCTTGCTAACCGTAACTAAACACCATGCTTCTAATGGTACTTCTTGTATAGTATTTTATAAATACTAACATTACCTACACTCTTAAACAGGGCTAAAGTAGACCCTACGCTAGTAACAGCGTTCATTTTACGGAAAAAAAGATAATAGCTTTTGTGCAGTAAAACAAGGCTAATGAACCAAGTAGTAAGGATAAGTAATGCTGCTTCAAATGCCATTTCGAATTTCGTTTGAGATCTCATGTGTGTAAATAACAAGACTCCCAGCTGTGTTTCTAGAACAAAATCTTCCTGTTTGCTCTTTTGTGCTTTGTAGTATTTATATGCTCTAAGGCTACCACCTACATGGCCATACATAGGGTTGGTAACTTAAGTAGGACAAATGGACAATTTTAACTTATTTCGGAGGGTATCAATCCGCCTTAGCATAGATAGATAAGGTACTCAGCTCTCAAGCTGTGGGTCCCGATTCAATTCTATATTCTATCAAAATAAAAATTTCAGATTTCAGTAAATGTACGAACCGAGTCAGAAATAAAAAAGAAAAGAAGCCCTCAATGTAGAGGATGCTTATTCGGTAAAAAAAAGAAAAAAGAAAATGAAAGGTGCAACAGTATAAATCACACCTAAACTATAGCATGCTTTAAAATAGCTATATTATTTTTAAATGTTAGGATTTCACTAATTTGAATTGCTTTTCTAATAGATTAAAGAACCCTAAAAACTTTACTACCTAACTATGAAGCATTAACAGAAATTTTGGTAGAATATACCGTTAAGTAACAAAACGTTCAATCAACCTACGAAATATTACGAGAAAAATATTATGAACACTTTACAAATAGAAAGTTAAAATCAAAAGTTGTTGAAGTTCAGGCGCCTATTTTAAAAGTTGTGATTTTAAAAGTTGAGGCATCTTCAAAACGTTCAAGAGTTGGAGGTGTTATTGGCTCTAATACCCCAGTTATCATTGCACCTTAATTTTGATAAAACTCGTTCAATCTAAAAACTTAGATTTAGAGATCGTGCGCATGAGATATCTACAAAAAATTCTATTTTATTATTCAATGTGGGACTATTTATATGCGAATTTCTGACCAGGTTAACTTTCTTTTCTTTTTTCCTTTTTCTCTGCGGTTCCTTGGCCACTACTGCTCCTACTAGTGATTAAACTAAAATAGTTGCAATATTTAGTTTAATTTAATCCAGTTGTTGGTTTATTATGGCCAATTTTTACTTAGTTAATGAATTGAGCCGCGGTAACTTACAAGTGGTTTGCACTTACATTATATTATGAGACCAAAAAGAAGGGAATATTTTTCTTGTCCAAGTTTACTGCTATACCTATTTTCTATTTCCACTATAATAGAACAATAAATTTTTTATGACATTTTTATTCAACATTCCTTCCACACTATATTAGTCTTATATTTCACTACAAAAAAATTACAGTAATTGCAAGTGCATAACCAGTTTTGTAGTGAAATGCTATTCCTAGAAATTTTATTGTGGAAAATGTGCGGATGTTCCCTCTATTATCTCGACTTTGTGATTTGGTCCATGTACATTTCACTTACACACTTTAGTTCAAAGAATTACATTTTATTATAAAATAACCATTTTGTTTCTGTTGAAAATGGCTCATTTATTTAAGTTATTACATCAGAGCGTTAAAAAAATTTATCAGTACACCTTTATCTTACACTCTATCAATCCAAGCATTAAAACAATCTTTTTAAAATTTTAATATTACAAAAAAGAATCATGATAAGACTACTGAGATAAAATTAATTTTTAGATGAATAGAATGTAAGATTTACACTCACTTTTGTGTGTACATATGACAGGGTTCTTTACAAAAATATTAGAATTATTCTATTGTGAAAAACTAAAGTAAAATAAATCAGAATAGTAGTACGTAAACTAGAGCATCTAAAGGAAGAACAATGCTAGGTTTACAACCAAAATAGATTGTAATTCTACACCTACCCTATTCAAAACCCAATTCTTTTTTAACCACTCTTATCACACTTTTTTTTTTAAAAAAAAACCTAAAATCTAGAAGAGCATTGCTAGATCTACAACCAAAAATAGTTTGTAATCCTACAACCACTATATCAAAAGCCTACCTTTTATTACCCATTTCATTATATTATTATTATTTTTACTAAAAATAAAAAAAGAGCTAATAAACTCTAGAACCTTTGGATCAGGGGTCGTAGAGATCATAAACCGTTTTTGCTTGCAGGCTTGCCATCTCCCAAACCACAAAGGGGTTAATAAACTCCAGAATTACTGTACGAGGGGCTGTGAAGATTACAATTATTTCTGGTAGTATACTCGGCATTTCTATTAAAAAAAAAGTACATAGAAACTAAATAGCAACCTCATGATAGTATAGCGACTGTCGGATCGTTGGCGCTAACCATTAATCTCAAAAGCTTGAGCTGTTAGAAATACGCAATGAATTCACTTAAAGCGCACAGATGCAGCGCCTACGGGTCTCGATTGTGACTCGGCCCAACCAGCCTTACGTCACTTCGAACATGACTCAGCCCACCCAGCCTCACGCTATTTCGAACATGACTCGGCCAACATAGCCTCACGCCACAGGGTAGAATGTTAGCCCATTTAAGCCAACAGGTAATCTGTTATTTGGTTGGCTTCTATAAATGCCCAGATGAGCACTTTTTTTTTTTCTTTTTTTTTTCTTTTTTTGTGGTTTAATTGGCACTCTCTATAAGCTGTCACCCCCTCAAGCCAAGATGGGGGGCAGCTAAGTTGCTTATCAAACAATCCAAAGCCACACCTCCCCCACTCTACCTTGCATAGTTTATGTGTAGTTCTCCCCCACATTCACCTCTATTGAGTTTGTTATAAAAATGTAAAGGTGAAGTGCATAGGATTCTCTTTGCATGAAGTGGAGATAACAAGCTAAATTGGGTGCAAACCTTTTCCATATTCTCCCTAAAGAGTGAGTGTGAGAGTTTTAGAATTGACTCTCGTTCTTTAATCCCCTATTTAAATTTGCATCGTAGAGAAGGGGGGGTGCATGGCCTACCACTTAGGGAAAAAGAAGCTCAAAAGTTTGTAGAATTTGCAAAAGGTTATCTCCCTTTTACAAAGCAATTAATAAGAAGCCCAACCCTGGAATAGAAGAAGTTTGTTATAAGAAGAAGAGCAATTGAACTTAACATCCTTAATTAAGGAGATCATAGATTAATAATATTGAGTTTATGGGTTTGATTCTCTCTCTCAAGAAGATGCTTATTTTGTTGGAGTTCTTCTTAATTAAGTAAATGTGGTTATTTTCTTAGATTTTCTTCTTTATTTTGTTGAGAAAATGTAGCATGCTACGGTTTCATTTAATAAAAAGGTGAACTAAGCAGCAAATTGAGACAGCCAGGCCTGGAGAGAGAAGGAAAGAAAAAAAAAAAACAACTTACTTATTGTAGTACATATCCCAGAGATTTTTTATGTGAGTGAATATTGGCTAACAATTCTCTCGAGGTGATCTTCTTTTTCTCGAAGATTATTTTATTCCGCTCCAGCCAAATAACCCACCATGACGTGGCAATTGTTGTCGGTTTGTGACCCCCTAAAGCGCAGCCTTTGAGTCTCCCCAAAAACTTCTTATTTGGTAACAGGCCCTTCAGCACTGCTAGTCTGGTATAAATGGGGTTATTTGTTAGAAACTTATACAAAGTAAATGGGGTTATTTGCTATTGCTTCATGCTAGCTAGGAGAATAATTGCCTAATGATAGCTTGCATGGAGGCCATTAATACTTGTAGTAGTGTGAAATAGTTGAAGTTTTATCTTTCTTAGTTTCATGCACAAAACATTGCTAATGATCATGTACGTGCTAATTAATCACTTTCTTAGCAAAATTAACAAGGGCAAATGCTCTAATTAATGATGAGCAAAATTTTCAATACCCTCGTGTATTGACATATATACCATAGAAAATAGATGATATAAATATGTAAGATAAACTCAGTGGGGGTAACTCGGACTGTTTGGATCGAGCTCTCTCAGTCCAAACCAACGAGTACTAACTCGGACTTAGCATACCATTAGATGTTTAAGACCCTAGATTTGAGTCGAACAATGCGTATTAATTATTTGAGTTATTATTTTATATAAATATTCTTATACATGAATTCTTCTCAGAACGGTCATTATCGAATGGCGTATGTAATATGTAACAAAAAACAAAAATAGAAAGGAAAAAAGGAATCTTTACCTAAACAAGATGATAAAGACATACCACAATTGTTTATGCCAGCAAATAGGATTTATGCTAAGATTAACTATTTATGTTATCATATTGATGTAACTAAATTCTAGAACCATTTTCGAATAATTTGTTACTGTATACTATGATTTTATGATTATTTTAGTTGTGAGTTAAATGTACCGAGACAATTAAGGCTAGGCTTTCATTAGCTATAATAACTCTCCTCAAAATTCCTTAAAATTTCGGAGCAACTTCTTCTAAAAGCTTATATATTTTCACTATGTGGCCACGCTGACGTTGGAATAAATATATAGCAATCCCTATTATATATGTAAGTCATGCACATAAAACATAACAATTTCCATGGACCTTAGAATTTAACCCACAAAGGACAAAAAAAGAAAAAAAAAAAAGAAGAAAGAAATCATGGTGTTTCTTTATTAAGTTCCTTCTTTCTTAAAAGTATAATAGTGTCCCACAAATTATTTAACTCCTTATAAAGTTTTCAAGTTGAGATGGAAACTTTAGACACATATGCTTTAAATTAGTTGTAAATAGAAGGTTAAACTGGAATGACATGTTAGGATTTGGTTAGATTTGTAGTTAAATCCTATTTGGATAAGAATTAATATTTAAATCTGTTTGAGATAAATTAAGATTTAAATATTAATTCTGAGGCTGAGTCAGGCTGTGAGAGGTCTCTACAGCTGGTCAGTGATTATGACTTCGGTTAGGATAGGTTTCGAGTCCTTGTGATGTAGGATTGGNTTAATTAGAGGATAAACCTAACTAGATTAGGATTAATATTTAAATCTATTAGAGATTGATTAAGATAGATTTAGATATTAATTAAAATATGAATCCTAAATATATTAGGATTGGGGTACGTTTTAAATTGACCATTATAAATAGGCATTGTGGCTCTTTTTTTTTAGGGTAGTACGGTTGAGAGCCTGGAGGTGCTGTACCAGAGAGAGAAAGAGAGAGAGAGAGAGTTATTGAGTGCACCTAGTGTACGGGTGCGCGTGGATAATTGTCTTTTTTATCGGTTTATAGAAGACGAGAGAAGGGTAGAAGAGATTCAAGAAAGAGAGCTCGGGTTGTAGCTACTCTGTACAGAAGAGGAGTCAGGTGTAATCTTCTCTTATTTAATGAATCTTATTTTACCTGCATATTTTTTTTCTTTTATGATTGTATCAGCTTTTGCTGAGGAGACGGGTTTATGGTAAAAACCCGATTCGACGCTTCCGTTGCGGAATCCCAACAATCGATACCGGATCCACAACAGTCGGTATCGGAGCGGGTTGCGGATTCACGAGATCCGGTACCGGGGTGAGTACCGTATTCCCAACAAGTGGTATCAGAGCTGAAGGTTACCGATCTGCGGGAGAGATCGACGGAGATGGCCACGAAATTCGAAATCGAGAAGTTCGATGGCAAGAACAATTTCGGATTATGGCAAATTAAAGTACGAGCAATCCTCGTACAGCAAGAGTTAGACGAGACGTTGAACGGGAAGGAGGCAAAGCCGGCGGAGGTCACGGATGCGGCATGGACGAAGATGGAGCGGAAGGCGCAGAGTACGCTTCATCTATCATTAGCAGATGAGGTTCTTTACAGTGTAGCCGGCGAAAAGACACCGGTGAAATTGTGGAAGAAATTGGAAGATCTGTACATGACCAAATCCCTGACGAACAAATTGTATCTGAAGCAGCGACTGTTTACGTTGTGGATGCAAGAAGCGGCGAGCCTACATGATCATCTAAATGAGTTCAACAAGGTGGTGGCCCAGTTGACTAGCATCGAAGTCAATCTGGATGACGAAGATAAGGCGCTGATTTTATTATCTTCGCTACCTACGACATATGAGCATCTAGTGACCACGTTGCTTTATGGCAAGGAGACCATAAGCGTGGAGGCGGTCACGGCGGCGCTTCTTTCGAACGAGATGCAAAAGATGACTCAGAAGTTTGGCACGCAAAGTCAGGATGTAGGACTGGTGGTGACTGCGAAGAAGGAGGCGAGAATATCGGCGACCGGATATCGACAGAAGAAACCGCTATCTGAGGTAGAATGCTTTTACTGTCACAGGAAGGGGCATATCAAGCGCAATTGTCGAAAACTTCAGGATGATCTGAAGGAGTTAAAGCGACAGAAGGAGCAAACTGTTGTGAACCAGGACGAGACGGTATCAGCGACGGCGCAGACAGCAGAGTCGGAGATGATCGATTCTGATGTGTTGTATGCGGCGACCGGAGGTGCGAAAATTTCGGACGATGCGTGGGTGCTCGATTCGGCGTGTTCTTTTCACGTATGCCCGGAGAAGGAGTCTTTTGCCACCTATAAGGCGATCAAAGGTGGAAAGGCGTTGATGGGGAACGGGACAGCGTGCAAAGTATTGGGAGTCGGCATGGTGAAAATCCGAATGCACGATGGGGTCGTGAGGACGCTGACAGGTGTGCGGCACGTTCCTGGATTGAAGCGGAATTTGATCTCGTTAGGCGCATTGGACTCGAAGGGTTGCGATATTTCAGCTTCAGGTGGAGCTATGAGGGTCCGAAAACGAGATCGGGTCGTATGCGAGGCGAACAAGCGTGGGAACTTATACGTTCTGAACGGGAGCACAGCCAGAACGGGAGCGAAGACGGTTTGGGTTCCAAAAGTTCGCGGATGTGCAGTTGCTCGAGACGAAGCGACGGATGCGGCGACATCGAGCCGAGGAGACAAGCTCAAGGTGGAGCTTGCATAGTGAGCTCGACGTAGCGGTTGAAAATTACAAATCAAACCAAGGTGGAGAATGTTAGGATTTGGTTAGATTTGTAGTTAAATCCTATTTGGATAAGAATTAATATTTAAATCTGTTTGAGATAAATTAAGATTTAAATATTAATTAGAGGATAAACCTAACTAGATTAGGATTAATATTTAAATCTATTAGAGATTGATTAAGATAGATTTAGATATTAATTAAAGTATGAATCCTAAATATATTAGGATTGGGGTACGTTTTAAGTTGAGCATTATAAATAGGCATTGTGGCTCTTTTTTTTTAGGGTAGTACGGTTGAGAGCCTGGAGGTGCCGTACCAGAGAGAGAAAAAGAGAGAGAGAGTTATTGAGTGCACCTAGTGTACGGGTGCGCGTGGATAATTGTCTTCTTTATGGGTTTATAGAAGACGAGAGAAGGGTAGAAGAGATTCAAGAAAGAGGGCTCGGGTTGTAGCTACTCTGTACAGAAGAGGAGTCAGGTGTAATCTTCTCTTATTTAATGAATCTTATTTTACCTGCATATTTTTTTCTTTTATGATTGTATCAGCTTTTGCTGAGGAGACGGGTTTATGGTAAAAATCCGATTCGACGCTTCCGTTGCGAAATCCCAACAATCGATACCGGATCCACAACAGTCGGTATCGGAGCTGGTTGTGGATTCACGAGATCCGGTACCGGAGCAAGTACCGGATTCCCAACATGACATTACCTGATCTAATAATGCATTTTGGAAAAAACAAAAAAAAAAAACTGCTAACTAAAACATTAGAAATTTAACTTTTACCTGATCTATTAATGCATTTTGGAAAACATAAAAACTACTAACTAAAACATTAGAAATTTAACTTTTACCTGATCTATTAATGCATTTTGGAAAACATAAAAACTACTAACTAAAACATTAGAAATTTAACTTTTACCTGATCTATTAATGCATTTTGGAAAACATAAAAACTACTAACTAAAACATTAGAAATTTAACTTTAGGACAAAATATTTACTTATTTAATTCCAAATTTAAAGCCATCAACTTATATTAGAATTTAACAATTTTATGGAATATTCCATCAAGTAACAGAATATTCAGTGTAGAATGTCAAATACTGTAAAGTTCTTA